>NC_134690.1:205214765-205532265 GCF_050947455.1 Rhinoderma darwinii | reverse complement strand
TATAGTATTATAGGGATATGCATGCATGGATACACAAACTGAGATATATTTTTTTGTATGTTTCCTTCAGCTTAAGTACCATATTTATTCCGTGTGAGTTTCATATGAGTAGAGTATGAAAACAGAAGGAATTTTTTTCAAGCTATAGTTTAGGGACTAAAATGGTACTCATAAGGAACAGTACCTATTGTACCTACCTGTATCTGAAACTACAGTTCCTATAGTACCTGTATGGCGGTTTCTCACAAATTCAAATACACAGATCCATTTATTTCAGTTTCCATTGAGTTCTATGGGATAAAATTGGTGCTCATATGGTATCTGATGGAGCATGCCTTCATTTCTTTCATATGGCAGCACACAGACTTGAACCTTCATGCACAAAATACGTCACATGGAAATACAGAAGTCTCGAAGGATAACATTAGCACTGTAATACAGATCCGCACCGCACAAAACTGGTAAGGATCTGTAATGCTGTTATGCAGATGAGGCCTAACACAACATATGTATCCATCAATCTCTCTCCATCCATTTTGAGATAGTGATTTCATTACAGTATTTCATTTTACAACTTTGTTGTAAACCTACTGTACATACCCTCCGACTCCACTTTACTTACACAAAGATATTGGGGGAAGATGGTAGTGTATTACAGATGAATGGCAGTGTTACTGAATGACCATGCATTTAAGGCATATAATTTCAGAAAGATTTATGAAAATGTATTTAATGAAGAATAAGGTGCAAATACAATTTCAGTTATTACACATCTGAATTAGAGACTATATTAAAATAGCAAAGTTTCCCTTTAAAGTTGAGAGATTTGTTAATCAATACAATTTTTCCAGTATCAAAGACTAGTATTGTGATAGATAGATAGATAGATAGATAGATAGATAGATAGATAGATAGATAGATAGATAGATAGATAGATAGATAGATAGATAGATAGATAGATATAGATAGAAATGAGATAGATAGATATGAGATAGATAGATAGATAGATAGATAGATAGATAGATAGATAGATAGATAGATAGATAGATAGATAGATAGATAGATAGATAGATAGATAGATAGATAGATAGATAGATAGATATTAGATAGATAGATAGATAGATAGATAGATAGATAGATAGATAGATAGATAGATAGATAGATAGATAGATAGATAGATAGATAGATAGATCCATATCAATAGCAGTGCAGAGTAGTTCCAAATACCGAACCAATTAAATAATTTTCCCAAAAAAGAATATAAAGTATTACTAATTGAAAAATAAAATTTGAACCACTCACACTTATAACCACACAAGACTATGATGTAATTTCTTTAATAATGTTATTATGTGAACCAAGTTCTTTTATTTCATCATGTTAACGTTATTACTATGAATCAGTGTCCTATGTACAGGGATTATACACGTACAATGAATCTTTTACAAATATAAGTCAAATGAATTCAGATGAAGGCATTGCATAATCTGTTGTTCTCCTGCTTCCAGATTTTGTTTCTTTTTTTTCCGTTTTTTCCTGGGTTTGCCTTTAATTAACACTTAGCAGCATCATTCTGTAAATTCAATACATCACCCCACACACATTAGATACTCAAGATGTAGAATTATTTTGTAAATTTGTAAACTCTATTTTATGTAACAAGTGATAAATGAAGAATAATTTGACTATGTCAGACATTGGGGAAACTCATTTTGGACCTCGTGTCCTCTTTGTTTATTGTAAATGGCCAGTACAATCCTTAAAAATCATTTAGCGTGCTCATGTTGACCTTTAACTTCTCTCACATTCTAGCATTCTGCCTTATTTCTGTCCATCTGTTCCAATCATTAGCAACATTTTGTTACAACAGATCTCACAAGTAAATCAGCTGTCATCAGAACATATTGTGACTGTTACTGTTTTGTTTCCACCAAATCAATTGTGTGCTCTGGACATTTGTTCTATTAAAAAAGGAGGGGTACAACTAACAGGAATGTAACTGCAAGAAAGTTACAAAGAAGGTGTTCTTACGGTCGATATTTTATGCCAAAACAGCAAAAAATATTTGTAAGTTTTTACTATAATCATAATAATGTGTTATTTGCATTTATCAAATAGGTGTTATTTTTAGAGAAAAAAATAGAAAAATTAGACATTTCTGGTTAATGGCCTGTCAAGACAAAGGAATAACAGTAGCCCAGATTATTTAAAAGTGTGAGATGTTTATTAGGACCCATACACACGACTGTAATATCGATCTCTGTGGTATGGATACATAATACGTACCCCATAGGCTCCTATGGGCCAATACTGTGCCTCTCTGTCTCTCCAATTTTATACAGGGCACATAGAAGGTGTTATACTCATAGAATTATACAAAATGATAGAAGCAATGTATTTAGGGCTCCATATGGTGCAACATAAGGCATTCTACAATAGAGATGTAGTCAAGTCTCTGTATATGTCTCTAATAAGCTAGTTGTAAAATGTTTGTTTTTAAGTGGCAAGGTTTCAGGTTTATAACAAATAAAGGTTCCGTCATTCCTAAAAGGCAATGGACACCTTTGACATTAAAAAAAGTATTTTATATATGTTAGGCCCTGTTCATATCACGTTTAGCGTGTACGTAGGGAAAACGTTCGACATACACATAGATGTAGACCAAAAAAGAGTGTCCAGTAAAAAAATGTATTTCTTAAAAGTTAAACGTAAATTTTTTTTTTTTTTAAACATTGGAACCTATGGGTGATGGATGCCACTGAATGGCATATGTGACAGGTATCCATTAAACTGATACTTCATGAATTTTGAAATAGTTTTTCGTGTTATATCCGTTAAACGCATTCCATAATACTCTATAGGTGTTGGATGCGTCTCCCAAAGGCTATAATGGTATCCGTTTAACGGCTATGTTATGAAAAGGGTCATAAGAATTCATGACCTATCTGTTAAACGGATATCATCATAGCCTGTGGATGATGGATGCCCCTGTTAGGCATCCGTCACAGTCTACGTTTAATGTATATGTCGGGAGCATTTACATCAAATGTAGGCCAAAAAACGTGATGTGAACATAGCCTTAGTGGTTAGTTAAAAAGTTGCACCAAGTTTCAGGCTGCATCTTCATCCCTTCATACATTTTCAAACCCCCTGATTTGCAATTTACAAACTGCTCATAGTTTCAGACTTCTCATGTGGGGGTGTGCCTTTAAATGATACATGCTGGATGTTAATTCTATAAGTCCAGCATGCTGCTTCCACAGTCCATGAGGGAACTCCTCTCCCTTGTGCTGACAGACACCGATGCTGAGGAGTGTTTGATCCCACCTGCACAGTCTGCAGTGGGGTCCCTTCTTTTTCTCTTTACTCAGTGGCGTATCTACCGATGTAGCAGACATAGCGGGGGGCAGACATAATCAAATACAATGGTGGAGTAAGGAGCCATCAGCTCACTGCTCCACCATTCACTCCGTGACCCCTGACATCGGCTTTTTGTCCAGAAGTCTTGTAAGCTGCAGGCCTAAACTGCCCTTTTCTAGAGGCACTATTTTGGTGTGGGAAGGCAGTAAGGGGGCATCACTACTCTGTAGTGTGGGGTACTAAAGGGACACTATTAGGCTGAGTTCACACGGGGCGTATACGCTGTGTAAAAGCACGCAGCGCATCCACCCTGTGCAGCACAGGGAATTCCAGCCAAAAAACCGCACCAAACTGTGGTGCAGTTTTTCGCCCATAATGTCCGCTGCGGAAAACTGCAGCATTTAGCCGGCCTGCTAGCTGGCTCACCTCCTGGGATGATGTTTCATCCCAGGAGATCGCTGCAGCATGTGATTGGCTGCAGCGATGATCACATGGAATGAAACGTCATCCCAGGAGGCCGGCCTTCTGACATCATCCAGGCCGGCCTCCTGGGATGACGTTTCATCCCATGTGACAGCCACTACAGCCTGTGATTGGCTGCAGCAGTCACATGGGATGAAACATCATCGCAGGAGGCAGCGCTGGAGGAAGAAACACAAACTCCTGGGTAAGTATAAGATTTTTTTCAGAGCTGCGTTTCTTGTGGCTGAATCGCTGCGAACCCGCCGCATGAAACGCAACAACTGCTATTCTTTGCGGCTTTTACCTCCCCATTTAATTAAATGGAGAAAACCCTCAACAAATAAGCAGCATTTACGCAAATACAATTCACATGCTGCGGAATACAATTTGTGTAGAGGGTGGGAAGGGTGCTTGAAAAGCAAAAAGCTAAACAGATCTGGGCAGCAAACTCTGCAGAGACAAAGAATGACAGTCTGGGTTGGATGGAGAGAAAAGGGAAAGTGAAGGACTCCAACCAGAGAGGGCGTCACCTATAAGTCACTGGGTTTAATTGTACTGTGTTCATTGTACTGTATTCACAGAATGATTATACTCTGCAGAATGCCAGTTTAGAACTGGTATGTGACCAATATATGGTCACTGTATGGTGATATTATTGGTTCTATTTGTCTTTGTGGTAGATATATATAGTCATGCTGTGGAAGTAGTATTTTGACCTTGTATAGTGGTAGCATTTGGTTAATGCATAATTGTATTATTATAGATACATTAGTGTTGATGACAGGGCAAATTATTTGGTGGCAGGGCTGATGCAGCAAAGGATAAAGGTTCCAGGCAACACCAATGCTGATTTTCATTATAAAGTAATATCCAGTGACTGCAGAGACGGTGTAGTTGTGTTGTAAAAGTTGACTTATAGCTATACCGTCATCAATAAAACAAATTGGGGGGGATATGCCATTTGACTTGTGCCCCTGATCTTCTAGCGCCAGGCAGTTAAGAGAACCGAGAAGACAGCTGAGGCTGGTAAATATATTGAGGTCTGGGGTCTAATTTTTTGTAACGCGGCTTGGCATGAAAGTGTGTCCTTGCCTTACCTTATACATGGAGCTGGTAAATATTAATGCTTAAGGCGGAAGGGCCCGTTCAAAAGTTTGCTACGGGGGCCGACCTTATCTAGTTACGCCTCTATCTACGCTCATATACAGCCTGTGTGATCCCTCCCTCCTACGAATAGGAAATGTTCCTCTAACACACTGTACAATGATGGCATCTGTCTAGTGTTAACAAAATGTAAATGTTAATTAAAACTTCCCCAAACTAGCCGTATAAAGCATGGGACTGGAGCTTCCCAGCAAGTCAAAGAAGCTTCTCATGCTGCATAGAAGATAAGGGATTAAAACAGAAGATAAAACTGACCATGGGAAGAGAAGGGTAATGAGAAATCTTGGAGCTTTGAAGCTCAATATTTTTATCAGTATGATTTATCCAGATTAGTGAATGACACATTAAGTCATTGATGAGGCTATGATAATAAGAATCAAAACCAGGAAATCATGTGGGAAAGTGAATCAATAAAAAGTTATATCTCATCTATGAACAAAGCTTTTCCGATACACGTATCAAGTGAAAACGGACATGTGCAAGTACTTCTGTAGATTCTCTTCCATAAAAGTATTTGCACTACATCAAAATCCACTGTGTAAATTTAACACATTAATGTGTTCTCCTCATTTTGGAATGGTTCTCCATTTCAGGTGGAAACACACTTCTCAGATATTACTCACATCACACTCTTAAAGAATAGTACATTAGCTATAGACGGTGCGGTTGAAATGAAAATCTGCATCTTATTATCCTGAAAGCTTAAAAATATTTCCAGTAATTGTATTGGAAACCTGTTTCAGAAACTTGGCTGGCAGAAAGTACCTATTTCTTCCTGGAGAAATTATTATCTGACCTCAGCGATATTCCTCCTGCCAAATATTTGGGTCAAACATTGCTTAAAGAAACTGCTTTAACATTCTTAGAAAAGCCGTTGTGATAATAGTTGTATTCATCTGGAACGACTTTGAAGGCACACTTATAGTAAAATAAAGCTTCTATAATATTCTACAGGCCCCTGAGGACGCTGGTTTTACTGTGACCAGACCCTATCTCTGTGCTCTCGCTGACTATTTATTGCTCATTGCCCTTTTCCGTTTTGCAGGTAGCGTACTATTTGCTTTACATACCCCCCCCCCCCCCTCTTGGTTGGATTTGCACACTCTTTTTGATTTGTATTGATTTTTCATTGTTATAAATTTGTACCTGTATATCATGCACTTACGCAATTTATTATTCATACTATTATACAGCACATAGCATTTCCTCAGGGCATCATTTTGCCCATCCTCCTGCTGAGAACAATAGTTATTGATATATTTTTTTGTCTGGTCTTATGCCTTATCTTTGGGCACCACCGCAAGACGGCCACAGTATTTTTTGTGAACCTCATTTTAAATAATTATTCCCCGCCCCCCGGGTTTAAATTATGTTTTGACTTGTATTGTTTGTAGGTGTATACTATTTTTTTTAAATATGTTAAATAAATATTTCTATATTTTTCAAGATCTTGGGTGTGCATACCTTTTTTGGTAGTCGCTTTGTTGCTTGTTGATCAGCTTTAAGAGTAAATATCACCAAACAGATGCATTGCTAATGGGAAGATAAGAGGCCCAAGGTGTATGCTAATATGGGCATGTAACCCCTCTCTGTGCTTCTTACTGGCCAAGGAGGCCCCTTACTGCTGCTCAGTCTCAATGAAAACAGAATGAAATGCACGCTAAAATAATGAGCTCCCTCTGCTGAGCTGCAGCCAAAATTCTAAACGATGTATCTTGATGTAAAAAAAAAAAAATCTGTTCAAGATACCCACGATTATACAATGTAGTTTAAACTGAAATGCCCACTGGGAAAAATGCGAAATAGCTCTCCTCCAAAAGTATCAGAACTGTCTCTCAAGTATCACCTGTAGGTGGCTACCCTGTACGTCAATGTTTGGCCCCTAGACGAGGCTTGTTATGTGATAAGCACCCATTAGTTGACAGTGCTGTTTTGGAGTAGTCAGACAGTGCCAGGGTAACTACATATGTATAGTGCCTGAGACAGTATCTTCCTTCTGGTGGGCAGCTATTCTGAATATTTGTCCCTCATCTTATTGTAATGGTCCTCTTAATACATTTAAATGGCTAGAATGATGTAATACACTGCATTACGTGAAAAAGAAGCATTTATACGCTACTACACTTGTGGTCCTTATGTTACCTACTAGAAATATACAGCTATTTGGAACTAAAAGCTGTCTACACAAAATGAGTTTGTCAGCCCAGAAAAAAACAGTTCTTTATTTCTCTATTCTAGTTCCATGTGGAAAGCTTGAAGAAGAGTTTGTGGTGTATCAGATTAACATCTTCAATAATTCGCCCACAACTAGCTAAAAAAGCATATTAGCTCACTGTATAAACACATGAATAGTAATGGAACATTAAAATTCTTGGTAAGTGATGGTAATATCATCATTGCTCCTCCAACCGAAAGATTACAAAGAATTAAAATATAGAACTTGTCTACAAAGATCATTCGGGACTCATAAATATTTGTGTGGAAAAGGAATGGTTCTCTCATGAATTACCTTCCACCTCATAAACATATTGGCCTTGTGTTTAACAACTTGTGCAGTCAAAAGAGTGGAGAAGTTTCCCTTAGAAACCAACTAGATCACTCATTTAGGTGTCTAAACTGCAGATGAAAAATAGAAGGTATGTGGAATCTGATTGGTTCTTATGACAATTAGAAAACCTCCTCTTAACCGCTAAAACTAGTGGTTACAATCATATAGTGTAACCTTTACAATAGACCATTTCTTTGGGACGATCACCCCTGAACTAGACCAGATTTATTTTGTGACAAATGTTCAATTTCCGTATATCCTATGTACAGTGTATAGGCCTCTTCTTTGACAGGATCACCCCTCTAGAAGACTATGTATCATTGTTTTGGGGACTCCAAAAGATTCCTACCTTAAAAGTTATTTGATATTTTAGACACTTTTCATCTATAACTCAAAATCGAACTGAACGGAGTTGTAAAAACCAAAGTAGCAATGTGTGAATATAAAATATACCTTTTATTAAATATATTAAAAAAATGCACCAAGAAACATAAAAAATAGAAACAACATGAAGCTGATAAACATAAAATAAAAGATGGAGTATACAGCTAGTATATGAATGTATAAATGTATCTAGAACTTATGTAATAAGTGATGCATGAGCACCCTATACTGCCTAAGTGATTACAATATATGTACTATGTGATTCATGTACACATGGATCCTAACAGAAGGACTATTACGTTCGCACACTGTGGTGTAGTATCGACTAAGAAGGATGCCAGAACAAAAAAGGGTGAACAATAGTATTAGAAAAGCAATAGGGGCTCACCTAGCTGTAAGTCTTTATAAAAGGGTACCAGCCGCCTCGACGCGCGTTTCTCAATGCTGTTCCTCAGGAGGCGTAATTGCAAGGAGAGCACTAGTAACAGACTTTTGAGCTGACCAGTTTTGTTAAGGAAGGGCATGGCTTTATCACTACCATGTTGCTCCGAATTTTAATTCAATACCAATTCAATAAATATCTGAAGAATTGTTTAATTTGGGATAGGCTTTATTCAGAAAAACTTATACGTCCGTGTGCTGTCTGTTAAAAAACGAACAGCACATGGACTTATGCAATTCAATGGGGCTATTCACACATGCATGATTTTTCACGCAGTGTGTTTCCGTTGCGCGAAACTCACTGCATGTTCTATTCTAGTCTGCTTTTCAGACCACGCACCAATTGAAGTCTATGGGTGCATTAAAATCAAGGACAGCACGCAGTGCTGTTCGTGTTTCACGCAAGAGTTGCTAAAGGAAATATCATAACAGCTACTAAGACAAAAGGACCAATATATGCATATAGCAAAATTACTTTGAACTGTGTGACTAGAACTATCAACACCTATACAATGAATCACAAACAAACTATTATTCACAAAATATATATATTTTTATTAGAAAAATCATACAATTAAAATAATACATAGCGGACACATTATCCATAAAAAAGTGGATCCCCACATGTCGGGTCAAAACCTCAATATAATAAAGTGGAAATAGTGCAAAAAGGAGGACTGGTAACTAAATTGCAAGATGAATAAACAAAAACCAAGTCCAATAGTAAGGAGTTTACATACCAGAGCTATAAGTGGATCCAACCCCAACATGGGTTTCGCAAATTGGCTTCTTCTAGGGGGCTAACTAGTTGCTAAATAAAGGCAGAGAAAAAAAAATGTGCACCAACACTGACATAAAAAACTGATGCCACACGAAACAGACACTGATGCCACACGGAACAAATACTGACGCCACACTGAACTGCAACACGTGAAAACACGTGCGTTTTTTGCTGACACGTTCGTGTGAATCCGGCCATAGGCTGAGAAATCCACAGCATTGTGTCCCTAACAACCGGACTATCAGATTGAACTATGTAGGGAATAGGTCAGGATAATACTACATTTATGACAACCTAACCAAAAACCTCACACCAAAGACTTGGCATGTAGTGGGGTCCCCTATAGCAATAGAACCTAAAAACGAACCAAATGGGACATATCCCTAAAAAGAATATTGTACTCAATATAAAAAGCACAAAAAATATCTTTATTAAATATAATGAAAAAATAACACAATAATAGAAAAAGAGAAATAATACAACATATACGGAGACATATACAGCAGGGTCAGATAGAAAAGACCATGACCAACAGAATCAACCATATACTAATGATCGCTCACACGCTCAGATAATATCCAATAATGACACAAGCCCAGGGGTGTGTGATATAAATCCCACATGTAGCAATAGCAATGCAAAGGTGGCCTGTAAAATATCAAAGCCTATACAAATGGGGAAGGGCAGAATAACATGTGGCAGCATACATATAATGATAATACGTCAGAGCCAGCACAAAAGAGGTGCAGCTAAATGGATATGCATAAAATAATGCGTGCAAGGACAGTGCAGTATAACTAAATAAATATACGTATACTGCTAAGTAGGAGTCAGCACAAGAAAAGAGTGTAGCTGTTGACGTATATCAAGAGATAGTGTAGCTAAGATAGCCATAGAGTAATGCAGCTGCCATAGTTAAACAGTATAGCCCAAAAGTCAGTACAGATTTAGCAAATGCACATACACATACCCTGAGACATGTTGAGGGAGTGTGGAGGATCAAAAGATCTGGGTGAACAAACGCCTCGACGCGCGTTTCGCCCGATAGACCGGCTTCGTCAGGAGGCTAATTTAAAATGATACTCCAGGGTTATAAATAGAGAACATAAAGTTAGGCTCACCTGTGATGAGCGCAAATCGGCGCTCGGAACACACGCCCAGTGACGCCCACATCACGGGACGCGCCGCGCGTCAGATGGAGAAGACGCCGCATGATGAAAAATCACCATAGCGACGTGGGACGCTAAGCGGCACTCCCGGATGTAGGCCACACTGCGCATGCGCAGCCGAGCGTCTGTGCGGACACCACAGGGGAGACAACAGCTGACAGGACTAACACAATGGCAGTTTAGGAGTGGGAAGTAACTAAGAGAATGGAATACATCCACCGGGATCTAGTAATAGAGGATAAATGCAGATAGAGCAAGATGTTTATGACAAATAAAAATAATAAGATATAATGAAAAAAACAAAAACAAGGGGAAGTGCACATATGACAAGACTGTGCACAAAAGGAAAAAGTGAAAAAATAAGTGGACTAAGATCCAGTAAATATGTGAAACAAGTGAAAAAAAGGGGGGGGCATATTAAAATATGATAAATAATGTGAAAAATGATATACATTAATATGGATGGGCGATTCCCAAACACACAAATATATATAGTACAAAAAGTAAATAATAACATTGTGACGAGTGAGTGCATATATATATATATATATATATATATATATATATATATATATATATAAATAAATATACATAAAACAAACAGTGCATCAGGATAAATGTTTTAAAATAAATCAATATACTCCATATGTCCCATTATATACAACAAATGGAAAGTCGATAATGTGACACCCAAAATATAATAATACAATGGAGTCCACAATATCGGCAATAAATACACACATATAGATACATTGGTGGATGTATACAAAGCTGCAACAACAAATATACAAGAAATAGATATAAAGTACTACACAATGTATATTAAAAAATACATATATAAATAGAAATATATTCCTATATAGTTAGTTGAAAAACGCAGCAATTGCTCCAAAAATTTAGAAAAATACACACATCGACAGAAATAATACAACAAATACACAGTACATCAGGATTACAATATGTGTATAACTTCTCCACTTCTGGTTTGCAATAAAGGCCATATGTGATCCTCGTAGATATATGGAGAAGTAGACCCACTCACTGGACAAGATAAACTGCAATATACAAAAGTAGATATAAAACACAAGAAAAAAACCCTAGAGAAGATAAAATTCACGCATGATTAAAAATTTACAAGAAAGGCCTAAAACTAGTGGCTTCGTTTAAGCCAGATGGAGCTACAGTATTAAGTAACGTGATCCACTTCATCTCTTTTCTCAATAACGCCACACGTACATCCCCACCTCTACAGCCCAAAGAGATCTTGTCAATTCCACGTACCTCAAAACCCTTTGGATTACAGGAGTGGAACTCGCGAAAATGCCGTGCAACAGGCTGGAGTTTGTCAATATCCACGACATTAAGTGCCGATTTAATCTTACTCACGTGTTCCAACACCCGCACCTTCAATTGCCTGGTAGTCATGCCAACATAAATAAGCCCACACGGACAGGTAGCAAAGTATACCACAGCTACGGTATTACACGTGATGTGGTAGACAATTTTATAATCTTTCCTTCCGCTTGAGCTATGAAAGTTAGAGGTACGTAGAGTATATTTACAGGCAGAACAATGACCGCAATTAAACGAGCCCCAAGGAGGGCCTCTACTCCCAAACGGGTTCGGGGGAGCACTAGGAATATAGTGACTCGCAGTCAGAAGGTCCTTAAGATTTTTAGACCGCCTCCAAGTAATGGAGGGATAACTGGGTAAGACCCCTGCCAAGTCGCGATCAGTGAGAAGGACCCGCCAGTGCTTTTGCAAAATATCACGGATCTCAGTCCAATGAGGATTGAAAGTAGTGATAAATCTGACATTCTGATCTAATGTGTGTCTCTTGGGTCTACTCACCAGAAGTCCATCGCGAGTTGAGTTTTTGGCTCTTAGATAACCTTTCTTAATGACCCTCTGACTATAACCACGACTCTTGAATCTTGCTGTAAGATCCAAAGCTTGACGCTCAAAGTTGCTGTCACTGGAGCAGATACGCTTTGCCCTCAAAAACTGGCCCACAGGTATGGATGTTGTAACCTTCGGGTAGTGGGCAGACGTAGCATGGAGGAGGGCATTTGTGGAAGTTTTTTTCCTGAAAATATCGGTAGAAATAAAACCGCTATTATCTCTGCAAATCCTGATATCCAGAAAGTCAACGCAAGTTAAGCTAAACTGCCACGTCAATTTGATGTTGATATCATTCCTATTAAGGGAATCAAGAAAAGATTCCAGGCTAGACGTGGAGCCCTGCCAGATGAATAGAATATCATCTATATACCGTGACCACAGGAGCACTGAATCATGACCCGGAGTCTGTTGCACAGTCTCCCACTCCCACAGCCCCAGGAACAGATTAGCATATGAGGGCGCACAAGTGGCCCCCATTGCTGTGCCCTGGAGCTGTAGGAAGAGACGGTCCTTAAATACAAAAAAATTGTGTGTTAGTGCAAAGTCGAGAAGGCATAGAATAAACTCAACAAGATCCGGGTCATGATTGTTCATCTGTAAAAAATGTCTAGATGCTCGGATCCCGTGGTCATGGCATATAGATGTATACAGGGACTCCACGTCACATGTAACAAGAAGCATGTCATCCTCAAGATACAGCCCATCAAGACGTTGTAACATATCCGTGGTATCCCTGATATATGACGGCAGGGTTTCCACACATTTCTGTAGATAAAAATCCACGAATCTGCAGATGTTCTCACATAAGCCTCCAATCCCTGACACTATTGGGCGCCCGGGAGGGCAGATGACATTTTTATGCACTTTAGGCAGTAAATAAAAGGTGGGCTTAATGGGAAAGTCTACGGAAAGACCATCTCTGAGTTTAGAGTTGATAATATTTGAATCCACACCTCGTTGCAATAAACTATCTAGTTCTGCTTTAAAGGCTAGCGTAGGATCCGATGGTAACCTACTGTAACAATGGCTCATATCTAGTTGACGAAAGGCCTCACATTCATACATCTGTGCCGGCCATAATACAACATTACCCCCCTTATCAGCTGGTTTGATAATAACATCCCTAAGTTTTCTAAGTTCCAGAATAGCTTGCCTCTCCTTATAGTTAAGATTGTATGATGTACTAGAATCGGAAATACTTTCTAGATCCTTCTTGACTAGTTTGAAAAAAATATCCACTGAGGGGCATAAAGTGAAAGGGGGGAAATGTTGAGAGCGGCGGCACAGATGCATGGGAAGTCTGGGATCAGTGTGAGCCTCCTGTTCCTCCAAAAGTGATAGAAGGGCATCAAATGCCTGTTGCTCTGCCGGGGAACCCATAGCAGCATTATAATCCCTTCTACCAAAATGTTTTTTAAAAAGTAGTTTTCTTGAAAAAAGAGCCAAATCCTTAATGGTGGTGAAAAGATCAAATTTACCCGTAGGGGAAAAAGACAGACCCTTTTGCAAAACATTTATCTGGGAGGACGACAAAATATGGGAAGAGAGGTTAATTACCTTTATAGCCTCCTGTTTCTCTTGTCTCTGTTGAATACCCCTCTGGTCTTTCTTTTGACTGCCGGTGTTCTGGGGTCGAACAGGGGGTCTCCATCTCCCGTGACCTGAGGTTTGTCTAAAAAACCGCCACATTCTTCCTCAGATACAAGAGAAGCAGAAGAGACAGAACGGGACAAGGACCGAGCTCTATCCCTTTTGGTATGCCAACTATAGATTTTATTAGACTGGAAATCACTCAAATCGCGCTGAAATTTTCTGGTTTTGAGATCTTGCATCTCTCTCTCCCACTTTTTCAGCTCCTCCTCCAATGCCTTATCAAAAGTGCCAAGCTCTTCTGTACTAAGAGATTGATGTATCTTTTCCTTAAGGGAATCAATTTCCTTTTCCAGAGAGTCGAGGGTTCTACGATCTGCCCCAATGAGCAGCTCAATAAGCGTGCGCGAAAATTTAGTAAGGGAATCTTCCCATTTCGCAACAAAAGAAGGATCTTCCGTATCCAAAGTGGGGAACACCTGCAGGCGTTTCGTTTTTAGGTTTTTAGGTTCTAATACTACATTTATGCCTTGTCTCATATCAGCTCACTATAGGAATTAATTGTAATTAAAAATAACTCTTAAAAATAGCATGTTTGACTTTTTCTTTCTTATAGACTTTTACTGCATTTTTGCCTATTGTATTGTCTAATGTCCCTGTCTCTTTCCAACACTTGATAGGCCTTCATTATTGTATGTCACCTCTCAGATGCCAGCTGTCTGTCGAAGAGTGGAGACATCTGTTTGGAGGTACATTACATACTATGTTATAAGTGCAGTAATATTTATTTCAGTGTTTCGTATGACATTGCTAAGGATTAAGCCAATTGTTCTGAATCACCATTTGGAAATCACTGTATCAAGTGATTCTCAGACGAAAACTATGATCAGCTTACTTAGCAGTTAGGTCAGTAAAGTAAATTGAAGAAAGTTTTCTGTATCACAGAAATATAAGACAAATATTTCATCCTAACACAGCACTAAACTACACGCTACAATAATAACTACTCTAACCATAGTGTAAAAATGTTAGAAAACAAGATAATGAAATTTACATAATGATGTAAGTCCTAATAACTATAATATATGTATAACTATATATAGTGCTGTTAACTTGCTCTTGTTGGTACAAGCCACTCACCCAGTTACACGGTTAGAAAAAAAATTCCGGCAAGTTAAAACCTAGCTATTTCATCCAGAGAAAGAAAAGAAATAGAAAAGTCCCTGGATAACTGTGGCCAATTTTGCCTCACACAGTAAAGAAAATTATTTTTGACCCCACAAAGGCAGTTGGATAAAGCAAGTTCGCCATTAGGTCACTACAGGTGGTATTGCTGTCAGGGGTTCTTTCCATAAAGGGGCCCAGCCTTACCTGTTAGATTGTCTCACCTACTGCTCAGTAGTCGTCCCACAGGACTGCGCAATTTTTCTTATCTTAAGTAGACAGACCCTATTTAAAAATTGGTAATAATGTGCAAAAATGGGGCCAATTGAATTTACGTAACTGAAATTGAACAAGCCCAAATAGCCTTTCGTTTACCCTTCCCAATCAAATATGTGGCATTGGCCCTACAGATCAAAATATCTAAGGGCCCCTGTGTGTGAGAATGAGCATAATATTTTTTGCTGGAAAAGGATTATGTGATGACCCTAGGTATCCGCTACGAAAAGAGGACTCCCAGATGAAGAACCCCTTGTACTTTACAATACAGGTATCGTTACGCGGCTCTCCCCTTCATGTTTATAGTGCTTTTAGAAGTTTGAGTGCTCAAAACTGCAGACAGGTTCCCTTTAAAACTTTTGTTTATTACCAATGTTACCTCTTTTAGAAAACTAGATGCCCATCTTGAAACACAGCTATCCTTTCTACAGCGTGATGCCTAAAACGGTACCCCATACTCACAATGTGGCCTTATAGGGGTATTATTATATTTGAATCACAGTTTTCTATCTCTTTTTATGCACTCCGATATTATATTAGCTTTTGCAGCTGCTTCGTTCAACGGAGTGCAGCTGCTTACTTTGCTATTAACCTGTTTACCCAAGTCCTTTTCCTGCTCTGTTTTCCCCAGCTGTATTCCATTTAATGTATACGCAGCCATATTTTAACTGTGGTCTAGGTGCATAACCTGACATTTATAAATATTAAATCTCATCTGTTATTCAGCTATACATGATGTCAACTTGTTATGATCTTCTATATTATTTCACTTTTTCTTTTACGTTTCTGATAATTATGTATCATCATCAGCAAAAACTGACATTATTTGCCATTCAATTAGGGTCATAGATGAAGATATTAAAAAGAAATGAGCCCAATACAGATTCTTATGGTACTCCCCTGCTAACTTTAGTCCATTTTGAATATACGACGTTTCTTAAGGACGATGGAGACTACAAAATGTTTAATTTACTTGCCTGGCCTTGCGCACCCTCAAAACGAAAAACAAAAACATTGCTTTAAAGAGACACAACAAACACTTACTAATGATAGAGAGTAGGACATGGTATATTTTTAGTTTTCAACACCTTACACTTTTACTTAAAGGGAAGATGTCATGATTTTTTATTTTTTTTATTATATTGCTTTTAATAAAATATAAACAAAAAAATTATTTATTAGTGTTGTCACGTTCTAATTTTTACTGTGTTCAAACTTTTACTTCTCTATGGGGGCTGCCATTTTTTTTTCATCTCTGTATGTGTCGATTAACGACACATACAGAGATGGAATACGGCACATACATCCCGCGAACGGAAGCCGTTCCATTCTCAGAAGCGTACGCCGTCTGTTTTGGAACGGCGCATGCTCTGTTCCCACACAGAAAAAAACGTAGCTCATTCGCAGAGTGAAATCCGGCGCCATTTTCATGTGGACCGGAAGCCGCTGCCGGACAGTAAGATGACGACTTCCGGCCGCGGCTTCCGGCCATATGTTCAGGCGCAAGGAATAGGAGCGTAGACCAGCGGAGGCGGCGTCGGCAGGTAATTTATGTTCATGTATGTGATGTGTGTATTATGTTCATGTGATACTGTCTGCTGGGCCCTGTATCTAATCCTCCTACACTGTGCAGTCGCTCAGAAAATGGCGGCACACAGTGTAGGAGGTTTGAAGATTCAAACCCTTCCTTCTCCTGGCACTAGCCAGAAGAATGGAGGGGGGATTGTGTGAGGACACTGGAGAGAGTGTGTCCACCCCAAATTTGTAGCATAAATCAATGAGGTTGCTTTACCACAGTGACCATGCTGCAATTTTGGGAACTGCTCCCTCTAGTGCCCAGCACATGGAAATGTTATAAATTAGAATCTAATTTATAATATTTCCAGACTTTTAAAAAAATTAAAACAATGTGTAATCACTCAAATACGAATTGTTTAACTGGAAAAAAAAAAAATTATTCTAGTGACACATTCCCTTTAAACTACTACGAGAAATTATTTCTGTAACTTCGCATTCGCAATTCTCTTTGTACTTAATTTAGTCATTTTCTTTTGAGCAATAAATAGATAAAATCCTTACTTAAAGGGGTCTTCAATGTTTTATTTTTTCTATTAATGTATTTATAGAATAGGAAATCATACAGATTTCTAATACACATGTATTTAATATTCTGCTCACATACTTTTCTTATATCCGTGCAGTTGTCTCTGTCTAAAGATAAAAAATTGGTATAGCCCACAGATTTGCCCATAAAAAAAAACACTGGATAACTGAATGGACAGTCATGTGACCCACATCATGTGACCCCTGGCATTCAGGTAACACTTTCCAGGTAGGTAACAGGTGAATATGTTATTGAGGAGCAAAAATTATAAATCATTTCTACCTGCAGCAACATCTCATCATCGCGTCTGTGAGGAGCAGCTCTTACATTCTTCTCCTGGTCTCTTCTATCTTCTTTTATTTAATTTAACTTTTTAGTGTGTGTGCGTGTGTGTGTGTGTGTGTGTGTGTGTGTGTGTGTGTGTGTGTGTGTGTGTGATATATGTGGGCTATACTATTCTACTGTGACAGGGGCCTCATGCACTATAAGAAAGGTATGTGAGCAGAAATTCTAATACATGTATTTTTAGAAAACTGTATGATTTCCTATTCTACAAATAAGTAAAAAAAAACTGTACAACCATTTTAAATACAATTGTGTAAAAGAATCTGCAAATTTGCATATAATACAGATCCATTACCATGACTTGTGCTGCAAAATAGTCTACACTCAGATGCAAGTGATTGTAAAGTCAGAGGGTAGTAGACACGCAGTTAGTAGGAATGAGGAGAAAAGAGAACTCAAAAATCTGTATTCCTATTATTTTTTATCAGCTAATTTTTTTGGGTGCAATAAACCGCAGTATCTGCCAATCCAGGATAAGGTTGCCTGTATGGATGCCAGATTAAAGAAATTTTACTGTACTTTACTTTTTAAAAAAATGAGGAACACTTGATGGGAGTCTATGACATTCCTTGACTATTCATGTAATACATGGATGGCCTCAGCCGACCAGAGCCAGAGCCGATGTTTGTTAACAGCCTCTGGCACATAGATGATGTGCTGAGCGGAGAACACCCTTCTTTGATTGGACTATCCCTTTAAGGCAACTCAATTCTTTGCACTGATTTATTAGTTATTAGTATATTTCATGTGTGATCAGGAATTATATTTTCTTTTATAACATAGTGCTTTTAAGTGCTGTAAGATAACTATATATACGGCCGTGCAACATAAGTTTGCACTCACCCTTTGGCACACATATGCTGTGTGCGTGTTAAGTTAATATCTTCGGTTTACCTATTGCTCTACAAGATTACGGGTAGATTTTCTAAATATTTGGCTACCATATTAAACAATTGTCTCTTGTTGTACTGTAGCCCAAACAAAATGTACCATAATCCCTTACTGTCCTCTATACTTTATAGCACAAATCTTCTGAAATTACAAAACACTTTCAAAACACATTCTCCCATTACATGAATTTTTTTAAATCACCCAGATGTGCATCTGTTCGAATACTGTATCAGAAAGCTGAAAGCTGAACTTACTGAGTTACAAACCAAAAGACCAAATGGAGAGCATCACGAATGGACAATGAGAAGTCCAACATTATTATAAAACATTTATAGTTTTATTTATGGAATTTATTAAATTTCAAATGAAAAGACAATTGTGTCAATATAGTTATCTTCTTCAACCACCTCCAGAATAATTTCTATTTTAGACGATCCTTTGGAATTTCTAAGTGTAAAGTCCACTTCTTAAGGGTATTATTATTATTATTATTATTATTATTATTATATTATAGCTTAAAGTTTCCTTTACAAACATAAAGATGTGACCGTATAAAGGGGTTTTAACAACGCCATATAATGTTCTTGCAAAAAGCAGAATATGGTCTAAAATAACCCAAAAAAAGTTGTACTTACCTGCACCAATGTTTCTCTAAGCCCAACAACTGGCCTTAATGATGACACCGCCACTGTGGCCAGTCATTGGCTGCTGTGGTAAACTAAGACTGGTGGTAGTCGAGGGTACCTTTGGCACAGGAGCGGTGGGGTGATTTGAAAAGTAAGTCCACTTTTTTTTAACACAATATTCAGCTGATAAAAACATTTTATCGGGCTGATTAACCCTCATCACTGACAAAATTGTAAACTTTACTTGGGTTATAAATGAGCTCAAAGTAAAATGTTACATGCATGTACGATTAATCGAAAAATGAAGTGCTTGGGTCTCTTGTTCCTGTTCAAATATGAATTAAGTGGCAAAGAATACTAAAGGGCCAGTTTATTGCGGCTTAGCTACGATAATCCAAAAAGAGTTCCACTTCTGATGTTAATGACTTCTTTTCCACTGTCTTCAGAGTTTCAGCGGTATGTAAATCCTATGTTGTCTTTGGTGGTAAGAAAGGAAATACCTAAGACAGGACAAGGATATAAAGGCTTGTGACTTTATGTAGGTATCTCAGAAATGTGTAATTGATACAAACCAAGGAAATCACGCCACAGTACAAAAACAATTCTATTTGGACACCTGCTGTACTTAAACTTAAAGCATCTCCTACTATTGGTAAATTAGACATACAGGAAATATTTTTGGTTTGCATTTCCTTTATCGTTTTTATATTATAAGATTGCAGCTTGCAAGCTACATTGCTACATACATTCATGAAATGCTGCTGAAAGGGATGTGTTCCTGTTTCTCATCTCTAGTGACTCATTTAACAGATGACTTTGTGCTTGAAGAATGAGATAGCACTTTAAAATTGATCTGTTAACAATGCAGATGTGGCAATATTGGCAAACACGTCCTGTGTCATACAACATATTGACAGAATAAAGATGCCTTAGACACGATTTAGCCAGTGAAAGGAATAATGCTGGCTAATATTCAACATTTCCATTTGGTAATAAAGTTTGTTTCAAACACACAGGTGGCCAAAAAGTAGCTCAGGATCCTCTTTACTGTCGTAATGTGTGGTAGAGAAAGAAGGTATCACAAAATACACTTTTATGCACTGGAAAGTTTTATGACGGAGTCTGCTGACATAGAGAATGTAGACCCCCACTATGTGTGTGATAATTATTAGATGAAGTGTTGCATCCTATGGGTTACTGCATGAGTCATTTTACTGCGGATGCTAGAGGTGCATTTGCTGATAGTAACACTTGCATTTGATAGTCACACAACCAGTATTAAGTTATTACTGGTACTATTGGAATTTAACACTTCATTTGTTTTGCTTTTATTAAGCTTTACTTTGGGAAGCTCACACTGTAGAATTTCAATCCGGATTTTCTGTGCGGAAATTCCACAGTGTTTTCGCAAAAAAAATGTACATGCTGCGGAATAAATATTCATACAGCCAATTTCCGCACGTCTTTTTTACATGTATTTTCTGCACTGTATAGATGAGATTTATTGAAACCTCATCCACGTTGCTGCTACTTTAATACACTGAACAAAAAAAGAGAACAAAGAGTTACAAAGCTATAAGTAAATAGAGAATAATATACATTTTATTACAGTAAAAAAAGACAAACAGTATAAAAACAAAAACGAGGATCTAAAGAACACAGTCTGTACGTGGACCACTCAAAAAGCGATAATACAGTCACGGGTAGATGTTACTATTGCACACAGAACAAAATGTGTACCGTACAGCTAAAAGGAACACCTTAATCAATTGTAAGTGCTATTATAGTATCATAGTTCTAAAACATACAATGTGGTTTAGCAAAGGGTACAGCTTGTACGTCAGAACCTTTGTGAAGACAGGCAAACTCCCCAGACTACCAGAAATAGGTCAAGGAGAGATATCCTGGGATAGCCTGGAGTATAAGTCTATACCGACCTGGTGAAGACAGGCAAACTATACCCACCTGGTGAAGACAGGCAAACTGCCCGGACTACCAGAAATAGGTCAAGGAGATATGTCCTGGGATAGCCTGGAGTCCGTGTAAAAAATCTTCCCCATAGAGATGAAAAGGAATGGAGTGGTCCACAGAGTATTTACAACGCCCGACACGCGTTTCGCTGTTACAGCTTCTTCAGGGCGGTATTCATATACCCCCCTGAGGAAGCTGTACCAGCGAAACGCGAGTCGGGGCATTGTAATTACTCTGTGGACCACTCCATTCCTTCCATCTCTCTGGGTAAGATTTTTCACACGGACTCCAGGCTATCCCAGGACATCTCTCCTTGATCTATTTCTGGTAGTCCGGGCAGTTTGCCTGTCTTCACGAGGTGGGTATAGTTTGCCTGTCTTCACCAGGTGGGTATAGACTTATACTCCAGGCTATCCCAGGACATCTCTCCTTGATCTCTTTCTGGTAGTCCGGGCAGTTTGCCTGTCTTCACAAAGGTTCTGACGTACAAGCTGTACCCTTTGCTAAACCACATTGTATGTTTTAAATCTATGATACTATAATAGCACTTACAATTGATTAAGGTGTTCCTTTTAGCTGTACGGTACACATTTTGTTCTGTGATGCGTTTTTCACAATGTTAGGAGATGGAGACATCTCTGAAAAATGCAGCAATTCTGGACACTTTACGCAGCAGGAATTGACATGCTGCGTTCTGATTTGCTAAATCTCATCCCCTATGCTGCTACTGTATTCTGCAGCGTTTTTTCCAGTCGAAATTCTGTCCGGAAAAAACGCAGCAATTCCGCAGCGTGTGGACGAGCCCTAATAAATTCAAATAAGAGAGAACTCTAGCTACTTCTTTCCTCACTGATGTCCATGATGCACTAATTTCCCGGAAAACCTTGTTTTTCAATCTGTTTAAAAAAATTAATCAGAAGCGTAGCTAGGGGTTTAGTACAGGGGGGGGGGGTGAAACACATCTGAGTGGGCCCCAAAACAGTGGGACCCCCTACACAGTATAATGACCCCTTAGTGTCCCCCACAGAGTATAATGCCACTATAGATGCCCCCACACAGTATAATGCCCCTATAGTGCTTCCCTACACAGTATAGTGCCCCTAAAGCTCCCCTCACACATTATAATGCCTCTATAGTGCTTACATACCTACACAGTATAATTCCGCTAAAGCTGCCCCCATAGTATAATGCCACCATAGCTCCCCCAATGCAGAAAAATGCCCCATCACAATATAATGCCCCTATAGCTGCCCAGCACAGCATACTGTCCCCATAGATGCCCACACACAGTATAATGCCCCCATAGCTGCCCCACAAAGTATATTGCCCCCATAGCTGCCCCTACACAATATAATGCACCTTTAGCTTACCTTGACACAGGATAATACCCCTATAGTCCCTCCTCACACCGTATAATGTCCCTATAGCTGCCCACACAGTACAATGCCCCTATAGTGCCACAACACACAGTATAATGCCCCTATAGCGGCCCTCACACAGGATAATACACCTATAGTGCCTCCCCACACAACATAATGACTCTATAGCTGCCCACACAGTATAATGCCGCTATAGCTGCCCCCACATAGTATAATGCCCTTATAGCTGCCCCAGACAGAATAACTCCCCCATAGCTGCCCCCACACAGTATAAATCCCCCACAGCTGCCTCCATTCAGTATATTGGCCCATATCTGCCCCCATCCCCATACCCAGTATAATGCCCCCATAGTGTCTTATAGAAAAATAATAAAATAATTACTTACCTATCCCCGTTCCCACGACGAGTGGAGGAGAATCTTCTCCTCCTTTGTGCAATGACGTCACTACTATGCGCCTGTCTGCGCCGAGCCGATCACCGCATAGTAAATGATGGAGCAAGGAGACATCAGCTCCTTGCTTCAGAATTGAATTTAACTGTATCAGCATCCAGTGGAACTGGGACATCGGTGAGTGGCTCGCGACCCCCCGGAGATCTTCACACGACCCCCCTGGGGGTCGCGACCCACACTTTGGGAAAACGCTGATCTAGGGTGATGGCTATGGTCTCATTGACCTACAGGATATTTGATGGACAAATAAACCTTTTGTCACTGATACATCAATGTCTCTGCACTGTGAGATGGATCTCTCTCTGTAATTGACTGCCAAAAATGTCTGAAAGAAGGAGAAAGTATGGCCTTCTAGGTGACCATGTGACAGAGAAATTAGCCATAAGAGAGCTTTCACTGCTGGAATTGATGGCTGTCACACAGTTCCTTTTTATTCTAGAAACTGATGGCAGAAGTTAAAAGCAGAAATGACTGATCTTACTAGAAAAAACAACTATTTATAGTTACTAAATATAAGTATTAAAGAACACAGTCTAGTTTTAATTTTTGCCTAGAGGTACACTTTATAAAAGCACACCAGGAAAAACGTTTACAATTTCCCTTGTTTGTAATGTACATGAGGTAAATAGTAGTGTAGAAATTTTGACTTTATTGCGCATTATTAGTGAATTATCAGCTACATTTTGTTCCTCCATTTTACCACGTTACTATCCTGGGACCGTGGCTTTGGAATCCTATCGGTGAAGCAGAGGCGTAACTAGGTTCTCCTGCACCCAGGGCAAAGATACAGTTTGGCCCCTAACTTCTTTCCCAACATTTTCTTCCACCTCGCCATGTTTGCTTTCTCTAACAATCAATAAGATGTAATTTTTTTTCACATTTTGTAATAATGTAACTCGAGCATAATACCATTTGTACATTTTACAAACAGTATAGTTATATAAAGTAGTTAACATAACAATAAATTAAAAGACAATAAATTAAAGAGGCCACACACAGGCAACCTCTTGTAGATAACGCCACACAGACCTCCCTCTTGTAGATAGTGCCGCACACAGCTCCCCGTTGTAGACAGCACCACACACAGCCCAGTTGTAAATAGTGCCCCACACAGCCCCCCCCCCTTGTAGATAGTTCAAAATGCAGCCCCACTCTTGTAGATAGAGCCACAGAGTCTCCCTTTTGTAGATAGTGCCACACACAGCCCCCCTTGTAGATGGTGCCACACAGCCCCCCTTGTAGATGGTGCCACACAAACCTCCTAGTAGATGGTGCCCTACAGCCACCCCTTGTAGATTATACCACACAGCCCCCCTTAAAGATTGTGCCACATAGCCCCCATTGTAGATGGTGCCACACAGCCCCCCCCTTGTAGATGGTGCCACACAGCCGCTCTTGTAGTTGGTGCCACACAGCCCCCTAGCAGATGGTGCCACACATCCCCCTTGCAGATGGTGCCACATAGCCCCCCTGTAGATGGTACCACACAGGCCCCTTGTAGATGGTGCCACACATCCCCTGTAGATGGTGCCACAAAGCCCCCCCCTGTAGATGGTGCCACACAGCTCCCCTGTAAATTGTGCCACACAACACCCCATATAGATGGTGTCACACAGCCGCCCCTTGTAGAAACAAATTTAAAAAAATTACTTACCTAGCCCCAATCCCTGCTCCACGCCAAGGCGGGACCCTGGTGTAGACCGCCATGATCCAGTGATGTCATCACGCCAGCCTGCGCTGGGACTCTGGGATTTTTATAGGCTGCAGGCCTAACGAGGCCTGTAGCCTAGTAATGGCGGAGCAGGGAGCTGCTCCGCCATAGTATTCAATTGTATCTGCGTCCTGAAAAAATAGATATAATTGAATGTGGCAGTCACTAGCACCGCCCCCCCGGGCTAGCGATGTGACCGGGCATGAGAGTGGTGCCCCCATTTTATCCCAGCTACGCCCCTGGGTAAAGTCCTTGCGGGTGAAGAATGGGGACTCCTTAGACTCCGCATCCTGGGTTAACCTGTGCCAACTCACCTACGGTCATTCAATGTCCCTGCCTGCTGCCAAACTTTTCCTGCGCTTTCACTGATAAGTCTGCATGATGTCACTGTAATCTATTCCTGCTACACTGTGCTAATTGAATCACCGCCCCTGAGACGTCACCCATGTTCCGATTGCGCTACCCAGGGCCCGGCATCCAGGTAACCTCTTGGGCTTGTAGTCAAATGTGCAAAAGTTACCAGAGCTATACTGCTGTTGGAGCTACTTCTGGCATATGGTGAAAAATATTCAATTCTGAGGAGGAATGAGCAGATGAAGCAGCAAAGTGAGTAGATATTTAGGCACTCCACTTCTTCATAAAAGCAAATACCTTATTGACCTACATTAACCCCTTCCCGCTCCTGGACGTACTATTACGTCATGGCAGCTGTATCGTTCGCGCTCCATGACGGAATAGTACGTCTCGAGAGTAACGGCCGTTTCGGCCGTCCTCCCGACACATACAGGAGCTGTGACAGCTGCTGTCTCGTAAAGCAGTTGTCACAGCTCCTACAGCTCCTACAGCGGGATCGCGGCTCTTTAGGGGTTAAGCTGTCATCGCCGGCCTGCTACACGATAGCGGCCGGCGATGGTGACTATGGCAACCGGACACCAAACAATGGCGTCCGGTTATGCCATAGACGGAAGCCTAGTGGGTCCTGACAACGTCAGGACCCACTATGCTTGCTGTCAGTGACTAGCTGACAGTTCTAATACACTGCACTACGCATGTAGAGCAGTGTATTAGAATAGCGATCAGAGCCCCGTGCCCTCATGTCCCCTAGTGGGACAAAGTAATACAGTAAAAAAAAAGTTAAAAAAAGATGTGTAAAAATAAGAAAATAAAAGTTTAAAAAGTATTAAAAGTAAAAATCCCCCTTTTTACCTTATCAGTCATTTATTATTAATAAAAATATATAAACAAACAAATAAACTATACATAATTGGTATCGCCGCGTCCGTAACGACCTGAACTACAAAACTATTTCGTTATTTATCCCGCACGGTGAACGCCGTAAAAGAAAATAATAATAAACCGTACCACAATCACAATTGTTTGGTCACTTCACCTCCCAAAAAATGGAATAAAAAGAGATCAAAAAGTCACATGTACCGAAAAATTGTCCTGATCGAAACTATAGTTCGTTATGCAAAAAATAAGTCCTCGCACGCCTTTATTGATTGAAAAATAAAAAAGTTCTGGCGCTTAGAATAAGGTAACAGAAAAAGTGAATGATTGTTTACAAAACGTATTTTATTGTGCAAACGCCATAAGACATAAAAAAGAACTATAAACATCTGGTATCGCCGTAATCGTATCGCCCCGCAGAATAAAGTGAATATGTCATTTATAGCGCACGGTGAACGCTGTAAAAAAAATAGAATTAAAAAACAATAGTATAATTGCTGTTTTTTATTCACCACGCCACCTAAAAATAGAATAAAAACGGATCAAAAAGCCGCATGCACCCCAAGAAAACTACAATTGATTCCTCAAGGGGTCTAGTTTCCAAATTGGGGTCAGTTTTGGGGGTTTCCAATGTTTTGGCACCACAAGACCTCTTCAAACCGGACATGGTGCCTAATAAAAAAGAGGCCTCAAAATCCACTAGGTGCTCCTTTGCTTCGGAGGCCGCTGCTTCAGTCCATTACCGTACTAGGGCCACATGTGGGATATTTCTCAAAACTGCAGAATCTGGGCAATACGTATTAAGTTGCGTTTCTCTGATAAATCCAATTGTGTTGTAAAAAAAATGGAATAAAGAGGATTTTCTGACAAAAAAAAAATGTAAACTTCACCTCTACTTTGCTCTAAATTTCTGTGAAACACCTAAAGGGGTCATAAACTTTCTACATGCTGTTGTGAATACTTTGAGGGGTCTAGTTTCTAAAATGGGGTGTTTGATAGGGGTTTCTAATATATGGGCCCCTCAAAGCAACTTCAGAACTGAACTGGAACCTAAAAAAATAACTAATGAGGCAATACTTTGCTTCTTACATTATACTTATAATGAGCCGTGCCCACCCCGAGATGACCCCAGTTTTGACCGTTTGTATAAACAGAGACCCCTATTAGACCGTTTCAGAGCCCGGTTTTCCCAAGCATACACCCCCGAGAAGTGTATTTCTATTGATGAGTCCCTGGTACATTTTAAAGGGAGGGTTCAATTCCGCGAGTACCTGCCGGGTAAGAGGGCAAGGTATGGCGTGAAGATGTCTAAGATGTGCGAGAGTGCATCAGGGTATACCTACAGATTTAGGATATATGAAGGAAACGCCACCCCCAAACCAGACTGCATCCTGGATTACAATAGGTACATGGGAGGGATGGACTTGTCAGATCAAATCCTGAAGCCCTACAGCGCCATGCGGTGTGGTATAAGAAGCTGGCCTGGCACATCATACAGATGGCATTGTACAATGTGTACGTGCTACATCGATGTGCAGGCCAGACGGGAACTTTCCTGGAATTTCAAGAGGTGATTATCAAGAACCTAATCATTAGGGACCAAGAAGGGGGGCACCCAGTACTTCTGGAAGCGAGGCCACACGCATCGTACCAGGGCGGCAACACTTTCCAGGAGAAGTTCCCCAAACTGGCAAGAAGGGAAAAAGTCAAAAGAGGTGCAAAGTCTGTTATAAAAGGGCGATAAGTAATGACACAATATATCAATGTGACTCGTGTCCCGAATAACCAGAGATCTGTATGAAAGAGTGTTTTAAAATTTATCATACATCCCTTGGTTTATAATTTACCCCAATTTTACTTACCCTGATGCACTCCGCACAGCTTATCCCCCTCATCTTTCCCTTCTGAGCCCTGCCATGTGCCCAGGCAGCTGATAACAGCCACATGTAGGGTATTGCCATACCCGGGAGAACCCACATTACAGTTTATGGGGTGTAGGTCTCCGGTCAAAATGCTCACTACACCTCTAGATGAATGCCTTAAGGGTGTAGTTTTTAAAACGGGGTCACTTCTTGCGGGTTTCAACTGTACTGGTACCTCAGGTGCTTCTGCATACATGACTTCGCACTAGAAAATCCCCAGTAGGCCAAATGGTGGTCCTTTCCTTCTGAGCCCTCCCATGGGCCCAAACAGCAGTTTATCACCACAAATGGGGTATTGCCGCACTCAGGACAAATTGGGCAACAAAATGGAGTATTTTATTTCTTGTGAAAATAAGAATTTTTGAGCTAAAATGACATATTATTGGAAAAAATATATATATTTTTTTAATTCCCAGCCCAATTCAAATAAGTTCTGTGAAGAAACTATGGGGTCTAAATGGTCACATTACCCATAAATGAATTCCTTGAGGGAATAGGTGCTGTGAAAAAACTGTGAGGTCAAAATGCTAACATCAACCATAAATGAATTCCTTGAGGGGTGTAGTTTCCAAAATGGGGTCACTTCTGGTGGGTTTCCATTGCTTTGATACCTCTGGGGCTCTGCAAATGCGACATGGCACCCGAAAACCAAACCAGCAAAATCTGCACTCCAAAGAACACACAGCGCTCCTTCCCTTCTGAGGCCTCCCATGGGCCCAAACTCAGTTTATCACCACAAATGGGGTATTGCCACACTAAGGACAAATTGGGCAACAAAATGGGGTATTTTGTTCCCTGTGAAAATAAGAAATTTTGATCACAAATGACATTTTATTGGAAAAAATGAAATTTTTTTCATTTCACAGCCCTATTCAAATACGTGCTGTGAAAAAACTGTGCAGTCAAAATGGTAACAACAACCATAAATGAATTCCTTGAGGGGTGTAGTTTCCAAAATGGGGTCACTATTGGGGGATTCCTACTGTTTTGGCACCTCAACACCTCTTCAAACCTGGCATGCTGCCTAAAATATATTCTAAGAAAAAAGAGGCCTCAAAATGCACTAGGTGCTTCTTTGCTTCTAGGGCTTGTGTTTTAGTCCACGAGCGCACTAGAGCCACATGTGGGACATTTCTAAAAACTGCAGAATCTGGATAATACATATTTAGTAGTGTTTCTCTGGTAAAACCTTTTTTGTTACAGAAAAAAAAATGAATAAAATTGAAATTCAGCAAGAAAAATGAAATTTGCAAATTTCACCTCCACTTTGCTTTAATTCCTGTGAAATGCCTGAAGGGTTAAAAAAAACTTTCTAAATGCTGTTTTGAATACTTTGAAGGGTCTAGTTTTTAAAATGGTGTGTTTTATCAGGGTTTATAATACATAGGCCCCACAAAGCCACTTCAGAACTCAAGAGGTACCTTAAAAAAAAGGCATTTGAAATTTTCTTAAAAATATGAGAAATTGCTGTTTATGTTCTAAGCCTTGTAACGTCCAAGAAAAATAAAATAATGTTCAAAAAACGATGCCAATCTAAAGTAGACATATGGGAAATGTGAACTAGTAACTATTTTGGGTGGTATAACCGTCTGTTTTTCAAGCAGATGCATTTAAATTCTGAAAAATGCAATTTTTTCTAAATTTTCTCTAAATTTTGCAATTTTTCACAAATAAAGACTGAATATATCGACCAAATGTTACCAAGAACATGAATCCCAAAGTGTCACGAGAAAACAATCTCAGAATCGCTTGGATAGGTTTAAGCATTCCGACGTTATTACCACATAAAGTGAAATATGTCAGACTTCAAAAATGGGCTCTGAGCCTTAAGGCCAAAACTAGGCTGCGTCCTTAAGGGGTTAAAATCTCACTGGAAGGCTGATCCTGAAGTTATGTGTTACCTGACTGACTCTAAAGACAGTAGGTTAGCAAGAAGAGAGGGCAAATGGAAGGGGGTAACACATCACTGCACGATCAGACTACACACAGGGTTTGTTTGTAGTCTGAAACCAAGGAGACACAAACTGTGCCCTAGATTAAGTGTTAAGATTCATGTAATTCTTAAATTATATTATTTTTATGGATTAATGTGCAGCTTTCTATTAGGTACATTATTGTACATTGTATACCTTCATTAGGTCACCTAATCAAGTAGCTGCAATGTGGTGTTAACCCAAAAGAGAAATATACTCAACTATTATTAATTTTACAGTACCATTGTTCCACTGTGTCTTTACGAAAAACATATACATAGCAAGAGAAAACAGGAGAGAAAGAAGAAACTCATTTTCTGTGATGGAGTTCGTAGCACCTCTTTTCCAATCCATTGTAACTAGTGAGCTTATATGTTTAAATTGCAGGTCTGGTTTAAATAAAAAAACTTGTCTCCAATTTATGGGAATCATATGTGCATTCTGGGCATTGGTTCCAGCCATTTGCTGATACTAATTATTATTGTTTGTAAAGTAGGTGATTTTAAGGCCTTTATATGCAGCGAGACGATCTATGGAAATGAGCAACAATGATGAGGTTCACATCTGGCTGCCTCAAATAGCATGGTGGCCGCAGAACTTAATGTACTCTTGTACTAAGGGCCTCATGATTCATTATAAACAATAAAATGTGCATGGTAAAAATGCAGATGCTGTGATATTATACATTTTTCTTAACTTCATTTGATACTTTTTAAAACAATGAAGGAGCAAATTCAGGTAAGATATATACAGTGATGCGTTAGCATGTTAGAAAAGTGGAAACAATTGACATTGCACACAGAGCAATCATAACCATGTTATAACCATAAGATAAGATATTGTGATAAAGAACTCCTGCATACGGCCGTAGCTGTGTCTACGGTCCGTGATTATGGCACGAACATACTAAATATATTAACAATTTTCAATAATATGAAAAAAGCTGCATGAACCCATCATACAGACAGTATCTGAGCTGACATGCGGAGTGATGTGACAAGGGTAACTAGTTTAGGACATAGGAGAGTGGAGAAATTTGTGACCAGGTCACGTTGTATATAAGACATGAACTATGGCTATGTGACATAGGCCTCCTTGAAGAAATGAGTTTTTAACACGCTTAAAACTGGGAATGTTAGGAGCAAGCCTTTTCTTCTTACGTTTACGAAGGTCTATATGTCACCTAAACAGACACCAGAACTTCCTCTATGATGAAATTGTGTGCACTGTTTCACACAGACTCTCCACAGGGAAGAACAGAAACTTCCATCATAGTTCATATTAGACGGATTTCTGTCCCACAGAAGATCACAGCTCAGCTTCCCCGCTCTATACTTATACTCTATACACTTAATTTATTTAGGAGAATATTGAGGGAAAAATAATAATACTGTCCTCCCAGCAAGCAGAGATGGTACGGGATCTAGCTGCTCATGTGATGCTGTACTGAGGCAGTGGTAGGAAAGAGAGCAGCAGACATAACAGTCCCAATATTCATGGAGGATAATTCTACCAATGCTTCATGCATCCGGTGCACGCAGTATGAGAGTCGTAGCGTAGAGTGTGTGTCTTTTTCAAGCTTGAAACACTAGGGTCGAAACGTCGCTGTGATGGTGAAATAAACTTCTTGTGCCTTTTTGATACCTTCAATACAAGTGTGCTGCAGTTTTCCTTCTCTTGATGTACTGAGGCATTATGGGATTGGTGGCATAGCACAGAGGAATGGAGAGCAGGGGGGATCTAAAATTCAAGATGGAGTCTGATCAGATGAAGACATGTTACTAGATTGTAGGAAAGTGAGAAAAATATACATAAAAGAAGTCCAGGCCTTCATAGACAATAAGGTGGGAGGAGAAATGATGGAAAATTGTGGAGGTCTTGTTTAAAATGATATGCCATGATCTATATTCCATTATGCAGACTGTGAATAGAAATATAGACATAAATATACATGAACGTGTGCATTGCCTCAGTTGAATGTAAACAATCCCAAAATACGGTTGTGTACATGATGCCAACTGCAGATGGAAAAATACTGTACTGTGTGAGCATTGTCGCTGTATTTTTTTTTTTTTTTATATGCAGGTGTGAATGAGGCCTTATTGTTGCCCAGTTATAGGTCAACTACAACTCCCACCATACTTTACAAGAACAATTGGTGTTCATAAATACATATATTTGTAAAACAAAGACTAAGATTACTCAGATCTTTGGTGCCCCGCTTTCAGCAGTTGTGCACTTGTGTTGTACCGGTGTTCAATGAATGCACTTTATGAATCGTAATGATTAGAACATTTTCCACATTTGCAAGAGATTAGTGCAATGGTATATAGGTGTAGAGAGAATGCCATTAAATAGGTGCCATGTTTTGACTACAGTTCTTACAGCTCCACACCCTATTTCCACAAACGTGTTCAGTAATAAAAGCAACATGTTTACATTTTAACACATGTTTTACTGTTTCTTGAACCTCACCTCTTTTATAACAATGAGGTACTGTGTGGAGAAAAGAAATAAATGGTAATTCCAGTATTTCCCTAAGTGAAGCAAATCACACGCCGGCTCTGTTCCATGGCCAGAAATACTCGATCCAAAAATAAAATTCTCTACTTTGGAAGTATCTAAGAAAAGATAGTAACTGTAAAATTCAATTATTTTAATTTCTTCCTAGGCTGCCACTAAGAAAAGTGCTATACAAAACCTACAACTGTTATATGTTCTACAGGCAAAATACAATAAGTATACTTTATTTAAGAACAAAAACCAAATATGTTTATGACTTCAGTTGTAGTGTTCTGTATATCCACTGTACATCTGCTTTTGAACTACACTTCGGCTAAATGTATAATAAATTGCTTATATAGATATTAAATAATATCATTTGATTACAATCAGATTCCAAAAACATTTCTTGGTCCAGCTACAATTGCTGTAGTCTACGTTATAGTAATCTACTGCCGACAAAAGACTGTCATGAACTAAGCTAGTCTATAGTTTGAGGGAAGAGTAACCAACAAGGGTTTTATGGATAATTAGAGAATATTAGCAAATAACTACTTTGCTTAAGTCCTAGCACTATTATCTAAATTATGCAAGAATTTATCATACTGTATTATTTATAATGGATATAAATACATCAAGGTACAAAAAGATTAATTGATATATCTTTTTAGACGTTCAATTATGACTTTATCTTTTCTCTTCCAGGTAAGCAAGTCTAAAGTCAAAATTGACTTGTGCTGAACAATAGGATATAATGTTGGAAATTAGCCTTTTCTTTTATACAAATCAATTTGTAAACATAGGGGAGTACATGGAAATCACAAGGCCCTATTGATCAGCAAAATACATAATGGGCTGCCCTAATACTGCATAAAGTGGCCAAATAATATTGCATTAGGACTTTTAGATCTGATATTCCAGAGTGGTAAGCGACGAGAAGGTTACAACAGTCTTAGGGTATGTTCACACGCAAAACAAAAAACGTCTGTAAAATATGGAGAGGTTTTCAAGTTTTTTAAGCATCAAACTTTTTTGAGGCTTTTTTTGTGGCCGTGTTTGGAGCTGTTTTTCTATTGACACAATGAAAAACGGCTCCAAAAACGATTTAAGAAGTGACATGTACTTCTTTTTACGGGCCGTTTTTTACACGCCAACAGTGGGTAGTGCCAGATCAGATAATGATCAGATAATTGATATGGGTGGATGTATCAAAAATGGGACTTCGACATGAGAGGATTTTTCTCAGGGAATCACTCTTTATGGCAAGGAAGGCGGTGGCTATACGTTGGATGGTTGATAGGCAGCCGACGGTGGCGCAATGGCGTAAACTGATTAATGATATTCTTCCATTTGAAAGAGTTGTATATAAACATTGTGGTAGCCCGGCTAAATTTAACTTGATATGGGGTAGTTGGTGCTCATCGAATCTCACTCACTGTACAGTTTAAGGTTTGACCGATTCATTGACACATGCCATCATTGGGAGTGGGTAGGGGGTGCTGGTGGGTGGTACACATTCACATGGCCAAGTCTCTTTAGACCTTTGAAGGGGATGGCTGTTTCCTATCTGATTGCACTTTGGAATACATAAATCTGCAACTTTCGTCTAACTGCCCATTCAATAATATATGTCTTATTTTATTTTCTCATACTGCTATGTAGTCTGCGTACCACCGACATGACCTGTGTGATTTTGTATGCTTGATAGCTGTCATTTCTTATTGTTTATGGACTGCTTGATGCATATTCTTATCCTGATGTATATGAACAATTGACTCTGTCAGTTTATTTTCAATAAAACGAGTTTAAAAAAAAAATGGGACTTCGCTTGGAGGAAATGGAGGGGAATATTAAAGATTAGAAAGCTAGAGTTACTGCTCTGTCTAAGAAAATGGAAGTTTATTAATTGAGTAAGGAAATGTTGACTACTAAATTGAATGCTTAAGGCGATATAACATCAGATTTGTTGGTTTTCCCAAAAGGAGCGAATGGAGTGAATTTTATGACATTTATTGAGAAATGGATTATGGAGAACATTAGTAAAGAAGCAATGTAAAATTGTTTACTAGTGGAGTGGGCACATCGGTTTCCATTAAAACACTTCCTCCTGAAGCTGCTCTGGAGCAAAAGACAACGATAACATTCTAATGACAGCAAGAGACATTCAATTAAAAGGGTTTTCCAACAATAAACATTTATCCCGAAATAAATTGTACGAAAACCCCTTTAACCCATTCCCGACATCCGCCGTTTATATACGGCGCACGCCGGGTGGGGGAATATGGAGCGGGCTCATGGGCTGAGGCCGCTCCATAGAGCGAGTGTGTCGGCTGTGTGTTACAGCCGACACTTCCGGGTAACGAGCGGGATCCCGTTCGAGCGCGATCCCGCTTGTTTAACCCGTTAAATGCAGCTTTCAATTATGATTGCGCCGTTTAAATTACTATAAACAGGGGGCGCCCCCGCGGCGAGATTGGGGGCAGCCATTAGTTGGCACGTCTGCCTGGGGGCCTGACGATGCCCCCCAGGTCCTCCATCTTTGTACTCCTATGAAGCTCTGCCTCCGGCAGGGCTTCATAGTAGACTGTCAGAATCACGATATACTGCAATACATTAGTATTGCAGGATATCGTGCAAGCGATCTAACGATCGCTGGTTAAAGTCCCCTAGGGGGACAAGTAAAAAAAGTAAAAAACAGTAAAATAACGGTTTTTTTAACAAATAAAAAAAACAAAAAAATTAAAAGATCAAAATAAAAACCTTTTCCCATTTTCCCTCAAGCACAATGTAAAACTATTAAAACGCTAACATAAGTGGTATCGATGCGTCCGTAAAAGTCTGAACTATTACAATATGTCATTATTTAGTCCGCACGGTGAACGCTGTAAAAAATTAAAAATTTAAAACATCAGAATTGCTGTTTTTTGGTCCCTTATTCTCCCACAAAAAATAAAATAAAAAGTGATCAAAAAGTCTCACGTACCCCAAAATGGTACCAATATAAACTGCAGCTCGTCCCTCAAAAAATAAGCCCTCACACGGCTAAATCGACAGAAAAATAAAAATGTTCTGGCTCTCAGAATGTGGCGACAAAACTCAAATTTAATTTTTAACAATCAGTTTTTTCCTTGTAAAAGTAGTAAAACATAAAGAAAACTATATCAATTTGGTATCGCTGTTATCGTATTGAACCGCAGAATAAAGTTAACATGCCGTTTTTACCGTACGGTGAACGCCGTAAAAACAAAACCACTCAAAATGTTGAAGAATCGCTGTTTTTTTCCTATTCCACCCCACATTTTTTTTTTCTCGTTTCACACTACATTATATGGTACAAAAAATGGTGCTGTGAAAATCTACAACTCGTCCCGCAAAAAACAAGCCCTCATACGCCAATATTAATGGAAAAATAAAAAAGTTATGGCTTTTGGAATGTGGGGAGGAAAAAACAAAAGTGAAAATCCGAAGAATGGCTGCGGTGTGAAGGGGTTAAGTTACAATAATGCTAAGATCTGTCTTTCCTGACTATTCATATGTTACACAACAGAAATGTTCCAGTTTGTGAATAAGAGACTCTGACAAGTGAATATTAACTTTACATTTCTATTTCCTTCTAATTTGTGGTTTGGTATTTTTATGGAAAATCCTTTTTTTTTCCATAAAGGAAGTAAAAAAATGGTTTACATCAAAGCCATACACTAAATAAGACAACAGTTTTACGTTATGATTTGTCAGATATGAAGCTGTTTTTTTTAACTCTCTGGCCTTGTGGGACTGATGGGGAAGATGGGATGCTTAGTAGAGAGACCACAGCTTGGAGGTTAAGGAAGTGGTGGATTGCTGGGGGAGATTGGAGGGAATGCGAAACTGAGATTTTTTTTTTACTTGCTTTGTGGGTTAAATGAAATGAGTGATATTAAATAGGCAGTTTAATTCATTATATTAGAGATGTGTTGTTTCATATGGTGAAGAATTACCTATATGCGAGGAAACGCATTTACGAAAAACAGAAGTATATCTTTTAAAGAAAATTGGCGGATACAGAGGTACCATTTACCTTCTCAGCCTACACAAGAGTAGTACGTGTACTGATTTACTATTCAAAAATAGACTGTCTTTTTTTCCAGACTATATAATTTAAAAGATGATCCATCTACGCCACAACCCTCAGAAGAGTTGATAGTTCGGTTCTTAGAGTCCATCCATTTACCTTCCCTTACCCAAGAGCAATTGTCTCTATTGAATGCTTCCATTACTCGAGAAGAGGTTTCTAAGGTAATTAAAATCACTAAATTGAACCAAGCCCCGGGCCCTTATGGCTTCTCTAATGAGTATTATAAAACCTTTGAATCGTTTTTCCCCTCACATGACTGTTATTTTAATGAAGCTATAACTTTTGGTGCTTTACCACAAGAAATGCTACTAGCAACCATTATTACCATTCTATAGAAAAAGGATGTGGTTATACAAAACCATACCTAACAAACCCAAAATTGCAATATAATATAGCACGGTGCCATTCCTGATAAAGATTATTGAAAAAGGAAAAAAGAAAAATGATCCAGGAATAAGACTAGGCACTCTTGGGTTGGATAAAATTCAACATAATATTTTATTTTTGAATCCAGATAATACCGGCAATATTGATTTATACAACAACAATTTTTTTTTTTTTAAATCTCCTGGCCAGGAAAAGAGACAAAAAATAGCACCTCTATGCATTAGTGATATCACCTAATGAGTATACAACATACTATATATGTATTGAACACATTTGAAAAGATAAAAATTCCAAAAGAAAAACCGCTGGGTTGTGTTCACACTTGCGGTTTTCAACCATATATGCTGTTTTTATCGCAAAGTGGCCAGAGTTCTTATTTAGAATGATTGATAATGATGTTTTGAAGAAATTCTTTTCATATATAATATAAATCTCAACATAGGAAGATAGTCCCGTGTATTAAAGGGATATAATTTGCAGCGTGCCTTTTTCTCTCATGAGCAGATCCTTAGTTTTTATGTGGATCTTGTGGTGATAGGTAGTCTTTTCACAGACCCTTTGAGGCAATATGTAGCCCTCGTAATCTTGAGCTTTAAAGCAGGGCACTTTTGTAACTCATATGGGTTTTTACCTTTTAAATCCAGCGAGTGCCAGGAAACCATACGTGGAGGCGGTCAGCCCAACAGATGGAAGGCAGATTTTTTAAAAATTGTTGTTGTATAAATCAATATTGCCGGTATTATCTGGATTCAAAAATAAAATATTATGTTGAATTTTATCCAACCCAAGAGTGCCTAGTCATATTCCTGGATCATTTTTCTTTTTTCCTTTTTCATTATCACCATTCCCAAGTCGGGAAAACCTTCAACTACACCGGCCAACTTTAGACTAATCTCCCTTCTCAACAGCGACATAAAAATCTATGAGAATGTTCTAGCTTAACGCTTACTTTCAATATTACCCACAATTGTCCACTCAGATCAAGTGGGGTTTACTAAGGGGAGGCAGGCCTCAGATGTTACAAGACAGGTCATTAATTTTATTGCTAAGTTGGAGGGTAGTCGGGTGACTTGTCTGTTTCTTACCTTGGATGCAGAGAAGGCACTCGATAGAATTAGTTGGGGATTTGCATTTTCTACTCTTGCTAAGTTTGGATTCTCGGCAAATATACTCTCTGCTTTACGAGCACTTTACTCATCACCCTCGGATAGGGTTTTAACTAATGGGTGTCTCTCATCCCCCTTCCAAATTACTAATGGAATTTGCAAGGGCTGCCCACTGTCCCCTCATTTGTTTACATTGGTGATGGAACCTCTGGCAGAGCCAGTTAGATCTAACCCTAACATTAGAGGTATCCCGATGGGGTTTAGTCAGCACAAGATAGGCTTGTTTGCAGACGACATTATAGTAATGATTACTGATCCTCTTTCATCATTAAGAGAAATCTCCAATACTTTATCTAGTTTTGGTTTGGTCTACTATTATAAGATGAACTAATCAAAATCACAACTCCTAGGTATCCATATTAATTCTAGTCTCAATACATATACAGAAAGAATTCCCTTTCCAGTGGGAGCCTAATTCTATTCCTTACCTAGGTTTAAAGCTATGTTCCTCACTGACAAAATTAGCTAAAATAAATTGACTCCCCTTACTTGTGGATCTGCAGGAAGAGCTACATGGGATATCTAAACATGAACCCACATGGCTTGGTCACATGGTATGTTATAAAATGCTATACCAAAGATCCTCTACTTTTTTTGTACGCTCACGATTCCTATGGCCAACTCGTTACTAATGAAATTTCAAAAGCAACTGCGAGGCTTTATATGGGGGGAGGGGAAGCCGAGAGTAGCAGCTACCATTCTTACGATCAACAGAGGAAGTGGAGAATTGGGTGTTCCCAATATCATAACTTATCAAAAGGCGACTCTAGCAAACCAACTACGATTTTGGTGGTCCCCCTCGTCTGGTCCTAGCTGGTCTTCAATTCAAAAATCACTTGAACGGGGAAGTCTTTCTTTTTTTTTTATACTTTATTTAAGACATTTTTCAGAAGATTATTCAAAAGGAAAACACAAAAGGAAAAAAGGAGTGGGGGATCAAACAAAGGAAATTCACATTGAGATACACAGCATCAAGCAGAAATAGTCATTACAAAATCTGCCATCTGCATTAGAGTCGTGCACGAGTCAGGAGTTAGAACGCCTGCACAAAATAGTGCTAACCGGCACACAATCTTAAACAATCCCTGATGATTTATCACATCTAATAGTGATATTGAAACGCGTAGGGTTGGAATTAATTGTTCAGCAAGTGGTCTTAGAGCTGGATCATATAAAAGGAGATATCGGTCTGCAAATAGGACTGTTGATAGACCCTTTCTCTCTGACCACCTGCTTGAGCCTACTGGGCTGGAACATTCTTTTCAGCAAGTGGCTTCAGGGCTGTATAGTATAAGAGGAGATATCGGTCTGTAAACAGAATTTTCAATAGACCGTCTCCTATCCCTGACCACTTGTCTGAGCCTGCACATATGTTTATTTGGGCTATATGAGCCAATTTTTTATATTCTATCAATAAAATAAATTTTTAATCGTTCTAATCAGGCAGTAAACCTACAAAAAATATATTAGATCATTTAACACAGTAGATCAGCTTTTACACTGAGAGTATCTAAGACATAGCGTATTGTATTCATGTTAATTATAGAAAATAAAAACCATAGAAAAAGAGAAAGGAAAATGAGGATGGCCGAACATAGAAATACAGGAAAAAAATGTGAGAGAAGGTGTCTATATCAGGCAAAATTAAGAGTAGGATTATGTCTTTTCAACAGGATAAGTAGGTAATGATCCCAGAATCCTATAGGACCCTAACCAAAGAACTATGAATAGATCAAGCCATAAGGGTCACATTGTCAATTGAGCCTGGAGATCCTGTGTGCTCCGATACTCCAGCCATTTTCTCCAGATATTCAAAAAATGTTTTTGAGCGTTGTTGCGAAAGAGCCAATGACTCCTCCATATTTTGGATATGAATAACTTCCAGAAGCCATTCCGAGATGGTAGGTACTATAGTGCTTTTCCAGTGCCTGGAATCATGGACAGGAGTAGCGTAGCCGGATCATTGTCTAATGTGAACTCCGTGATCTTCTCAATCAAAGAGATTATGGAGCACCAAAACATGTGTATTGGTGGACATTCCCACCATATATGAGATATTTAACCCCTGGTCCATCCACAACGCCAACATAAATCAGATGTGTTAGGGTAAATCCTATGCAGAAGTACAGTGACTTTATACCATCTGGATAATATTTTAAAGTTAGTCTCCTGGGCTTTACACGAAAATGAAAATTAGTGACACAGAGTGAATGATTTAGACCAAACTTCAGGGGTGGGCGAAATATTCAAGTCTTTTTCCCAGCTATTCACATATGAAGGTTTTGATTCACTACCCATGTCCAGTAAAAGATTATATATCAAAGCAATTGCTTTTGGCGTTGCGGAATGAGAGGAGAACAAACGCTCAAATGGAGTAAGATCTCTATGCAGGTTTAGCACTGTCTTTATCTTTTTGTAATAAGTCGTCCCATTGTGTCTTAAGAGTTCTGGTGTTTTCCGGTACTAAATCCTCATAAGGTTTCAAATGACCAGAGCACAAAACTTGTGCAAATGTCAAACATGTGTCCGTCTGGGATCTGCCCAGAAAAGAAAGATGTAGACCCAGAGAAAATGCCCTGTTGCCCAAAATCGGTGTAAGAGGAAAGATACATTCTGCAAGTCGTAAACCACACTTCCAATTACATATGGTAGAGTCACAAAATTGGACTTATATACATACAAAATTGCCAACGGCAAAAATTCCCATTTCCCAACTATCCCTATTTAATTAAAGTAAATAACTTTATTATGCTATTTCGGCAAACTGACAAACAACATGTATATTTAAAAATACAAACAGACCCTCTGCTGGAGGTATATTTATGGACAGTGCCTATTTGCATGAAGTTACACTGTATCAAAGATGGCCGGCGACTGCAGATAGCCTGGCCTAATCAGCAGTGTTTAACAGGAGAACAGCAGAGAAGCTAAAAGTAAAATACAAAATACAAAGTAAATACAAAGCCCCCCCGACTTGTTTCGCTGCACGAGGCAGCGTCTTCAGTGGTACTTGGGCTAAATGATTTACTTTTAAAACAACATGCTTCTCTGCTGTTCACCTGTTAAACACTGCTGATTAGGCCAGGCTATCTGCAGTCGCCGGCCATCTTTGATACAGTGTAACTTCATACAAATAGGCACTGTCCATAAATATACCTCCAGCAGAGGGTCTGTTTGTATTTTTAAATATACATGTGGTTTGTCAGTTTGCTGAAATAGTAATAATAAAGTTATTTACTTTAATTAAATAGGGAGAGTTGGGAAATGGGAATTTTTGCCGTTGGCAATTTTGTATATATATAATGTTTTAATTCCCGCCAACTATCAAGGTCTCCCCCCTTTTTTGCTTATGTTTATAAAATTGGACTTGGACCAAGCCGCACCTGGGCACCAGAGAAGAGTTGTCAGGGGTAATTCTGTCTGAGCACTCTCTAACTGAATCCATAGTTTACTTGAATGACTAAGTGAGATGTCAAGTATTCTTATCATGGCTGCAGCCATGTATTATAAGAAGCAGTCCGGTGGGGCTAATCCCCCTCTCTGTTTTTTCAGAATTAAAATATGACGTGCTACTTTGGACGCCCAAACAAAGTGTTTAAAAAGTTTGCTTAGAGTGTGAAATAGCGTATTTGAGGGTGTACACGGTAATGTTTGATAGAGATATAATAGGTGTGGCAGAATATTCATCTTTAATAAATTTATCCTGCCCAACCAAGACAAGAGCTTACCTTCCCAGTTAGATAGATCGTGTTGTATAGAGCGTAACAGAGGTAAGTAATTGAGAGTGTATGTGTTTGTGAGGTCTGATGGAATCATAATACCCAGATATTTAATCGCTTTTTGTTGCCATGCAAAATGATAAGAAGACTGAAGAGACTGCACAAGTTGAGTAGCCAAAGATATATTTAGAGCACTGCTTTTAGCGATATTGATTTTAAAATTACTGTAGTGACTGTATTCCCTAATAGTAGACATAAGTGCAGGTAAAGAAGTAATAGATTGGGAACTGTACAATAGGACATCATCCGCGAGCACTGAGCATTTTAACTGATGTCATCCAATCTGCAAGCTTTTGATGTTAGGATTATTTCTTATGGCACTCAGCAGGTGTCCCATTACTAATGCATAGAGCATCGGAGAAAGGGGGCATCCCTGGCATGTTCCGTTATTAATGTTAAAAGTAGGGGATAAAAAACTGAGCTTTAGGACCAGAATAAAGAACACGGACCCGCTGGAGGATAATTTGACCCAATCCCAGCTGCACTAACGCTTCCTCCAGGAATCCCCAGTCCACCCAATCGAAGGCCTTCTTAGCATCTAATGAAAATAACATAAATGGGATAGAATGTCTCTTGGCATGGTTAACAAGAGAAAAGGGTTTAAGCGTATCTTCAGAAGCTTCTCTAGAAGTGGCAAATTCTACCTGATCCGGGTGGACTAGGGAGTCCAGCAGGCTTCCCAACCTTCTTGCTGTAATGACCGGGGGGTAGGGAAACGGACAAGTGAGCCCTAATCTACCCGCCACTCTGTCCCTGCCTACTTGCAACGACCCGCCCTAGGTGACGGGGTACAACTGGGCGGCGGTCCCTGCACTCAGTAAGTGCACGACAAACACGACAAACATACAAGGGAATACAAGCAAGGGAAAGGGGCAGTTGCTCACGGCAACACCGTGAGCAACCAGAGTGGTGAACGAGCCGAGTCAAGCCAGGAGTGTGCGAGGTACCAAACGAAGAGCAGAAGAGTAGTCAGTAAGCCAGGGTCTGTATGGAGCAGGAACAAAATAGAAGGAGCTGTAGCTGGGCCAGGAAACCACACGAAAAAGAATAACAAGCAAGGAGGAACAGGAAATGCAGGTATAAATAGACAGAGGGCGGGAGCTAGCTGAGTCTGGCCAGGCTGCGATAGGCTCTCCCACTCCTAAGCCTGCCAGCCTGAGTGGTGGAAGCTGGAGTCAGTCTCAGGGATGTAGATTCAGGTGCTGACTGATTAATTAAGGGAGTTAACCCCGAAGCTGTGCCTGGCAGATCCTTTACAGTACCCCCCCTTTTATGAGGGGCCACCGGACCCATTCTAAGTGGACCTGGCTTACTGGGGAAACGCAGGTGGAACCTCCTGACCAATACCCCAGCGTGAACATCCCGGGCGGGTACCCAAGTCCTCTCCTCGGGCCCGTAACCTCTCCAATGGACCAGGTACTGGAGGGAGCCTTGGACCATCTTGCTGTCCACAATCCTGGCCAACTCGAATTCCACCCCCTCAGGGGTGAGGACGGGAACAGGAGGTCTCCTCGAGGGAGCCAAGGACGGGGAGCAGCGTTTAAGGAGGGAGGCATGAAACACGTCGTGTATACGAAAAGACGGGGGTAACTCCAGCCGGAAGGAGACAGGATTGTGGACCTCAATGACCTTATACGGCCCAATAAACCGGGCAGCAAACTTCTTGGACGGAACCTTGAGACGCAAGTTCCTAGACGACAACCACACCAGATCCCCGACCATAAACAGGGGGTTAGCAGAACGTTTTCTATCAGCCTGAGTTTTTTGTACGCTCTGGCACGCCTCTAGGTTCTTCTGAACCTGGGCCCAGACTGTGCACAGTTCCCGATGAACGACCTCTACCTCGGGATTGTTGGAACTACCAGGTGAAACGGAGGAGAACCGTGGATTAAACCCAAAATTACAGAAAAAGGGGGAGACCCCTGACGAGTTACTGACCCGGTTATTAAGGGAAAATTCGGCAAGGGGAATGAATGAGACCCAATCATATTGACAGTCAGAGACAAAACACCTTAAGTATTGTTCTAGAGATTGATTAGTCCTCTCCGTTTGACCATTGGTTTCAGGATGGAAGGCAGAGGAGAAGGACAGATCAATCCCTAACTTCATACAGAAGGCTCTCCAAAACAATGAAACAAATTGTACCCCTCTGTCCGAAACAATATTGACAGGGACCCCATGGAGACGCAGGATGTGTTTGACAAATAAGGTAGCCAACGTCTTGGCGTTGGGTAGTTTCTTGAGGGGCACAAAGTGGCACATCTTACTGAAGCGGTCTACCACCACCCACACCACCGACTTGCCTTGGGATGGAGGCAAATCGGTGATAAAATCCATGGAGATGTGTGTCCAAGGTCTCTGGGGAATGGGCAACGAACGCAGTAAGCCCGCTGGTCGGGACCTGGGAGTCTTGGACCTAGCACAAACCTCACAAGCGGCGACGTAGGCCTTAACGTCTTTAGGCAACCCAGGCCACCAATAATTTCTGGTAATGAGGTGTTTGGTACCCAGGATTCCTGGATGACCAGATAGTGCGGAGTCATGATTTTCCCTAAGTACCCTTAGCCGGAATTGCAGGGGAACAAACAGCTTGTTCTCAGGAAGGTTCCCGGGAGCTGAACCTTGATCAGCAGCAATTTCAGAGACTAAATCAGAATCGATCGAGGAAATGATTATACCTGGAGGCAAAATACAAGCAGGATCTTCCTCCGAAGGAGGGCTGGCCATGAAGCTACGCGACAGTGCATCAGCCTTAATATTTTTAGACCCAGCCCTATAGGTAACCAAAAAATTGAATCTAGTAAAAAATAACGCCCATTGAGCTTGTCTCGGGTTTAGCCTCCGGGCAGATTCTAGGAAAACCAGATTCTTGTGGTCGGTAAGGACCGTTACCTGGTGTCTAGCCCCCTCCAGGAAGTGGCGCCACTCTTCAAATGCCCATTTAATGGCTAAGAGTTCGCGGTTGCCAATATCATAGTTACTCTCAGTTGGCGAAAACTTCCTGGAGAAGTAGGCACAGGGGCGGAGATGGGTGAGGGACCTGGTACCCTGGGACAAGACAGCCCCCACTCCCACCTCAGATGCGTCAACTTCCACGATAAATGGCTCCATTTGGTTGGGCTGAACCAGCACCGGGGCCGAGATAAAGCACTTCTTAAGGACCTCAAAAGCCTGGACAGCCTCAGGAGGCCAGTGGAGGAGATCAGCACCTTTGCGAGTGAGGTCCGTAAGAGGCTTAGCGATGACCGAGAAGTTAGCAATAAATCTCCTGTAATAATTAGCGAACCCCAAAAAACACTGTAACGCCTTCAGGGAGGCAGGTTGGACCCATTCCGCCACAGCCTGAACCTTGGCGGGGTCCATGCGTAATTCATGAGGAGTAAGGATTTGACCCAAAAATGGTATCTCCTGTACCCCAAACACACATTTTTCGGTTTTGGCAAACAGTTTGTTTTCCCGAAGGACCTGGAGCACCTTCCTGACATGCTCAATGTGGGAGGACCAGTCCTTGGAAAACACCAGTATGTCATCAAGGTACACTACAAGAAATATCCCCAGGTAATTTCTCAAAATCTCATTTATGAAATTCTGGAAGACCGCAGGGGCATTACACAACCCAAAGGGCATGACGAGGTATTCGAAATGGCCTTCGGGCGTGTTAAACGCAGTCTTCCACTCATCCCCCTCTTTGATGCGAATAAGGTTATACGCCCCCCGTAGATCCAATTTAGAGAACCATTGGGCCCCCTGAATATGATTAAAGAGATCAGGTATCAAAGGAAGGGGATACTGGTTCCTTACCGTGACCTTATTCAGGCTACGGTAGTCAATGCATGGCCTAAGACCACCATCCTTCTTCCCCACGAAGAAGAAGCCAGCACCTACCGGAGAAGAAGAGGGACGAATGTAACCCTTGGCCAGGGATTCCTGGATATACTCTCTCATGGCTTCACGTTCGGGACAAGAAAGATTAAATATCCTACCCTTAGGAAGCTTAGCTCCTGGTACCAATTCGATAGCGCAATCGTATTCTCTATGAGGAGGTAACACTTCAGAGGCCTCCCTAGAGAAAACATCAGCGAAGTCCTGAACAAACTCGGGTAGCGTATTCGCCTCCTCAGGGGGAGAAATAGAATTAACAGAAAAACATGACGTACAACATTCATTACCCCATTTGGTTAGCTCCCCAGTATTCCAGTCAAACGTGGGATTATGCAACTGCAACCAGGGAAGGCCTAGAACCAAATCGTACGATAATCCCTGCATCAACAGTACAGAGCATTGCTCCAAATGCATGGAGCCAACAAGGAGTTCAAAAACAGGGGTATGCTGTGTAAAATAACCATTGGCAAGAGGAGTGGAGTCGATACCCACTACCGGGACAAGTTTAGGCAAATCAATCAGAGGCATAGCAAGAGACATAGCAAATTCCACAGACATAATATTAGTAGAGGACCCTGAATCCACGAAGGCACTGCCGGTAGCAGACCTACCACCAAAAGAGACCTGAAAGGGAAGCAAGATCTTAGTACGTTTCCTATTTACTGGAAATACCTGTGCGCCCAAGTGACCTCCCCGATGATCACTTAGGCGCGGAAGTTCTCTGGCTGCATTCTTACGCTTAGGACAGTTGTTCACTTGATGCTTGTCATCCCCACAGTAGAAGCAGAGACCATTCTTCCTGCGGAATTCTCTACGTTGTTGGGGGGACACGGAGGCCACGAGTTGCATAGGTATCTCTGAGTCTTTCCTGGAGGAACGAAGCAATGGAACTTCGGGAGGCATCATGGGGGAGTCGGAGGAGAAAACACATAAACGTTCATGTTGTCATTCCCTGAGACGTCGGTCAAGTCGTACCGCTAAAGCCATAGCCTGGTCTAGGGAGTCAGAAGAGGGATAGCTAACTAGCAGGTCTTTCAGGGCATTCGACAGACCCAACCTAAACTGGCACCTTAAGGCAGGGTCATTCCACCGAGAAGCTACGCACCACTTCCTAAGGTCAGAGCAATACTCCTCAACAGGTCTCTTACCCTGACGTAAGGTCACCAGCTGACTCTCGGCAAGGGCAGTCCTGTCAGTCTCGTCATAAATAAGTCAGAGAGCAGAAAAGAAACAATCAACGGAGGAAAGTTCAGGGGCGTCAGGAGCCAAGGAGAAGGCCCACTCTTGGGGCCCTTCCTGGAGCCGGGACATAATTATACCCACCCGCTGGCTCTCAGAACCTGAGGAATGAGGCTTTAAACGAAAGTAAAGCCTACAACTCTCCCGAAAGGAGAGAAAAGCCCTCCGGTCCCCTGAGAACCGGTCGGGCAACTTGAGGTGGGGTTCAAGAGGTGCGGTGAGGGGAACTACCAAGGTAGCATCAGGCTGGTTGACCCTCTGAGCCAGGGCCTGGACCTGTAGGGAGAGACCCTGCATTTGCTGAGCCAGGGTCTCACGGGGGTCCATAGTGGTGTCAGGGACCAGGGTAGACTAGGTATGGGCTTGTTATTATGTAATGACCGGGGGGTAGGGAAACGGACAAGTGAGCCCTAATATACCCGCCACTCTGTTCCTGCCTACTTGCAACGACCCGCCCTAGGTGACGGGGTACAACTGGGCGGCGGTCCCTGCACTCAGTAAGTGCACGACAAACATACAAGGGAATACAAGCAAGGGAAAGGGGCAGTTGCCCACGGCAACACCGTGAGCAACCAGAGTGGTGAACGAGCCGAGTCAAGCCAGGAGTGTGCGAGGTACCAAACGAAGAGCAGAAGAGTAGTCAGTAAGCCAGGGTCTGTATGGAGCAGGAACAAAATAGAAGGAGCTGTAGCTGGGCCAGGAAACCACACGAAAAAGAATAACAAGCAAGGAGGAACAGGAAATGCAGGTATAAATAGACAGAGGGCGGGAGCTAGCTGAGTCTGGCCAGGCTGCGATAGGCTCTCCCACTCCTAAGCCTGCCAGCCTGAGTGGTGGAAGCTGGAGTCAGTCTCAGGGATGTAGATTCAGGTGCTGACTGATTAATTAAGGGAGTTAACCCCGAAGATGTGCCTGGCAGATCCTTTACACTTGCAATGCGTTTCGCATACATTTTTGCATCAGTATTTATCAGGGATATGGGGCGGTAGCTAGAGCGTATCTGAGGATCCTTACCCTATTTAGGTATTACAGTGATGTGGGCATGTAGAAATGCTGGAGGAGTAGGTGTACCGTGGGATAGGTCCTGCAAGACTGGGGAAATCTCATCATTGAAAGATTTGTAAAACGCTGTAGTAAAACCGTCAGGGCCTGGACTTTTACCCATTGGAAGATTTTTTATTCGATTAGATAGTTCCTCCAAGGTAAATTGTGTTTCTAGTTGTGTTGCATCTTCTTCAGGGATAAAGGGTAATGCTGTGTCGTGTATATATTGAGAGGGAGATTGGGGCTGTGAGGAAGTGGGGTGTATAGTGTGGGGAGAGAGGAGATTGTAAAATGTTTGATAATGTTCTAGAAAAGCTGAAGCTATTTTATCAGGCAAATGCACTACATTACCAGTGGTGTTTCAATTGAGGAAATATATGATACTACTCGCTGATCTTTCAACGCTAAAGCTAGGAGTTTACTTGGTTTATTACCCCATTCATAAAATGAACGGGAGAATAAGTGTCGAGTACGGTCTTATTTCCGATTAAGCTTATTTTGAATCTCTTGACGAGTAAGCAGGAGTTTTTGGAGCGTGTTCTGTTATAAGGTGCGTTTATGTTGGGTTTCCAATAAGTGGAGATCCGAAAGCAGAGATAGAAATTTTGCGATTGCCTCTTTCTTTATTCTGGCCCCATGTTTGATTAATACCCCTCTTAAAACCCATTTTAGGGCTTCCCATCTAATCGGGGGGGGGGGGGGGGGTGGGTGTCTGACACATGGTCTTGTTGAAAGTGCATTATCACTTGTTGAACTTCCTGTTTACATAATGCTTCCTGAAGGAGCGACTCATTGAGTCGCCAAGTAAACAAGCTTTTGGGCACATTCAGACGTGGCGGAATTGCTGTTGAACTCCGCTGCGGACAGTCCGCAGTGGAATTCTGCAGCAGCCGTGTTTTACATTTCTTTCTATACATTTTTAGGAAAATTAGTTCAGACATTGCAGAAAATAACTGTGCGGAAATTAGTCTGTGGTGCATATTTTTCCCTCCGCAGTATGCTCATTACATTGCGGAGAAGAAGCAGAATTTCACTGCGGATTTCAGCCTTTGCAATGCAAAAACTGAAATCTGTGGCAAGTCCGCTGTGATATCTGCAACGTCTGAATTACCTGTCAAATATGCAAATGTTGGTGCGTAATTGCTCCAAATCTGCACCAACATTTGCAGCGGAAAAATTCCACCACGTCTGAACATGGCCTTTAGAGTTCGGTAGAAATTGAAATGCACAGAAACCCGGGGCATGATCAGACAGCAAAATATTGCCAATATTGAAAGAAGATACCTGAGTAAGCAGTCTATGCTGGGCAAAGATGTAATCTATTCTGCTTTAGGAGGTGTGCACATGCATATAGAATGTGTAATCCTTGGCGTCAGGGTTGTTAAGACGCCAAACATCACACAACTGAATGTCATGCAAAACTCTGACACCTTATTGATTTTGTTGCATGTAAGACTTGTTATTCCTGCAGAAGTGTCCAAAGACTTATTAATAGGGATATTGAAATCCCCACAAAATATGTCCTTGCGTAAAGGAGAGTAATTTGTCTACAACTCTAACTAGGAAGGTAACCTGATTTATGTTCGGGGCATAAATATTAGATACAAAGAGAAAAAGTGTGTCAGGGTCAGTTTTAACCTGAAGTATTTTATGTGAAAGGGATTTATGAAACAAGATAGACACCTTTAGTTTTACCATCAGGGTTACTACTATGATATGCAGATGGATAATAGCGATTTTTACAATTCGGGAATATGATCTGTATGAAAGTGAGTTTCCTGTAAGCAAACTATATGTGCCGTATGCTTATGCATGGAGTAAAGAATCTGGGATAGATTTTGGGGTATGTTGAATCTCTGTACATTGAAGGAAGCAAGAGATACGTCCGTCATTTCAAAAGTAGGCCTCTACTTTGTATCATAGAGAGGAAGGGGGGGAAGGAGGAGAAGAAGAGGAAGTTACATGAGAGACAATGAACAAACTAATAGAAAAATGATGTGACAAAACAAAATAAGACAGTAAATTCTATCAGTATTAAACACTAGAGATGAAGCGCGTGCGCGCACTAATTCAATACTACAAGTTAGTATTACCTATGGGGAAGTTATGATAGACACCGTCGGAGTGTGAATACACGCAGCTACAGAGAGACCTGGTCATATTAGGAATGTTAATATAAACAGAGTACAACAGAAAAATAATGGTATAATGGTATATATGCATTGGGGAAAAAAACAATATAGGAGCAGTTAAAGTGCTTAACAATGCGGAACGTCATTAATGGCAAACCATAGTCACCCGGAGCATCTGCATAGTACATCAATGGTCCCGTGAGCTCCGTGGTGGGGTGCGTTGTCTACGTCGTTGTGGTCTTGAAGAAGAAACACGTGCGTCTCCGCTTATATCCCAGGAAGAAATGGGATCCAGCGGACCAAGGGGTTTGCTCAAGAATGCCTCCCAGGTCAGGAGGCACATCAGCGGGAGCTCTAGAGCCTGTAAGAAAGAGGGGAGTTCCTATGGCATGGAGAAGACTGCAAAGCCGCTTCCCATCCTCACATTCAGGGCAAAGGGGAGACTCCAGCGGTAAGGTATATTGCGAGACTAAAGCAAAGAGAGGAGCGGCTTTAAAGATGCTCTTTGTCAGAGAGTGCTTCTTGATAGATCCGGAAATAGGGAAATTCTAGTTCCATCAAAGTCAATAGACTGTAGGGTTCTCGCTCGTTGCATTATTTCTTCCTTAACCGCAAAATAGTGTATACAGCATATGACATCACGTGTTCTGGTCCGGTCGGCAGTACGTGCGCGATGTGCTTGATGAGTACTGTCGATTACAATATGAGAGTCAACCGTTTTTTTTTAGAAGAGAGTTGAAAATGCCTCGAAGAGTGGGGAGAAGGTCAGGAGTGTGTGTCACCTCCGGGATGCCTCGTATTATTATATTGTTTCTTCTATTTCTGTTTTCCAGGGCTTCGTGTTGCGAAACTAGGAAACGTTGCTGAGTAGTATGGTTTGCTGAAGTACGTTTTAAATCTTGTACTGTAGCAGAAATAGAGCACTGAAAAGCTTCCAAGTCTGCCACTCTATCATTAAATTTGTTGACCTCTGCTTTAACTTGATGAAGGTCTTGTCGCCAGGTTTTTTTTAGATCTATAGCAAGCCAAGCCATATCAGTTTTGGAGGACAAAGGGCTTGAACAGCCTGCAGTTCTGGATGGTCTTTCAAGGTGTTAGCCGCTTCTTCAGGCGGAGGTAGATCAGGGGAGTAGTTGCCAGATTTATTTTTGTGAATAGTCGGGGGTATTACATTCTCATTTGAGGAAGAATGTTTGCAGCTCAGAGCAATCTGGGGTTAGGGCTGAGGCTGACTGCATTGCAGGATATGGTTTGAAGAGGGATCTTTTTATGGGTGGACTAAACCCATCCTCTGAGCTCCTGTATGGCGATGAAGGCTGAGAAGACATTTGATGTGCGTCTATACCACGCAGTTTGTACGGGCCATTAGAACCAGGTTTTGAGGGTCTCACAACTTCACCCGAGTAGGCATCCATACCCTGTAATTTCCTGTCTCCCTCCAGATTGATTTATGGCTGCAGTATAGTCGATGATGGGTCTCGGGAATGCAAATCCGGCACATCTTGGTTGGGGAGAAGGGTAGGGACAGTACATATAGGAAGTCTCTTACCGTGATGTCCGTACCCCATAAAAGAGCAGATAGGGTCTATTGAGGACTGTTGGGCAAGATCCGGAGGAGGCGTTGCTGCATCCAGAGCTGGGTAATATGGCGCCGGTGGAACCATTTCCCCGCCCGACTCACTGTCTGTTGACAACGGCGCTTCTTGTAGCGGCTGGAAAAAGTTCCTAATCAGAACATCTGAGGCTCCAGTCGTCTGGGAACCTTTGAAAGACGCTCTGGTCTTTGCCTTCCCATTTTCAGCAGGTTATGTCCCATTTTGCTAGAACTCGGTCAGGAGCTCTCTCTAGATGCTTCCACTCGCCAGCGCGTCAAGCCGCACCCCCTCTGGGGGAGTCTTTTTTAATAGTTTATTTTTTGCGTATGCATATGACCCAAAGTTACCTCTCCCAAAAATACCTCTCGGAAAAATACCCACCATTAAAGTAAACTTTCAAGTCTGGCTCTCTCTGCTGCTTAGTCTGAATCACAAACCAATAGGGAGCCCCCTTCAATTTCCCTTGGAGGTGCTAGATGTACTCATCCCCAGCTGGGGTATCCAGGGTTGGATTAAATACACCGTGCTCCAAATTATTATGCACATTGGATTTAAGTGTCATAAATATTTAATTATTAGTTTTTCAATTAAACTCACGGATGGTATTGTGTCTTAGGGCTCTTTGGATCATTGTAATCAATCTCAGACACCTGTGATAATTAGTTTGCCAGGTGTGCCCAATCAAAAGAAAACTACTTAAGAAGGACGTTCCACATTATTAAGCAGGCCACAGGTTTCAAGCAATATGGGAAAGAAAAAGCATCTCTCTGCTGCCGAAAAGCGTGAAATAGTGCAATACCTTGGACAAGGTATGAAAACATTGGATATTTCAAGAAAACTTAAGCGCGATCATCGTACTGTGAAAAGATTTTTGGCTGATTCGGAGCACAGACGGGTTCGATCAGATAAAGGCATAATGAGGAAGGTTTCTGCCAGACAAATTAATAGGATTAGGAGAGCAGCTGCTAAAATGCCATTGCAAAGCAGCAAACCGGTATTTGAAGCCGCTGGTGCCTCTGGAGTCCCGCAAACCTCAAGATGTAGGATCCTCCAGAGGTTTGCAAGTGTGCATAAAGCTATTATTCGGCCACCCCTAAACAATGCTCACAAGCAGAAACGGTTGCAGTGGGCTCAGAAATACATGAAGACTAATTTTCAAACCGTGTTGTTCACTGATGAGTGCCGTGCAACCCTGGATGGTCCAGAAGGATGGAGTAGTGGATGGTTGGTGAATGGCCACCATGTCCCAACAAGGCTGAGACGTCAGCAAGGAGGTGGCGGAGTCATGTTTTGGGCTGGAATCATGGGGAGAGAGAGCTGGTTGGCCCCTTTAGGGACCCTGACGGTGTGAAAATTACCTCTGCAAAGTACGTAGAGTTTATGACTGACCACTTTCTTCCGTGGTACAAAAAGAAGAACCGTGCCTTCCGTAGCCAAATTATCTTCATGCATGACAATGCACCATCTCATGCTGCAAAGAATACCTCTGTGTGATTGGCTGCTATGGGCATAAAAGGAGAGAAACTCATGGTGTGGCCCTGACCTCAACCCTATTGAGAACCTTTGGAGCATTCTCAAGGAAAATATCTATGAGTGTGGGAGGCCGTTCACATCAAAACAGAAGCTCTGGGAGGTTATTCTGACATCCTGCAAAGATATTCAAGCAGAAACTGTCCAAATACTCACAAATTCAATGGATGCAAGAATTGTGAAGGTGATATCAAAGAAGGGGTCCTATGTTAATATGTAACTTGGCCTTCTAAAAAAAAATCTGTTATCATTAGGAGATTTGTTCAATAAAATTTGCATTATACTCCAACGGTTGATGGCTTGAAGATTATACTGACTGTCATTTGCATGACTATTTAGGAAAATCAGAGAAAAATAACATTTGCATAATAATTTGGAATGCGGTGTATAATATCACAAATCTGATGGATTGACATTTGGCTAGTAAGAAACCCAGAAGTCCAAAGATATACATCTTATAATAAGTTTCATAATACTTTCTCTCGGATAGACATTGTTTTGGTGAATGAATAGGCTTCACCCTTTATTAGGAACACCTCCTACAGCCTCCAAAATATTTCAGACCATGTTCCAATTATTGTGGAACTGGTATCAAATACGGAAAAAATAAGGTTTATGCATTAATCTCTAAATCCTCCAGTTTGACTGAGGTTGGATTATAAGAATTTTTTGATCTGTCTCAGTTTATCGTAAATAGGACACTTTAAAGGGCTTTTGAGATGGCTGTTGTCTAAGGAAATTGCAAGAAAGAGAGCAACAGAAAGAAAAAAAAGAGAGCAAGAATCATGAATATTATATTAATGTAACTTCTTGCGGAGAAATATGAGCAAGCAGGAGTTTGAGTTCATAGAAAAATTATTGGGATTTTCTCTATCAGAATGAACATAGGGAATTATATTTAAAAGGCCTGAATTCATATTTGGAACAGGGTAAGCCTGGGAAATTTTTAACTCACGGTAAAAATAACTATAAAAACTGTTTATAAATTTCTAAATTCATTCATTCTATTAGGATGTTGAGAAATAATATTATAAATAATTTAGAGAGAGAGTTATTAGCATCCAAGCCTAACAAAGCCCCAGACAGCGATGCTTTGATGATGCTTTGCAAACAGGTTGATTAGCCTCCTCCGTGATGGAGGATACGATTAATCTTATACCCAAGGAAAGGAAAGACTTGCTTTAACCAGGTTCCCACCATCCAATTTCTCTTCTAAACTTTGATGTTAAACCTCTGGAAAAGGTGTTGACCAATAGAATGGCAAGAGTTATTAAATCAATCGTCTCGCTGGATTAGTGTGGATTTATAGAAACTTCTATTGATGGAGAGAGAGTAGGGAAAACAAGGGGAAAAAAAGGGAGACACAGGCGCTTCTCTAAGGTAATATTGTAGGGGTGTATGGAAAGGTAGACAGGAGAGTGTACAAACGAGAGGTTCTATATACACTCACCTTCTGTGGTTGTGCAAGGTAGTCAGCACAACTGAATTTTGAAACATGTTGAGTGCATGGACTCAGTTGATTTACAATTTGCAGGCCTTTGAAGTGGGCATGGGCTGGTAAGAACCAGTAGTATTCTATGAAAAGGTGATTCCAAACAAAATTCAAGAAGGGCCACTCCTCTGTGAAGGCGCTCCTGCACAAAGTACGGTTTCCAGAGAGGCTCGTGATAAAAGAGCAACTCCACAGTTAACAAAATAAAATAATTTATTTAAAATGACATACATGTGTATGGAACAACATGCAGACACAATGCTACGCGTTTCGACCTAGTACCTATGTCTTCATCAGGCATATGATGGAGAGAGAGGGGGATAGATCTATTATGCCATTAGATGCATGCGTCAATTTTTGGACAATTCTTGCTAAATTTGGTTTTGGAGGTGGACTTAAAATAGAGTAGATTATTTTTCACAGAGCCGTTGGCAAGAACAGACATAAATTGTGAGGTGAGGTTTCCCAGACAATTGAATAGAAAGAGGCACAAGGCAAGACTGCCCCCTATCCCCCAATTATTCCTAATAGTTATTGAGTACTTACCCTGGCAAATAAGACAAAATAGTAGATTAAAAGAATTTGGATGCAGGGGCAAGAATTACATAGATTGTGATCTTGCCCAAGATCCTAACTTTCCTTATGTGCCATCCAGTGTGAGTAGATAATAAAATATATCTACAACTCTATAAAAAGGGGTAGCGAATAATTTTCTTATGAAAAGGTAAGCCCCCTAGGATCCGACAAGAGGAACTGTCTGTGGAAGAAGATAAAGAAGGAACTTACTTACAAAATTTAAGTTGATATTTTATAGCAACACAATGGAAATATATTTTGTCTCTGTATTACTTATGGTTGTTAGTGTTGGAAATAGAGTTGAAGGTTCACTTACTTACATCCCTATTCAGGATAATGGACACTTTCAGAAATAAATAAAAAAATCAGGATGATCACTTTTGGGTGAATTTGGGTTTTTTATAGAGTGGATCAGTTTTTTATAGAGGGGAGTTTGACACTATAAGGCCACATGCACAATATGACAAGCAGAACAACGGAAAACACTAACGCAGATGTGAACAGACCCTAATCGGTGAAAAAAGTCAATATTTGTTTGAATCCTAGAATTTGTAGATTAGGGTGATAAGAGTTCATTAAAGTGGTTAGTCAGGATTTTAAAATTGGTAGCCTATCGTTAGGATAGGCCATCAATATTGGATCGGTGGGGTCCGGATCTCCTTAAAAGTGTCATGCTCTTTGAAGAGGTAAGCTCTTTGAAGGGGTTGTGGCACCCTGGTTTCTTCTAACAATTCACATAAAGTGGTTAAATTCCTTATAAATAATCAACCCCATTTTACTATAAATGGGACAATGGTGTCCAAATAATCCCACACAATGCCCAAATGATACTGACATGCAGTGGGAAAATGGTACCATCCACTATGTTAAAAAATAAATAAAAAATCTTAGGTTGCTAAATAATACAGCCATGTAGTGCCAAATTATATTGCCATACATGTTCAAAAACTATAAACTCTAGAAATTGCAGTATATACATAGTAATATATATACATATATATGCACCTATATACACACACACACACACACACACACTCGTGTATACACACACACACACACACACACACACACACACACAAATAAATACCACATGTATGCTTATTTCCATATGAAATACATGCCATATATACATACATATCTACACATTATATATGACATATAGTGCTGTGAAAAAAGTATTCCCAATTTCTTCTATTTTTGCATATTTTTCACACTTAAAGGTTTCAGATTATCAAACTACTTTTAATGTTAGACAAGGATAACCCAAGTAAACACCAAATGCTCATAATAATTATTTCATTTATTGAAGGAAAAATACTGTTCAGTCCTAGCTGGCCCTATGTGGAAAGCCAATTTAGCTACCACACCGCAGTCCAAATTATTATGCAAATGTTATTTTTCGCTGATTTTCCTAAATAGTCGATGCAAATGACAGTCAGTATAATCTTCAAGCCATCAACTGTTGGAGTATAATGCAAATTTTATTGAACAAATCTCCTAATGAAAACAGATTTTTTTTTAGAAGTAAAAAACTCAAAATTAACTGTTTCAAATTATTATGCACAACAGAGATCAAAACATTTTAAAGGTTGTAAAGAGAACTAAAATGGTAATTTGTTGAATTTGCAGCATCAGGAGGTCATATTTACAGAAATCAAAAGCTCTTTCAATCAAAAAAAACGTAACAGGCCAAGTTACATGTTAACATAGGACCCGATCTTTGATATCACCTTCACAATTCTTGCATCCATTGAATTTGTGAGTATTTGGACAGTTTCTGCTTGAATATCTATGCAGGATGTCAGAATAACCTCCCAGAGCTTCTGTTTTGATGTGAACGGCCTCCCACCCTCATAGATATTTTCCTTGAGGATGCTCCAAAGGTTCTCAATAGGGTTGAGGTCAGGGCCACACCATGAGTTTCTCACCTTTTATGCCCATAGCAGCCAATGACACAGAGGTATTCTTTGCAGCATGAGATGGTGCATTGTCATGCATGAAGATAATTTGGCTACGGAAGGCACGGTTCTTCTTTTTGTACCACGGAAGAAAGTCGTCAGTCATAAACTCTACGTACTTTGCAGAGGTCATTTTCACACCGTCAGGGACCCTAAAGGGGCCTACCAGCTTTCTCTCCCCATGATTCCAGCCCAAAACATGACTCCGCCACCTCCTTGCTGACGTCTCAGCCTTGTTGGGACATGGTGGTCATTCACCAACCATCCACTACTCCATCCTTCTGGACCATTCAGGGTTGCACGGCACTCATCAGTAAACAACATGGTTTGAAAATTAGTCTTCATGTATTTCTGAGCCCACTGCAACCGTTTCTGCTTGTGAGCATTGTTTAGGGGTGGCCGAATAATAGCTTTATGCACACTTGCATAAGGTTCGCGGGACTCCAGAGGCACCAGCGGCTTCAAATACGGGTTTGATGCTTTGCAATGGCATTTTAGCAGCTGCTCTCCTAATCCTATTCATTTGTCTGGCAGAAACCTTCCTCATTATGCCTTTATCTGATCGAACCCGTCTGTGCTCTGAATCAGCTAAAAATCTTTTCACAGTACGATGATCACGCTTAAGTTTTCTTGAAATATCCAATGTTTTCATACCTTGTCCAAGGTATTGCACTATTTCACGCTTTTCGGCAGCAGAGATCCTTTTTCTTTCCCATATTGCTTGAAACCTGTGGCCTGCTTAATAATGTGGAACGTCCTTCTTAAGTAGTTTTCCTTTGATTGGGCACACCTGGCAAACTAATTATCACAGGTGTCTGAGATTGATTACAATGATCCAAAGAGCCCTAAGACACAATACCATCCGTGAGTTTAATTGAAAAACTAATAATTAAATGTTTATGACACTTAAATCCAATGTGCATAATAATTTGGAACACGGTGTAAATCAACCAGTCACCTTAGCCCTAAAAAAACACAAATGTAATAAAAAGTGATCAAAAAGTTGTATGTACCCAAAAATGATACCAATAAAATCTACAGTTCACCCCGGAAAGAAACGTCCTTAATGGAAGAATATAAAAAGTTATTGTTTGCAAAATATGGCAACACAAAATATTTTTTTTAACCCCTCCCCGACATTTGATGTATCCATACGCCAAAGTCGGGTAGGGGAAGTATGGAACGGACTCACGGAGTGAACCCGCTTCATACGATGCGGGTGTCGGCTGTATGTTACAGCCGACACTTCAGAGTAACGAGTTTGATCGCTACTCGTTAAATTCCACGGTCAATAGCGACCGCGGCGTTTAAATCGTTAGAAAGAGGGGGCGACCCCCCTCTAACAGCTCATCGCGCCCCCCGCAATTCAATCGAGGGGTGGCAATGGTTGCTATGGCTGCCTGGAGGCCTAATGAAGGCCCCCAGGTCCGCTATCTTTGTGCTCCTATTAAGCGCTGCCTCTGGCAGGGCTTAATAGAAGCCTGTTAGAATCACAATATGCTGCAATACATTATGTGGCCCCCATGTACGCCAACATTGTTATGGCGGACATGGAGGAGACGTTGATCTATGTATCCCACCACTTTACTCCAGTTCTGGGGTGGTGGCGATACATAGATGACATCTTCCTCATTTGGACCGGAGATTTACCAGGTCTTAACCTGTTTTTTTATTTTCTGAATCAAATTAACCCTGATATAACCTTCACGATAGTGGTCTCCAGTACCCATATTAAATTTCTTGATACCCTGGTCAGTATACAAGACCATAGATTAACGACAGATTTATATTTCAAACGGACGGATTGTAATAACCTGCCTAGTTTTGATCACCCTAAGGGAATGATTAAATCCTTACCATACAGTCAGCTATTAAGGGTTAAACGGATTGTGGAAGACCGCATTTTTTGGATAACAAACTTAATATGATGGTAGGGAAGTCTCTAGAAAGAGGATATCCCCTCCACTATTCTCATATAGAAGGCCCGTAACCCTAGGGACAGGCTTGTTATGACGGATGTCAGCAAAAAGAGTATTCTCGGTAGAGGTGGACAACCAGATTTGACACGCAGGGGATGTTTCCTCTGTTTGTCTTGTGATAGTTGTGCTATCATGCTCAAGGGTAATGTCTTTATACATCCCACTACGGGTAAAACCTATAACCAAATCATATTATACCTGCAGAAGCGATTTCGTTGTATATGTGCCACAGTGCCTGTGCAATTTAATCTACGTGGGCGAAACCACAACTGAGTGTCGATTAAGGTTGAATAACCATAAATCCAGCATACGCACGAAAAAAGTTGAATTTCCTGTACCACCACACTTCGTGGAGATGGGACATACTGTACGACATACTGTACTATGTTTACCATAGTTGACAGGGTCCCTCCTCTGAAACGTGGGGGAAATAGGGAATTGATCCTTAAACAACGGGAAGTTCATTGGATTAGTAAACTGAATTCACTATATCCGAATGGTCTCAATATTGATTATCCACTTAATTTATTTAAAATGATGACTTTAGTTTTGTCTTTATATTATGATGAATTTCGTTTTTACTTTTCATATATATAGCCTCTCTTTGATTTTGAATTTGCCGATCCATGGGGAATTGTTCCCTTGCCTTGTGATATATGTTCATGATTCATTCAACGTTCTAAATAGTTTGTGGTGTTTGGAAATAGAGAACAATGATTATACTGTAACAGATTCTAATCTATTAACCTGACTCTTCTCTCTCGTTTTTGACAGAATGATGTCTCATTTTTTATATGTATGGACACTCACCAACTGGACCTAGAAGGACTGAATACTTGTGACCGTTTTTTTCTGTCCCTAGGATTGTTATTGAATAAAAATATTATATATTTTTTTATATTTTTGCTTTTTCGTGTACTCTGTAATGCTGTTTTGACATCGCACAACTCTGATATATTGTCATATACCAGAAATAGCTTAAATCTACGTGGGATGATTCATGATCCCTTGGTCCCCTGACTCATGGATGTATGTTCTGTATATAGGAGTTTTTTATTTTAATAATACAGGTTTTGCCTTTCTAGCCAATGATCCCGGACCGATCTTCACCATATACCTTTGTGGTGATTATATATCGACACACTGGTTGAGTGAAGTTGTGAGACTCGAGACTCCCGCATTTCTATATGTGGGTGACCTTTTGTCTCTAGGGACGTAAGGCTCCAATTGTAGCCTGACCTTTGAGTGAAGTATGTGACTTACTACTCCGTTGTTATAGCAGAACATACTATCCCTGATTTGGCTATAATCTCCATATTACTACATCCACATAGGTTTTCATATAATGGCATTCTGCCCTGAACAAAGATGGTGTTGCACAGCACCCTTACCTTAATGCGACTGCGTGGCTGAATCAGCCTTTGAAGTGGCTGTGATTACGCCAGACACTGCGTTGTTGTGTTTTGCCATAGCAACCACAGAACACGAGTACGGCCTTACCCAATGGACAGCTAGGATTTTGGCATGCGCAACTCGGCACATGAGACGCCGAGAATCTAGTAATCGACACATGAGTAATTCAGTTCAGGTGGTTTCAGTTAACTTGGATTGGTGAGTGTCAGCTTTTCTACGTTTTAACATTGATCACTATTGACACCTAATTTATAAATTATACATGTTTACATGTACATGTTGGATATAACATGACTTAACATTTTTCTATATTATATGTCTAATTTTGACTCTTAGAACACGTGTTTTTGTACTTGGTTACACTGTTACACTATGCGATTTTTTTGCATGATTTGTATAAATTGCTAACATTTATAGCCCTTGTTAATTGAACTATGTTCTCTCTATATATACCTGTGTGTTACTATCACTTATTGCTTGAAAATGCTTCCATTGAGGAAGTGAAACGTTGCATCTGTTGGGTGAAAAAAAATGCACTTTTTTTCTTTGAGTGCTGCTTCCGTGCTCTTATTTCTTGCTATACATTATATGGGGAGAAGCCACTCCTACCATCTGAAGCTTAGCACCGACCATTTGTTTGGTTTTTCACACAAGTGCTGCTCCTATTTTGCTCTTTATTTTAGTATTGCAGTATATAGTGCAAGCTATATAATGATCACTGGTTGAAGTCCCCTTGGGGGACTAATAACAAAAAGTAAAAATTAGTAAAATAAAGGTTTTTTTATGTAAAAAAACAATAAAAATATTAAAAGTTCAAAAAAACAAAACCTTTCCCCTAGAGCAAAGTAAAAATATAAATAAATAAATAAATAAACATAACTGGTATCGTCGCATCCGTAAAAGTCTGAACTATTACAATATATCATTACTTAACCCGCACGGTGTACGTTGTAAAAAAAAACAAAATGTAAACGCCAGAATCGCTGTTTTTTGGTCACCTCATCTCCCACAAAAAATGAAATAAAAAGTGATCAAAATGTTGCATGTACCCCAAAATGGTATAATTAAAAACTACAGCTTATCCCGCAAAAAATAAGCACTCATACCACTTAAAGGGAAAGTATCGCTAGAAAAAAATTTTTTTTTTTTTTAGTTAAACAATTAGTGTATAGGTGATTAAACATTGTTCTAATTTTTTTAATTTTTTTCACGAGTCAGGAAATATTATAAATTAGATTCTAATTTATAATATTTCCCAGCGCTGGTCACTAGATGGAGCAATTCCCAAAATTGCAGCATTGCATGTGGTAAAGCAACCACATTGCTTTATGCTGCAAAATTTGAGAAAACTCACTCGCTCTAGTGAGCTCTCAGAATCCCCCCTCCTTTATCCTGGCTAGTGCCGGGAGAAACGAGGGAATTGAATGGTCAAACCTCCTACACTGTGTGTCGCCATTTTTTGAGCTAACACACAGTGTAGTAGGTTAACATACAGTAGTAAACACACACTAAAACACGAACATACATAGAAATAACTTACCTGCTCCTGCCGCCGCTGCTCCCTCCGGTCCGTCCGCTAAGTCTGCTACCGCCGCTCCAAGTGCACAAGTTCGGAAGCCGGGACCGGAAGTAGTAATCTTACTGTCCGGCCGCGACTTCCGGTCCACAGGAAAATGGCGCCGGACGTCGCACAGTTCAACTTGGACTGTGTGGGAGCGGCACATGCGCCCCGTTCGCATTCACTATGGGACTGTATGTGCCGTATTCCATGTCTGTATGTGTCGTTAATCGACACATACAGAGATGGAAAAAAAAATGGCAGCCCCCATAGGGAAGAAAAAGTGAAAAAATAAAAAAAAGTAAAACACAAACACACAAATAAATAAAAAAATGTTTAATAAAACACTAAAATCAAATTGATTTAAAAAAAAAAAAATTTCGTGACACTGGTCCTTTAATCGACTGAAAAATAAAAAAGTTATGGCTCTCAGAATTTGGCGACACAAAATAAATTTAATCTTTTACACTTAGGTTTTTACTTGTAAAAGTAGTAAAATATAGAAAAAACTATATATATATTTGGTATCACCGCAATCGTATTGACCCACAGAATAAAGTTAACATGTTGTTTTAATTTCACAGTGAATTACGTAAAAACGAAGCGCAAGAAACATTGGAGTAATCGCTATTTTTTTCATTTTCTACCCCACAAATATTTTTTTTTTTTTTTTTTAGTACATTATATGGCACAATAAATGGTGCTACAAAAACCTACAACTCGTCCCGCAAAAATCAAGCCCTCATAGGACTATATCGATGGAAAAATAAAAAAGTTATGGCTTTTGGAAAGTGGGGAGGAAAAAAATAAAATGAAAATCTGAAAAAGGGCTGCGGTGGGAAGGGGTTAATATTTCCCTCCATTTCCTCGAAGCGTCTTCTCATTTTTGATACATCCAACCACATCAATGCATTATCTGATCTGGCACTACCCACTGTTACTGAATTATTACACTTATTAACTGCTTTCTTCCTTAGGTTATGTTTACATGGCTTACTTTCAGCCGTTTTTCGGGCCGTAAAAGCCTAAAAAATGGCTGAAAATACGGAAGCAGAACGCCTCCAAACATCTGCACGTTGATTACAATGGGAAAAACGGCGTTCTGTTCTGACAGGGGCGTTTTTTTATGAGGCCGTTTCAAAAAACGGCGTGTAAAAAACGCCCCGTAAAAAGAAATGCATGTCACTTCTTGAGACGTTTTTGGAGCCATTTTCCATTGTGTCAATAGAAAAACAGCTCCAAAAAGAGCCACATAAAATGCCTCAAAAAAATGTGATACTTAAAAAACAGCTAAAAATCAGAGGCTGTTTTCCCTTGAAAACTGCTCCGTATTTTACAGACGTTTTACGTTTTGCGTGTGAACATACCCTAAGACTGTTCCAACCTCCTTGCCACTTACCACTATATCAGATATCAGATTATCAGATCCAAAAGTCCTAATGCAATATTATTTGGGCACTTTATGTCGTATTAGGGCAGCCCTTTATGTATTTTGTTGATCAATAGGGCCTTGTGATTTCCATGTACTCCGCTATGTTTACCGATTGATTTGTATAAAAGAAAAGGCTAATTTCCAACATTATATCCTATTGTGCAGCACAAGTCAATTTTTACTTTAGACACGGTTAAAGTAGTAAAAGATTTAAAAAAAGCTACATAAATTTGGTATAGTCGTAATCACATTAATCACAGAATAAAGTTCAGTCTTTGTGTTTTCCGCATGGTGAAAGCCGTATAAAGGAAACTAAAAAAACAATGAAGAAATCAAATTTTTTTCAATTCCAACCCACAAAGCATTTTTTTTAATTTTCCCAGTACACTTTAGGGTACTTAAAACGTTGTGCCAATAAAAACGATAGCTCGCCCCGCAAGAAATAAGCCTTCACACCACTCTGTTGACCGTAAAATAAAAAACTTAAGGCTCTTGGAAGGCGGAGAGTGAAAAACAAAAACTAAAAATGGCTTCATGGAATCATTAATGCACAAAATATATACACATATGCACACCATATATTCAAAGACACATCATATACTGTATTTGCTAAAATATATACAGCCATAGCACCATGGCAGTGCCAAACTTAATGGTGCCATAGACATTTTTAAACTGCACCTATTTAGTGCATGCAGTTCCCAGTTAGTGCCACCCAATGCCCTGCTACATGGTGAATACAGTGCCCAGACTGTGCCAAGTTAGCACCCAGATATATAGTGGCGACTACATTGCCCAGAGTATCATACTTGCAGTGTCATACAGTTAGGTCCAGAATTATTTGTACAGTGACACAAGTTTTGGCATTTTAACTGTTTACCAAAACATATTGAATATACAGCTATATAATCAATATGGGCTAAAAGTGCAGACTCTCAGCTTTAATTTGAGTATATTCACATCCTAATTTGAGGAAGGGTTTAGGAATTACAGTTCTTTAATATGTAGCTGCCTAGTTTTCAAGAGACCAAAGATAATTGGACAACTATCTCAAAAGCTATATAATGGGCAGCATCTCTCGTTAATCCATCATCAATTAAGCAGGTAAAAGGTCTGGAGTTGATTCCAGGTGTGGCATTTGCATTTGGAAGCTGTTGCTGTGAACCCACAACATGAGGTCAAAGGAGCTCTCAAGTGAAACAGACCATCGTTATGCTGAAAAAAATTAAGAAATCTATCAGAGAGATAGTACAAATGTTAGGAGTGGCCAAATCAACAGTTTGGTGCATTCTTGAAAAAAAAAACACGCTGGTGATCTCGTGAACTCCAAAAGTCCTGGACGCCCACGGAAGACAACAGTGGTGGATGATAGCAGAATCCATTCCAGGGTGAAGAAAAACCCCTTTACAACATCTACCCAAGTGAAGAACACTCTCCTGGAAATAGGTGTATCAGTATCTAAGTTTACCATAAAGAGAAGAATTCATGAGAGCAAATACAGAGGGTTCACCCCAAGGTGCAAACCATTAATCAGGCTCAAAAATAGAAAGGTCAGATTAGACTTTGCCAAACAACATCTAAAGAAGCCAGCCCAGTTCTGGAACAGCATTCTTTGGACAGATGAAACGAAGATCAACCAGTACCAGAATGATGGGAGGAAGAAAGTATGGAGAAGGCTTGGAATGGCTCATGATCCAAAGCACACCACATCCTCTGTAAAATATGGTGGAGGCAGCGTGATGGCATGGGCATGCATGGCTGCCAAAGGCACTGGGTCACTAGTGTTTATTGATGATGTGACTGAAGACAGAAGCAGCCGGATAATTTCCGAAGTGTTCAGGGATATACTTTCTGCTCAGATTCAACCAAATGCAGCAAGGTTGATTGGACGTCGCTTCACAGTACAGATGGACAATGACCCAAAACAAACTGCGAAAGCAACCCAGGAGTTTTTTAAGGCAAAGAAGTGGAATATTCTGCAATGGCCAAGTCAATCACCAGATCTCAACCCGATCGAGCATGCGTTTCACTTGCTTAAGACAAAACTTAAGGCAGAAAGACCCACAAACAAGCAACAACTGAAGACAGCTGCAGTAAAGGCCTGGGAAAGCATCACAAAGGAGGAAACCCAGCGTTTGGTGATGTCGATGGATTCCAGACTTCAGGCAGTCATTGCCTGCAAAGGATTCTCTATAACGTATTAAAAATTTGTTTTTTATTTATGGTATTGTTAATTTGTCCAATTACTTTTGAGCCCCTGAAATGAGGAGGCTGTGTAGAAAAATGGTTGCAATTCCTAAACGTTTTACAGTATATTTTTGTTGAACCCCTTGAATTAAACCTGAAAGTCTACACTTCAATTGCATCTCAGTTGTTTCATTTCAAATCCAATGTTGTGGCATGCAGAGCCCAAATCATGAAGATTGTGTCACTGTCCAAATATTTCTAAACCTAACTGTACAATGCCCAAATAAATCATAACAGTACCCACATAAAGTCAAAAACTATGCACATACAGTGGAGGAAATAAGTATTTGATCCCTTGCTGATTTTGTAAGTTTGCTCACTGTCAAAGTCATGAACAGTCAAGAATTTTTAGGCTAAGTTAATTTTACCAGTGAGAGATAGATTATATAAAAAAAAAAAAAAAAAATCACATAGTCTAAATTATATATATTTATTTGCATTGTGCACAGAGAAATAAGTATTTGATCCCCTACCAACCATTAAGAGTTCAGCCTCCTCCAGACCAGTTACACGAACCAAATCAACTTGGTGCCTGCATTAAAGACAGCTGTCTTAAATGGTCACCAGTATAAAAGACTCCTCTCCACAGACTCAATTAATCAGTCTGACTCTAACCTCTACAACATGGGCAAGACCAAAGAGCTTTCTAAGGATGTCAGGGACAAGATCATAGACCTGCACAAGGCTGGAATAGGCTACAAAACCATAAGTAAGACGCTGGGTGAGAAGGAGACAACTGTTGGTGCAATAGTAAGAAAATGGAAGACATACAAAATGACTGTCAATCGACATCGATCTGGGGCTCCATGCAAAATCTCACCTCGTGGGGTATCCTTGATCATGAGGAAGGTGAGAGCTCAGCCGAAAACGACACGGGGGAACTTGTTAATGATCTCAAGGCAGCTGCGACCACAGTCACCAAGAAAACCATTGGTAACACATTACGCCGTAATGGATTCAAATCCTGCAGTGCCTGCAAGGTCCCCATGCTCAAGGAGGCACATGTACAGGCCCGTCTGAAGTTTGCAAATGAACATCTGGATGATTCTGAGAGTGATTGGGAGAAGGTGCTGTGGTCAGATGAGACTAAAATTTAGCTCTTTGGCACTAACTCAACTCGCCGTTTTTGGAGGAAGAGAAATGCTGCCTATGACCCAAAGAACACCGTCCCCACTGTCAAGCATAGAGGTGGAAACATTATGTTTTGGGGGTGTTTCTCTGCTAAGGGCACAGGACTACTTCACCGCATCAATGGGAGAATCGATGGAGCCATGTACCGTCAAATCCTGAGTGACAACCTCCTTCCCTCCACCAGGACATTAAAAATGGCTCGTGGCTGGGTCTTCCAGCACGACAATGACCCGAAACATACAGCCAAGGCAACAAAGGAGTGGCTCAAAAAGAATCACATTAAGGTCATGGAGTGGCCTAGCCAGTCTCCAGACCTTAATCCCATCGAAAACTTATGGAGGGAGCTGAAGATCCGAGTTGCTAAGCGACAGCCTCGAAATCTTAATGATTTACAGATGATCTGCAAAGAGGAGTGGGCCAAAATTCCATCTAACATGTGTGCAAACCTCATCATCAACTACTAAAAACGTCTGACTGCTGTGCTTGCCAACAAGGGTTTTGCCACCAAGTATTAAGTCTTGTTTGCCAAAGGGATCAAATACTTATTGCCCTGTGCACAATGCAAATAAATATATATAATTTTGACAATGTGATTTTCTTTTTTTTTTTTTAATATAATCTATCTCTCACTGGTAAAATTAACCTAGCCTAAAAATTCTAGACTGTTCATGTCTTTGACAGTGGGCAAACTTACAAAATCAGCAAGGGATCAAATACTTATTTCCTTCACTGTACGTACAATGCATTCGGAAAGTCTTCAGACCCTTCCTATTTTTTCACATTTTGCTATGTTGAAGCCTTGTGCTAAAATAAAATAAAAATTCCCAATCATTCTGCACTTAATACCCTATAATGACAAAGTGAAAACAGAATGTTAGTAATCTTTGCTAATTTATTGAAAGGAAAAACTAAAATATTGCGTTGACATAAGTATTCAGACCTATTACTCAGTACTTAGTTGAAGCACCTTTGGTAGCGATAACAGCCTCCAGTCGTCTTGGGTATGATGCCACAAGGTTTGCACACCTGGATTTAGGGATCTTCTGCCATTCTTCTCTGCAGATCCTCTGAAGCTCCGTCAGGTGGGAAGGGGACCGTCAATGGACAGCCATTTTCAGGTCTCTCCAGAGATGTTTGATTGGGTTCAAGTCAGGGCTCTGGCTGGGCCACTCGTGGACTTTGATAGAGTTGTCCGAAATCCAGACCTGTGCTGTCTTGGATGTGTGCTTAGGGTCATTGTCCTGTTGGAAGGTAAACCTTCAGCCCAGTCTGAGGTACAGAGCACCCTGGAACAGGTTTTCATTAAGAATATCTCTGTACTTTGTTCTATTTATCTGTGCTCAAATCTGACCAGCCTCCCTGTTCCAGCGTCTGTAAAACACTCCACAGCATGATGCTGCCACCAACATGCTTCACTCTAGGGACTGTATTGGGCAGGTGATGAGCAGTCCCTGGTTTCCTCCGGAGATGACGCTTAGATTTGAAGCCAAAATGTTTAATCTTGGTTTCATCAGACCACAGAATCTTGTTTTTCACAGTCTGAGAGTCCTATAGGTGATTTTTTGCAAATTCCAGACGGGCTTTTATGTGTCTTTTACTGAGGAGAGGCTTCTTTCTGGCCACTCTGGCATAAAGTCCAGATTGGTGGAGTGCTGCAGTGTTGGTTGACCTTCTGGAAATGTCTCCCATCTGCACATAGGATCTTTGGAGCTCGGCCAGAGTGACCATTGGGTTCTTGGTCACCTCTCTCACCAAGGCCCTTCTCCCCTAATTACTTAGTTTGGTGGGACGGCCAGCTCTAGGAAGAGTCCTAGTTGTCCTAAACTTCTTCCATTTAAGAATTATGGAGGTCACTGTGCTCTTGGGAGCTTTCAGTGTAGCAGAATTTCTTTTTTTTTTTTACCCTCCTCCAGATCTGTGCCACCACAAAATCCTGTCTCTGAGCTCTACAGGAAGTTCTTTCCTCCTCATGGCTTGGTTTTTGCTCTGATATGCATTGTCAGCTGTAAAACCTTATATAGACAGGGGTGTGTCTTTCCAAATGATGTCCAAACAAAAGAATTTACCGCAGGTAGACTCCAGGGTATAGAAACATTTTAAAGATGATCTAGAGAAATGGGAGAACCCCAGAGCTAAATTTCAAGTGTCATAGCAAAGGGTCTGAATACTTATGTTCATGCAAAATTTTAGTTTTTCATTTTTAATAAATTTGCAAAAATTTCAAGAATTCTGTTTTCACTTAGTCATTATGGGAAATGGAGTACAGAATGAAGTGGAAAACTTTTTTTATTTTTTTTATTTAGCACAAGGCCTCACCATAACAAAATGTAAAAAAAGTGAAAGGGTCTGAAGACTTCCTGAATGCACTGTAGTGCCAAACAGTGCCCCAACTGCAAAACTTTGCTCATATAAAGCCTTTTAGTGACCACATGGTACTATACTGTTTGTACCGTACCCCTGCATTGCCCCACATGTATTTTCCTAAGCCAAGTAAGCACAATAGTTAGCTATAGCGCTTACAACTAAGAGTCAAGAAAAATTAGGAACAGGTGGAACAAGTGTTTCGACACGCAAAGAAGATTTCTATCAGTAACTGTAATTTTAGCAACATGGACGTAATTACAAATAACCATGAAATCATTTTGAAAATTAAGGATAGTCATAATATCTAAGGTCACCTTTACGCTTAACACTAGCAACTTGCAAGCCAATATATTTGAAGCCTGAGGCCTACATCAGAACTAGGGTCTAGTAACCTTATGGCTATGTTGACTATATATCGGAATGTCTTGTGTAGAGGTTTCATACACAAATAGCTTTTCTTGAAACTAAATTTCCACACATAAAAAATTTAAACAAACACATAAAAGAGCAAAAGGCACACAGCAGTGAAATAATATTATTTAATTCAGTCAGTGATAAAATATTACAATTTAAACTTTATAATGCAGAAATTTATGAGCAGCATAGTCATAAAACATGCTTGAAATGTAATTTACATGGGAAGGATGATTTATTGCTCAACTTGTCAGTAAGTTTCCTAATATTGCTTCTTTTAAAGTCAGCTCTTGTTCTGAATTCTAAACATAGAAAAAAAAAAAAACATACATGGAAAGTAAGAGTGTGAAACATTTAGCGCACTGATGAATTCTGCACATTGTGTTGCATAAACTGTTAATAAAATTTAATGTTGCCATTTTTGTAGTAAAATCTGTGGAAATTATGGTAAAAAATACAGGAAATTAACATGATTTTTCTAAAATTATATTTTGCAATAAAGTCAAAATCCATATTTTCTATAGTGGATTAGCACATTTTGAACATTAGCAGCATTTCTAAAGGGAAAGGCAACTACCATTACACTGATGATTGTTGACAAAATAGAAAATCAGTTGATAAATACAATTATCACACTCATTACAAAATATAGTGTAATTTTTTTTAACCAAAGAGCATTTTCCCCTGAAATTAATAAAATAGAAAACAATTTTGACATTGTGTATTTATTATTATTATATTTTTAAATAAAACAACAACTATATACCTGTTTCTTAATTATACAGATGTGTCATTTCTTACCTTTTCCTCTTATCTTAACATATCCTGAGATGTATGGAGTTAGATGACTAGATTTGAAAAAAACTTGATTTTGTGATACTCTGTCTATGTGATGATGAGATGTCTGATGAGATGTCTATGCAATATGTGTCTATGTTTGGCCACCCAGTTGTTGGGATGTGGCTTACAGCCTGTCAAGGTTTTTTTTCTAGCATGTCACGATAGTGTATTGAATTTGTTTCATGAGAAATTGGAGTCCTTAACCGCCCTTTACCAAGGACTCCAGGACAAACCTGTATCTGTTTTTAAAAAAGTGGTGTGATATTCAATATGATCACAATCATCAGCTTGTTTCATGGGAACAAATTTTTGCAAATGTTATAATGTTTTTGAAATGGCATAAACAACATGGGATAGATGGTAATGCAGAGGTAGTAGTGCAAGATGCAAATCGCATAGATTAAAAAAAACAAGAAAAAAAGAGAGGCATATGACATCATAGAAGGTCAACTAAAAAGGTAGGTGTGTGCGTATCTTTTGATAACTTCACATAAATAAATAAGATGTTCTGCCAATATAATTTATTTCTTATACATTTTTCACTTTAAGAAAATCTTTTTCAGATTTCATTCATTTCAAGGAGATGTAAACTGTTTCATGAGGATCCAAAAAATAAATGTTACCTCTTTGGGTCCTAAAATTAGACCAGATCAAAAATGATTGAAAGACGTCTGCAAACTGACTTCATTTTACATATTAATTTTCTAGTTACTCATTAGGGCATCAGATAGAGATTTTTGCAAAGTTCGCTTGTGTGACTGAGTGGGTAAAATTATAAAACCAGATCCAGATCGGTCTTATTTTTAGGCAATCCAATCACATATGATACATTGTACCCTCCCCATCACATTTAAGAAAACATTTATGGTTCAAAGTTTTATCGAAATGTTTTAGATTATGAATCAAAACTTAAAAATTAAATAGAAAAAAAACTGAAGAAGAAAAGAGGGCAAAAAAATTGTGACATTTCAAAGCATCCAGTGAGAATAAATGAGCAAGCGGGTTGCCTTATCTGGTAAGGTAAATCAATGGGGGGTCTCGAACAATGATGGTCCACTAAACTAAAGAGACAAAGATAAACAGAAAAACAAGAATTCAAAGCAGACAAACCCAAAAGAAAGAGAGAGGGGGCTATAGATAAGGATGAGAAGTAAAAAAGTAGGGGAGAAGAAAAGAAGAGGGGGAAGTGGTGCCACAGCTTTTAAGTATATCTATAAATCCCCCCTAAATATTTACTCAATAGGACTTTAGATGGAGATTTTCACAAGTTCCCTTTTGGGTAAAATTATAAACAAAGGTCCAGATCTGCCTAATTTCCAGCCAATCAATTTAGACATGATACGTTGTGTTCACCCCACCACATTTATGGAAACATGAAGCATCTTGTCGAAAATATATCCTAGCTAACCTAGAATTTAAGATGTATTAGCGTAGCAGAATCTTGCAACCTGCCTCAGCATTAATGAAAAGTTCAACAGTTCGTAGTGCCATACTGTGACGTAGCTATTGGGGTCGCAACGTTCGCAGTTGCGACCGGACCCCCAAGACTTAGGGGGCTCACGTGCCCCCTGCCACATCAACGTAATACTTCCTGTGTCCTCCTTCACATCTCACGCTGTGTACCCGTCCGCACGCAAGGCAGCGGAGAGAAAACTGTCCACTTGGACACTGCCTCACAAGGTAAGGTATAAGTGCAAAGACTGCACTTAAAGGGGTTGTCCGAGATAACAGAATATTTTTAATAACACCATTAAATCATTTAAGTTAAAAAAATAAATACATTTGTAATATACTTACGTTTTCCAAAGTGGCCCCATTTCCAGATCCTGCCGTCGGGAACTTGATTGTTGACGTCTCTCTCTGCTCCGGCTCTGCTGCTTTGTTGATCTTGAATTCTTGCCGGGTACACGACACGTCACTTGTGACGTGGTGTGTATCGGCTTGTTCTGTTGTAAAGCGCATGCGCGGCCCCTGCTGTTATCTCGAGAACAGCAGGGACTGCGAGAACAGCAGTGACAGCGCATGCGCGTTACTGCATGTGAAGCAGAAGAAGCCGATCTACACCACGTGACAAGTGACGTGTCGTGTACCATCCGAGGTCTCGCTGGTGCGAGACCATGTGATCGGGATACGACACGACAGTGGAGGCGGCTGAAAAGGTGACGTCAGAGATCAAGTGACCAGAAGGAAGAAGCAGCCAGAGCGGAGAACAGAAGCAAGATTGCACAGGTAATGTAACGGCAGGGGGTAGGGAGACGGACAAGTGAGCCCTAATCTACCCGCCACTCTGTCCCTGCCTACTTGCAACGACCCGCCCTAGGCGACGGGGTACAACTGGGCGGCGGTCCCTGCGCTCAGTAAGTGCACGACAAACACGACAACATACAAGGAACACAAGCAAGGAAAAAGGGGCCGTTGCCCACGGCAACACCGTGAGCAACCAGAGTGGTGAACGAGCCGAGTCAAGCCAGGAGTGTGCGAGGTACAAAACGAAAAGCAGAAGAGTAGTCGGTAAGCCAGGGTCGGTATGGAGCAGGATCAAAAAATAGCAGGAGCTGTAGCTGGGCCAGGAACCACAAGGAAGGAAACCAAAGCAATAACAAGCACCGAGGGACAGGAAGTGCAGGCTTAAATAGACCGAGGGCGGGAGCTAGCGGAGTCTGGCCAGGTTACGATAGGCTCTCCCACTCCTAAGCCTGCCAGCCTGAATGGTGGAAGCAGGAGTCAGTCTCAGGGATGTATTCTCAGGTGCTGACTGATTAGTTCTGGGAGTTAACCCCGCAGTGCCTGGCAGATCCTTTACAGGTAAGTATATTATGCAATTTTTAATATGTGTAATGTATTTCTAACTGTACTTAAAAAAAAAATCTCGGACAACCCCTTTAAACGTTAACTATTGGTGCCTATGTAAGTGACAGTGGAGCGGATTGTAATCTGCTCCACGGTCTATATCAAGCAGCCGACTCTCTCTATGTGTCGGTCGTGAAGTGAGTGAGAGAGCAATTATAAGCTGTATAGTCCAGACACGGCAGATTGGCAGTAGATGTCCCACCGTGGCTGCTTCCACCTGGAATAGTGAGGTCACTCACTGCACTGGAAACATCAGGAAGCGTCGGCTGCTTGATATATGCACAGTATCATGTCCTTGCTCAATTGTCATCCTGGGGCTTCCTCTGACATCATGATCGCCAGGCTCAGTGGATGCAAGAATATCCAGCCCCAACATACCAGCATGTAATTTAATGATCCTCTGTTTGTATATGCATTCTTTTCTGTGTATATGTCTGTTTTTTTGCCTTAAGGACAGTAGTTTTTTGAACAATGTATGTAGAAGTGTGTAAATATGTGTTTTTATGTAATTTTTATATAAAACTGTATATATATGTGTGTGTGTGTGTGTGTGTGTGTGTGTGTGTGTGTGTATGTATATATATATATATATATATATATATATATATAGTCAAGTCACATTATTAAGACCACCAACTAATATCCAGAGTAACTGACGCATGCAGCACAGACAGCATCTAGACGGGCTGGGAGTGACTCAATAAGGTGCTGGTAGGTTGTCTCACGTATCTGGAGCCATGCCGACTGCAGTGCATCCCACATTTACTGGAGGGTGCGTGGGGGAAGATTCATAGAGCAAACAAGATGATCGAGGTTGTCCCACAGATGCTCAATTGGGTTCAAGTCTGGCAAATAAGTGGGCCAAGGAAGTACTTGGAAGTCTTGGTCATGCTCTTCCAACCATTTCTAGCCATTTTGGACATTTCTAGCCATGTGACGTGTCGCATTGTCTTGCTGTAAGATTCCATCTGCCCCAGGGAAGACAAACAGCATGTATAGGTGGACGTGATCTGCAACGATGGATTCATACCCAAATCGGTTCAGAGTGCCTTCCACATGGATGAGTGGCCCCAGATAATAGCAGAAAAAAATTGCCAGACCATGACGCTGCCTCCACCAGCCTGTGTTCTTCCAGCAATGGCTGCAGGGTGTTTGTTCTCTGCGGTTTCTCGCCTGACACGCCAACGTCCATCCATTTGAAGCACAAAACGTAACTCAACGGGGAAGGCAACCCTTTGCCAACCATCGGTGGTCCAATTCCGATACTGCCGTGCAAATTGAGGCCTTTTTTCCAATGCACCTTTGATAGCATAGGAGCAGTGACCATCCGTCTGCTTCGGAGCCCCATACGCAGTAGGGTTCGCTGAACTGTTGTTTTAGACACATGCCTGGTAGCCCCCTGGATGATTTTCACGGTGAGCTGCTCCACTGTAGGGGGAAGTTCGGCCCTCACGCACCTTCGTAGCCGACGTTCACCTTTCACTTCAATGGCACGTGGTGCACCGCAGTTTCCACGTTGGTTATTCCCAATGGTGCCATTTGTCCACTCACTATACACTTTCACAACAGCAGCATGCGAACAGTTCACAAACTGCTCTGTTTGAGAAATACTGCCTACCTTGGCCCGAAAATCAATAATCATCCCTTTTTGTAACTCTGATAAATCGCCCCTTTTATCTATGGCAACAACGAGTGATATGTGTTCAGACAGCCTTTCGAACACCTTATAAACCCACCAAGCCAGCCCACAACACATCACTTCCTTCATGGGCGATGCGCTGCCGACGTCGAAAGTAGGTGGTCATAATGTGACTCGACTGTATATATATATATATATATATATATATCTATTATATCATATTTTAGGCGGATAAAGCGGTTTTAAAGGGAATGTGTTGCCAGCAAAACATGTATTTTTTTTTTTAGATAAACAATTAGTGTATAGGTGATTAAACATTGTTCTAATTTTTTTTATTTTTTTCACGAGTCAGGAAATATTATAAATTAGATTCTAATTTATAATATTTCCCATTGCTGGTCACTAGATGGAGCTATTCCCAAAATTGCAGCATTGCATGTGGTAAAGCAACCACATTGCTTTTTGCTGCAAAATTGGGAAAAACTCACTCGCTCTAGTGAGCTCTGAGAATCCCCCCCTCCTTTATCCTGGCTAGTGCCGGGATAAACGAGGGGTTTGAACGGTCTAACCTCCTACACTGTGTGTCGCCATTTTTTGCGCTAACACACAGTGTAGTAGGTTTACATACACTAGTAACACACACTAAAACACGTACATACACAGAAATCACTTACCTGCTCCAGTCGCCGCCGCTCCCTCCGGTCCGTCCGCTCCGTCTGCTGCCGCTGCTCCATGTGCACAAGTCCGGAAGCCGCGACCGGAAGTAGTAATCTTACTGTCCGGCCGCGACTTCCGGTCCACAGGAAAATGGCGCCGGACGGCGCGCATTTCAACTTGGACTGTGTGGGAGCGGCGCATGCGCCGTTCACACAGACGGCGTACACCATAGTGACTGCGAACGGGCCCCGTTCGCAGTCCCTGTGGGACTGTGCCTGCCGTATTCCATGTCTGTATGTGTCGTTAATCGACACATACAGAAATGGAAAAAAAAATGACAGCCCCCATAGTGAAGAAAAAGTGTAAAAATAGAAAAAAGTAACACACAAACACACAAATACATAAAAACGTTTTTAATAAAACACTAACATAAAACTGACATGAAAAAAATTTTTGGGGTGACACTGTTCCTTTAAGGTCAGTTCACACAGAGTTTTTTGGTGCTGATTTTGACGTGGAAACCGCTTCAGAATCAGTGTATTCCAAAAAACGGCCAAAATTGCCCCCATTGAGAGGCAGAGGTATATTTTCCTTTTCCTTAGCTTTTGGCTGCTCGCTGGAAAGAAAAAAAAGCAGCATGTTCTTTCTTGCCGCGGTTCCGCCTCTGACCTCCCATTGAAATCAATGGGAGGCAGAAAAACCCTGTGTTGCTCGTTTCTGAGCGTTTTTCGCTGTGTTTTTTTCCCATGGTCCTTGCATTAGCTTAAATGGCTGTGGAAGAAAAAACTCTGTGAAAAACGCAGTGAAACTGTGGAAAGAAAGCAAAGGCAATTCAAAATCTGCCTCAAAATTCCTGAAGGAATTCTGCCTGCAAATAACTCAGTGTGAACAGGGTATTAGACTGGTTTACAACACATTTAGGAGAACAGTTTTCCGCTTGTTTCCCCTCCCGTCCATGTATAAGGGTCTGTTGACAAATATTGGTGAAAAAAAAATATTATTTGATATTATTTGTTGCTGTATCATTTCAGCAATACTATTTATGTATGGTATTATTTGAGCAATGCATGGCAGTATTACAGTTTGACGGTATTATTTAAGCAGTGGATGGCGCTATTACAGCATATGTGTACTATTATGTGAATTGTGCATTTTATCACTATGGAAGGCTGAACCCCATTACTGGCACAGCAGCGAAAGGGTGGAGTGAAATATATATATATATATATATATTTATATATATATATATATATATATATATATATATATATATATATATATATATATAGTTTCTATACAATTATATTTATATATTGAATTAGATAAGGCCAATTAAGGTCCTGTGGTGGTGTCGAGGTGAGGAGCTGACCTATTGCACCAGGGCCCATGAGCCATTGGCTTTGCCTCTGTTACCATATCCTGCCATAGTCCGTGTCCGTGTTAGAGTTGCACTCATGTCTAACTACCAGTTTAACATATAGGGGAGTTTATCTGATAGGAAAATGAAGAGAGAGAGTTGAGGCTGGAGAAACCAGGAGCCGGCTTCAACATGGTTAATGTTGAGACATCAACTGGTTTCCTATGAGTTGAGTGTATAGGCAAGTTCTAAAGACAGTGAGAGAATATGGCCCAGTTCAGATGCCATTTTTTGGTGCTGATTTTGACTCTGAAACCACGTCGGAATCAGTGCCAAAAATCACCCCAATTCTCCCTCCATTGATTTCAATAAAAGGTAGAGGCGTTTTCTTCCCAGGTGCCCTATCCTGGAGTGGTTTCTGCCTCTATACCTGCATTGAAATCAAAGGCAGGCAGATAAAAAAAAAGCTCAGTTCGTTCGAAGACTTTTTTGACACGGTTTTTGCATTTGCTTAATTAGAAAGACACGGCTAAACAATTACTGCGTCAAAAAAACGCCTCAAAAAATGAGTTTCAAAAAATTTAAAAAAAGCTTGCATTTCAAAATCTGACAAAAATATCAGGAAGAAATTGTGAAGTAGATTTTTTTTTTGCTTGGCAAAAAATGGCATGTGCACATAATCATATGAGTTCTTCAGGTATGAAAAGGTTGGCATATTTTTACCTATGTAGAAATCCATCACCCTCGTAAACCCCCTGAGTGTGCAGCAATGAAAGGTCGCAGGCTTGAGTTCTGAAAAAAATTGAAAATTGCTCACACCTGGAGCCAAAGGGACATGCAGAAAGCATAACGAAGCTTGTGAGCCCCAGAGAGCTAGTGATTGTGAGTGTTATATAAATGAGAATAAGCTAATAGCCAACATACGTTAATTTTATATCAGTCTTATTTTATTTTACAGCATTTTTTTGCAGTTTTGCAACAAATTTATCTAATGTTGCACGCCATTTATATTTGTCACAGTTTTGCTTTTGTTTTTTGTGGCTTACATTTTAAGCCATCCTGCTAATGACGTGACTTTAAAAAAAAGTTGCATTTAATAAATATGGCTAAAAAGTAACTCCACCCATAAGCACGCCAACTTAGCTAAAATAAACCACAAATTGTCGCATGGGTCGCAAACAGTGGTTCTTTTTGGCGCAAATACTTCATAAATCAAGCACACATCTGTGGCATTTTTCCTGGGTTTTTTTTTTATGTCCCCACTATGGGAACTACAAGAGGGATTCTCCTTGCATTGGGTAATTAAAATCATTGATGATTATTAATAATAATTACAATAACATAACAAAGTTCCAACTTGTCCTTATTACTTTCATAACATTTCATCATTTTTAATCAAAATAAATGTGAGGTTTGTAGAAAAGAGACATGGTCCAAATGAAATGTGAGCACTATTGCAGGTTCGTGGTGGACTGGTCAGATTAGGGGTCATACTAATTTATGTACGTATTATTATCATCATGTTATTATTAGATTTGCTCCTGGCACCTTCTAGAACTAGATATATAAGAATTGGCCAGAAAAAAATTATATAGAGTGATCCCATTTTATGACTCTGGAAAAATGTATATGGCGTATTACTTTTTTTTTCTAATATCCGTTATGCCAGTAAACAGTTCTACCACGTGAGCAATTTCAGGCACAGGTTAAATAATTTTCACATGCTAAATAGAAATTAATGGAACACCTCATCAAATCAGTTACAGTCAATGTAGATTTTCATTACAATAAGTCAGAAGGAACAAAAATTAATTCTTAGTTTGTTACTTTAACAGAAGTAGCAGCTGAGACACGAGTGAATTGGATTCAGTGCTACATTCTCCTCCATGTTATAACTTCCATATGAGCATCATTAAGCTGGCACTATCACTAAATTCTTGCTCTCGTTTAATGTTTTCTCTCTAACACTTTGACACACATGGGAATAAATGAAATGCAGTTTACTGGCTGAGAACACTTTTTCTTTTACTAAAAGAAGAACTAAAAGAATTTTGTTTATATAATATATATTTTAAAAACTTTTTTTAATGGTTTTCCCATTTGTCCTCTGCTCCAATAGTTGTCCTTACCGTTTCTAATATAAAACTACAGGCAATACCAATTTTGCTGCAATATAATAACAATAAAGGGATTTTTCAGCATAAAGTTCTCACTTTAATGCAGCTAGTCAACCCTGCTGGAAACACCCCATTTAGTGACTTCATGTGCCAAGTTGCACATACATTTTTCCCCCACAGCTGCCCATTTTTTTTATATTTCGTAGAGCTTCTGCTTTGTTTCAAGTTTATAAAAATAGAAGAATTGTCCATTGCAATTGTTAGTAATGTTTTTTTGTTCGGGAGGGTAGAGGAAAAAAATTTCCTGATACGCGGATGACATGCTCCTGGATCTTAGGCAATCGTCAGATGTGTAGCATGTTGTTTGCGTGTATCAGGATTTTGGGGCTCTGTTGGGTATCCAGATAAACTGGTCCAAATCTATGTTCCTCCCTTTTGCGAGTGCAGATTCAGCCAATCAACTGCAGGGAGATATCCAATTTGTGGATCAGATTCGCTACTTGGGTGTTATCATTTCAAAAAAATTTCAGGATTATACAGCTCTAAATATTCTCCCCCATATTAAATTATGCCGCCCAGTGGCAGAGGGAGGTATTGTATTACCTGATTTTCGGTTGTATTTCTTATCTTCGCAGATTCTGCAGATTATTGATTGGGAATACTCTGCAGCAAATAAATTGATCTTGGCCTCTGGTGGCCCAGTAGAAAGGGAGAATATTTCCCAGGCTTTGGAGTCAGGATGTTTTAGTAAGATGTCACCTAGGTATAACGTTTTTAGCATGCTGCATAAGGCGTGGAGCTTGGTGAAACAGAAATTGGGAGTTAGGTATTTTTCCTTTACCCCTTATATGGGGGAATGAATTGCTTACTCAGATTGTTAAGGTAGAGGATAATACATTTTGGCCGAAGTGGGGTATCACTGAATTATCACATCTAATTATTAATGGGGTAATGAAAACTTTGGACACATTGCAGAGGGAGTTGTAATGACGGGGTAGGGAGACAGACAGGTGAGCCCTAATCTACCCGCCACTCAGTCCCTGACTACTTGCAACGGCCAGTCCTAGGCGACGGCGTACAACTGGGCGACGGTCCCTACGCTCAATAAGTGCACGACAGACAAACAGACAAGGGTACACAGAAGTTAGGGAAATGGGGCAGTTGCCCACGGCAGCACCGTGAGCAACGAGAGCAGTGAACGAGCCGAGTCAAACCAGGAGTGTACGAGGTACCAAACGCAGAGCAGGAGAGTAGTGAACGAGCCGAGTCAAACCAGGAGTGTACGAGGTACCAAACGCAGAGCAGGAGAATTGTCAGTAAAGCCAGGGTCAAAATGAAGCAGAGGACAAAATGTTCAAGCAGCAGCAGCAGCAGAGCCAGGACACAGACAGAATCACAGGCAAAGGAGGAGCAGGAAATGCAGGTATAAATAGACAGAGGGCGGGAGCTAGCTCCGTCTGGCCAGGCTGTGATAGGCTCTCCCACTCCTCAGCCTCCCAGCCTGAGTGGTAGAAGATCGTGTCACTCTCTCAGACTTAGGAGCAGGTGCAGACTGATTACCCACGGGCGTCGACACAGAAGCTGTGTCTGGCAGATCCTTTAGAGGAGTTTAGTATTTTATCTGGGTCCCTTTATTTGCACCATTTTCAAATAACGCACGCTTGGGAGACAACACGCGATAAATAATTTTTTAAGATTGGCTTAGAGGAACTATTTACAAAACTATATAAAAGGGGGAAAAGCAAAGGGGTCACTTCTTTGGTGTACAATGAAAGTTTTTTTTCAAATACAGATAGCCCAGTAAGGGCAGTTTTAAAGAGGCTCTGTCACCACATTATAAGTGGCCTAAATTGTACATAATATGATCGGCGCTGTAATGTAGATTACAGCAGTGTTTTTTATTTCGAAAAACGATCATTTTTGACGGAGTTATGACCTATATTAGCTTTATGCTAATGAGTTTCTCAATGGACAACTGGGCGTGTTTTACTATATGACCAAGTGGGCGTTGTACAGAGGAGTGTATGCCGCTGACCAATCAGCGTCATACACTTCTCTCCATTCATTTACACTGCAGATAGCGATATAGAAATATCGCTATTTGCAGTCACATAAACACACTATAACGCTCTCATGTGTCATAACAATGAATATACATTACCTCCAGCCAGGACGTGACGTGTATTCATTCTCCTGACCACTTCTGTAGCGTCTGTGTGACACAGCCACCTTGTAGATAGTGTCACACACAGCCCCCTGTAGATAGCACCACATACAGCCCCCTTATAGATATTACCACACACAGCCCCCTTGTAGATAGCACCACACACAGCCCCCTTGTAGTTAGCTGCCCCCCCTCATACTTAGTGCCACACAACCCCCTTTGTACTTAGTGCCGCACAACTCCCCTCCCCTTGTACTTCGTGCCAAACAACCCCCCTCCCCCTTGCACTTAGTGCCACAAACCCTAATCTCATGTCACTGATGACAGGTCAGGTGACTAGACTGGTCCACTCCCGGGCCGGCACCGACCCCAGTCAGAACGCCGCCGCAAGACCTCCTGCCTCCTCTTAACACTGATCGCTGCTGCAGTCGCCCGGCATTCAGGACGACTGTCAGCAGCGATCAGCTGTTTGGTACGGCTGCCCTGCGGCATGCCCCCCTTTCGAACCTCAGAGTTGTGCCCGCGGCACATGCCCCGCCTGCTCCCCCATAGCTACGCCCTTGATTAGGAAAGACTTGATTATCTTTCAAAGGGGAGGTATATATACTTTTGTAACACTTGGAGAGGTTGGATCGATCATCTGGACGCCAGGGATAAAATTATTGCCCTAAGGCTTCATATTTGATGCTGACATTTTTATGAAGGTGCGCCAATAATTTTTTTTTCCTCTCTCCTCATCTTCTTGTGTGTCAGGGAAGGCATGGGTGGGATGGGTGCGTATTGTATTTATTTTTATTTTTTTCGTATGATTGAATTATGTTAATGAAAAGAAACAACAATTGTTAAAGTAATTATTTAAAAATAAAAATTTATATAATTTTCTATCCTGCACTAACAATTCTACTTACTATGGGCAACAGCTCCATGATACCTTTTATGAAAATTTTATTCATATAAAAACTAGCATTAATATTAGTTAGAAATTGTAATTGATTAACTGTGACTAATCATAGCAGTTTGTGCGGTCAAAATGAACCAAATTTATTAAGAGGCATTTACAATTTAAAATAATTGATTCAGATCATTCCAACTTTGACTAGAAGAAAAAAAAATGCCGGTCTTAGTAAATGTGGACCAACATGTTTTGACATAGCTACCAGATTTTCATTATTACATGACTTCACTGCCAATGTTAAGGGCCAAATATGATATCATGTATTTTAACAGGAAAATAGTTATCTGTGCAAATGCGATTTTCCCATTGCTTTACAGTATCATACCATTATAAAAAAAAATAGAACAGAAGGGATGAAAGGAAAGAAAAAAAGAATTTGAGGGAGACAAATTATACAGTACTTCACCCTTCCCTCGAGGGAGTAATTATACAATTTTTGGCAGAAAAAGAGCATGTTGTGAATAAAGTTATCTATGTTCTTAAAAATTGTGATATCCACAAAAGGTTATCTAAGTAGATATGCTGAAATCCAAACAAGAACCCGTTCAGTGCATTATTAATGTATTAAATGTAGGAAAACTCTGGAATAGTTATGGGAAAAAAGGAAATAAAAATGCATCTTATACATTAATAAAACATTTTAGGGTATGTTCACAAGTAGTGTTTTCAGGCGTATTTTGGGGAGTTTACGCCTCGAAAAATGCCTGAAAAAACAGCAGCTGGACGCCTACAAACATCTGCCCTATGAAATCAATGGGAAAAACAGCATTTAGTTCATACGGGGCATCTTTTTACGCTGCTGTTTTAAAAAACGGAGCGTAAAAAGACGCTCCATAAAAAGAAGTAGCATGTCACTTCTTGAGGCGTTTTTTAGAGCTGATTTTTCAATAAACACTATGAAAAACGCCTCAAAAAACACCTCAAAAGAGAAGCCTCAAAAGAAGCACCAAATTAAAAGAAGATTCATTTTCAGCTTCAAAAACGCCTGAAAATCAGAGGCTGTTTTCTCTGAAAACAGCTCCGTATTTTCAGACTTTTTGAGTTTGGGTGTGCAGGCTATGTTCACACAGAGTTTTTTGCAGGCGGAAATTCTGCCTCAAAATTCCGTTTGGAAGTTTGAGGCAGATTTTCCTCTCCCTGCACGCCGATTTTCGCAACATTTTTCGCCCACGGCCATTGAGCGCCGCGGGCATAAAACGCAGCGTAATACACTTTCTCTGCCTCCCATTAATGTCAATGGGAGGTCAGAGGCGTAACCGCACGAAGATAGGTCATGTCCCTTCTTTCTCCCGTGAGACGGTTTTACCGCTCGCGGGAAAAAGACGCCTCCGATTGAAATCAATGGGAGGCATTTTCGGGCCGTTTTTGACGAGTTTTGCGGCGTGGTTTCCGAGTCAAAAAACTAATAAAAAAACTCAGTGTGTACTGTGTCAGGACAAGAAATGCCCATGTATTGTCTTTTTATTTATTTTTTACTGCAGAGCACATATTGGAATTTTGCCATTTCTATGAATACTTGTTTAAACATTGAAACATGCAAGTAGAACATTTTCCAAGTATTTAAAGATTTTGGAAGTCACCTAATATATAAAAAAAAAAATGAGGCTAGAGCTAGATGTTAACATTACCTGGCTACAGTCACATTACACTGTCATCAACTATAGAAATGGAAGAAATGCATTAAGTTGCCCTTAAGTGTATGACTCATTGCAGCCGCAACGAGGTGTCATGCTTCAAGTTCTGAGACAACCCATAACAACAGGTATGTTGTTCTAACTACAGTACAGCATCTTTCTATCCCATGCTAGAAATCATGCCCCAAGGCAGGACAACAAGCTGCCAAAAATGCCTTTGCTAGAGCAGATTTAATTTGGTTGTTCCCAGTGGTGGATTAAGTAGACCATAGGCCCTGGGCTGTTCCACAAACTTGACAAAAAACACAAATTTTGACCCTGGGTAGTCAGCGGGTACAATATATATAGCAAGAGACAAACCATACACATAAATTTTAAAAAATTTCACTGCCACAGACCGAAGTCAGATTTAACAGCTGGAGAGAACCAGCAGAGTATCTGAAGGTTACGGTGAATGCCGAGTGTCAGCAAACACACAGTCGGTGCAAAGGCAACCAGTGCTTCTATTAGTATACAGGCAAAAGATCTGGCTGACGCAGATACAGCCACACTTTTATTACAATTAAAAAAATAAAACGATTCAAACTCACCTTATTCCCGCTCCCACGCCGTCCGGCAGCCATGGAGACCTGCTCTCTTCTGCGCAGGTCTCCAGGGGGTTGAACGCGGCGTCTATGAAAGGCGCTGATTGGCTGGGCAGGATGACTTTCCCTGTCAGTCAGTCAGCGCCTTTCATAGACGGAAGCGTCACTGGTACAAAAGGTACCAGTCGCTTCATTCGTGGAAAGGCGCTGAATGGCCGGGCACGGAACGTACCCGGTCATTCATTGCTTCTAATTGTACCTGTGTCCTTGCGACACAGGTACAATTATAGTGCAGGAGGAGGGGGCCCTGGTGCCCCCCTCTAAGCTGCGCCCGGGGCACATGCACCGCCTGCCCCCCCCTAGCTACGCCCCTGACTTTAGCCCCTTAAGTACCGAGCATATTTTGCCTAGTCTGGCATTAAAGACCACAGGATTTTTTTTGTTCTTGCATCGCTGTATTACAGGAGTTATAGCTTTAGTATTTTTCCTCCTATATAGCTGTATGAGGGCTTGGTTTTTATGGGACAAGTTTATTTATTTTTTAGCCCCTTAACGACCGCCATATAGCCTTTCTACGGCGGCCGTTTGGGGTAGATCTTCTGAAGCCCCACCTTTTCACTTCGGAAGTTGTTTCGCACGCTCTGCTTCTGAAGCCAAGGCTGTTAACAACAGCCTTAGGCTTCAGAGCAATGATTGGGGACCAATAGAGGTCGCTATTAGGTTAAAACCATATATATATATATAAAATTGGTAATTCGTGGGCTTCAATGGAGTGGGAGGGAAGTTCCAACAGTAAAATTGCCGAAATACTGTATTTTTTTCCCACCTATTAAAAATACTCACTATACCCCTAGATGAATATCATCAGGACTTTTAGACTTATCAAAATGACCTGCAGTGCCATGGCAAATATAGCGTGGTTCCCTAAAATCAGCTCTGGCGTAAAAAGGCCTTCAAAAGCTAAAATGGACTTCTCCTATGATGTCCTGTAACGGGTCTTTATAATAGATTAGACACACATATTTGGTATCACCGTACATGGGAGAAATAGCAGAATGTGGAACGGTGTCACTTTTCCAGTATGTCATATGGTGATCCAAAACGGCTTAAGAAAAGTGACACATTTGTGAAAAAAAATCTATTTTTATTTTTTTGGGCCTAGTATGGGCAGATTCAGTAAAAAATGTGGAAGGTGAAAACATACAGTGAACCCCCAGAAATAAACTTTAGAGTGTCTAGTTTTTAAAACAAAAATTTTTTTTGAATGATTTATACATCTATAAATCTATACATCTATACATTAAAAGCATGGTGTAAAAAACTAAATTAGACATTTTAAAGCGCAATTGACAAAAAAACGCACTTGTGTTGTATACCATATTTCTGGCCCAAAGCCATAAATTACACCTCAAACTCAGGTGTCCTTATGATCAGGATAAATTAAATAATATATTTCAATACATGATGATACAAATACCTTTATTTTCAAACTATTACACTTTAAATGATGAAAAATCTAAATTTTTCCTTTCTTTCCATGGCTATAAAAAAAATAACAAAAATGTTACCTATAGCACAAAAAGAAAGCACTACATGTCCTGCAAAATTCACATATATACATAAAACACATACAAAGTTATACTGCGTTACATCTGTGCATAGCAAAACTGCAAAGATTGCTATGATCACGAAGGTTTAAAATACCTTCGGTATTAAGGGGTTAATCTACGCCTTTCACCGTGCAACATAAACAACATATCAAATGTGTTATATGGTTATGGTACAATTATGGTGTCACCAAATATGTATACTATTTTTTATGTATGACTTCTTTTGCACAAAAATCACTTATCATGGAAAAAAAATAGGTTTTACATCACCACATCAGCCATAACGTTTTAATTTTTTCATCGATGTAGCTTTATGAGGACTTGTTTATTGAGGGACGAGTTGTCTTTTCTAGTGGCACCATTTTGGCGTACATAGGACTTATTGATTAACTTTTATTATTCTTGGGGTGAGGGACAAGAAATAAAAAACAATTCCCCCTTTTTTTTTTTTTTTCCAGGATTTGATTTACGTTGTTAAATGTGCAGTATAAATAACACGTTAGCTTTATTATGCGTGTCGCGACGATGGAAGTGATACCAAATATGTATAGGATTTAATTCATTAACACTTGCACAATAAAACCGCTTTTTATGGAATAATTACTTCTTTATTGCTTTAGTATACTCAGTATACTAAAGCATTATTGTCTGTCAGTAATAAACTGACAGGCAATCTATTAGGCCGTGGCCTTGGCATGGTGTAATAGGCATATAGCCATGGCGGACCTGGGGGGTCTTTGTGAAACCATAGGCTGCCATGGCAAACCATCGCCATCCAGCGGAAACTCGGCGTCCCCTCTATCTAACAACTTCAATGCCATGGCTGCTATTGACCTCCGCATCTAAGGGGTTAAACGGTTGAGATGAGTCATCTACAATCCTGGCGGTTGCAGCGGGATGTTGGCTGTATATTACAGTACCCGTGCTACCCACCGGACATACTATTATGTCCTATAGTAGTAAGAACACCGCAATTGGGAAGTAATAGAATGTCCAAATGTGGGAAGGGGTTAAAATGACAAATACAATTAAGTAATATTGTATACATTATTATTTGACATTGAAACGGTAAATAGAGTACAATAAGTATTAAGGGATTTGCTCTATACTGACATATAAAAATGAAACACTATAAAGTGTTGTAAATGTGTGCACTGAGAACAGAACTCATTTGGTTTAATAATCATGTCAATTGAGTGTTAAATAGTGCAAGATGCTGGAATAACTTTACAACGTACTCCCCCAACAGTTACTTTAGTGACATAATAAACCTAGAATGTTATCCAGAATTATCCCACGAAGTTTGCTAATCTAGAAGCAGTTAAAGGTACGGAAAATGTGGTTTGGGCCACTTGACAAAATTAGTATTCTGAACTGCAAGTAAAGTTTTCTGTTTATTTCCATATTTAATGTGTGGCTATCCACACAACAGTAACATTTCATTTTCCTTTTTATTAGTTGAGAGATAGGTCAAACAGAGCTCTGACCGCTAAACTAGCAGACCATGTTTCCATGCACGGAGCAAGAAACTAGACACATTTCCTTTATTCATAACTATGCTGATGAACTCCAACAACATGGAATCATGTGACATTCATAATCATACATGAACATATCTCATTACAATAAGATGAAGAGGATATAAGTAAAAAAAAATAAAAAAAGACTTTAAGGGTATGTTCACACGGCAAACTAAAAACCGCTGTAAAATACGGAGCTTTTTCAAGGGAAATCAGCCCCTGATTTTCAGCCGTTTTTTACACATCAAGCGTTTTTTTAATGCGTTTTTTACGGCTGTTTTTGGAGCTGTTTCTCTATTTAGACAATGAAAAATGGCTCCAAAAGCGGCTCAAGAAAAAACGACACTTGGGAACGATACGCCCTTTTTCCCCATTGAAATCAATGGGCAGATGTTTGGAGACGTTCAGCCTGCATATTTTTAGTCAAACGACTGAAAGTAAGCCGTGTGAACATACCCTTACTGTAAAAACGGCTGAAAGTTACCGAGCTGTTTTCAGAGAAAACAGCTTCTGATTTTCAGCCATTTTTGAAGCTGAAAATGAAGTCTCTTTTATAATTTGAAGCTTCTTTTGAGGCTTGATTTGAGTCATTTTGTGAGGCGTTTTTCATAATGTCAATAGAAAATCAGCTTCAAAAAATGCCTCAAGAAGGGACATGCTACTTCTTTTTACGAGGCTTCTTTTTACAAGGCGTTGGTATGTTCACACGGCTTATTTTCGGCCGTTTTTCGGGCTGTAAACGGGCGAAAAATGGCTGAAAACTCGGAAGCAGATTTAAATGGGAAAAACGCCGTTCTGTTTTGAAATACGGCTGCGTAAAAAAAACGCTTGCTAAAAAGATGTGCATGTCACTTCTTGAGCCGTTTTTGGGGCCGTTTTTCATTGACTCTATAGAAAAACAGCTCCACATACGGCTGGAAAAAACGCGAGTTTGCTGAACGCCTTCCCGACCATCCCACGTAGATTAACGGGCCGTTAATCTACGTGTGCTCCTAACAGAGCACACAGGCGCTCCCCACAGCCCGGCATCTCCCAGTACGGGCTGCTACTAGCAGCCTTAGTACTGGGGGAAAACATCGGGTCGGATCACAGCGGTGGTCCAAACCGATTAACCCCTTAAATACGGCAGTCAATAGCAACCGCCGCATTTAAGTTGTTACAACAATATCGACACCCCGCTACGCGATTGCAGGGGCCGATTGTTGCTATGGCAACTGGAAGCCTAACAAAGGCTTCCGGTCTGCCATCAATGGAAGGCGATTCGGTCCTGCCAGAGGCAGGACCTAATATGCCTCCTGTCAGTGTGAAACTGACAGGTATAATACCCTGCAATACATACAATACAAGTATTACAGGGTATTATAACAACGATCCAACAATTGGATCTTCAAGTCCCTAGTGGGTAAGAAAAAAAAAAAGTTACAAAATAATACAATTACAAAAATCGCCCTCTATTATAAAGTCCTTTATTATTAGAAAAAAATAAATAAACTATGCATAATTGGTATCGCGGCATCCGTATTAGCCTGAACTATAAAAATATAATGTACTTTATCCCGCATGGTGAACGCCATAAAAAAATATTTAAAAAACGATACCATATACGCTATTTTTTGTCACTTCAGCTCCCAAAAAATTGAATAAATAGGGATCAAAAAGTCGCATGTACTAAAAAATGGTACCAATAAAAACTACAGTTTGTTCCTGAAAAAACAAGCCCTCACACAACTTTCTTGATGGAAAAATAAAGAAGTTGTGGCTCTTAGAATATGGCCACACAAAAACAAAATAATTTTTTTTAAAGCGTGACTTTATCATGCAAACACCGTAAAATATAAAAAACCTATATACATATAGTATCGCCGTAATCGCATGGACCCGCAGAATAAATTAAATATGTAATTTATAGCGCACGGTAAACGCCGTAAAAAAATGAATCAAGAACAATAGAAGTTTTCACGGCCTAATTCCACTAAATTCAGCAAAAAACCTATGGGATCAAAATGATCACTATGCCCCTAGATAAATTCGTTTTAGGGCTGTAGTTTCCCAAATGGGGTCACTTCTGGGGGATGTACACTGATTTGGTCCCTCAGGGGCTTTGCAAATGCGACATGACACCCGAAAACCAATCCAGCAAACTTGAGCTGTAAAAGCCAAATAGCGCTCCTTCGCTTCTGAGCCCTGTCGTGTGTCCAAACAGCCGTTTATTACCACATATGGGGAATTGCCGTAATCAGGATAAATTGCTTTACAAATCTTTATGTGCTTTTTCTTCTTTATTAATAATTTCTAAGTTATATTGGAAAAAATTTAGATTTTGATTTTTACGGATGAATTCCACTAAATTCAGCAAAAAACCTTACTATACCCCTTGATAAATTCCATGAGGGGTGTAGTTTGCAAAATGGTGTCTTTTTGGGGGTGTTTCCACTATTTTGGCCCCACAAGACTTCATCAAACCTGACATGGTGCCTAAAATATATTCTAATAAAAAGGAGGCCCCAAAATCCTGTAGGTGCTCCTTTGCTTCTGAGGCCTGTGCTTTAGTACATTACCACATTAGAGCCACATGTTTGATATTTCTAAAAACTTCAGAATCTGGGCAATAAATATTGAGTTGTGTTTCTCTGGTAAAACCTTTTGTGTTACAGAAAAAAATGGATTAAAATGGATTTTCTGACAAAAAAAAAAGACATTTGTAAATTTCCCCTCTACATTGCTTTAATCCCTGTGAAACACCTAAAGGGTTAAGAAACTTTCTAAATGCTGTTTTGAAAACTTTGAGGGGTGTAGTTTTTAAAATTGGGTGACTTATGGGGGTTTCTAATATATAAGGCCCTCAAAGCCACTTCAGAACTGAACTGGCCCCCGTAAAAATAGGCTTTTGAAATTTTCTTGAAAATGTGAAAAATTGCTGCTAAAGTTCTAAGCCTTGTAACGTCCTAGAAAAAGAAAAGGATGTTCAAAAAACTATGCCAACATAAAGTAGACATATGGGAAATGTTAATTAGTAACTATTTTGTGTGGTATTGCTATCTGTTTTACAAGCAGATACATTTAAATTTAGAAAAATGCTAATTTCTGCAGATTTTCTCTAAAGTTTGGTGTTTTTCACAAACAAATACTGAACTTATTGATCACATATTTCCACTAACATAAAGTACAGTATGTCACGAGAAAACAATCGTTAGAATAGGTAAAAGCATTCCGAAGTTATTACCACATAAAGTGACACATGTCAGATTTGAAAAAATCGGCTGCGTCCACAAGGCCAAAACAGGCTCAGTCCTGAAGGGGTTAAAAAACTTCTGAAAATCAGGAGCTGTTTTCCTGTATTTTCAGATGTTTTTTGCTAAGCGTGTGAACATACCCTAATTCAGCAGGGTAAAAATAAGCCTCTTGTAAACAGCACGGTGTATTCCCCATTGAATTCAATGCGAAATTGTTTGCAGACTTATTTCAAGCATATTTTGGAGCATAAAACTAGGCTTTTCTGCTCCAAAATCACCCTGAAAGTAAGCCATGTGAAAATACCCTAAATGCGAGCACACTCTAAGTATTTCTAAATAATCCAAGAAGAGCAGCCCAGAAAGCCAAAATAAGGTTCTTTAGAAATATCGTGTGTGCGAGCCTTGACCTCCAAACCCCCATTCAAAAATTCAAAAGATAGGCAGCACTCCACATCATTGGCTCAAGTGAAAATAAAATCTATTCACCCATATGAAAGGTGCTTTTTTTTAATTTTATTTTTATTTTTTCGCTCAAGTGAAAATAAAATTTATTCACCCATATGAAAGATGTGATGTTTCAGCCCCACATGAACCTTTCTCAAGCATGTGCAACAATGTAAAAAAAAAAGCACAGTTTAAATATCTAACAACATGTAATTACATGATTAGAGCCATTTATGCAAAAACAGTGATAATATCAATTTTCTTATATTTGTCATATTTTCAAATATATATCACAGTGAACAATAAAGTGCAGACTAACAAACATTAATTCCATATATCTAAAGTGATTCATCCAATTCATCTTTAACTGTATAATTATTTAATCACATTTCATATAAACACATGATCTATTTATTAAATTACTTCCTGGAAATCTATATCTTCCACGGTATACTAAATGTCCGCGCCATATTACGGCGTCCACTAGTCAAAATTGCCCATGTCCACACACATATTTTGACTCAGTAATCCACCTTAGTAAGAAAGTACCAAAAACGATCCAATTGATATCCTCACTGCACTTCTCATGTCTGCTCGTCACGGGTATGCGCATAGAGGAGTCCATTGCGATATCAACCATCTTGGGAAAGGGCAAAACACCCTTCCCTTCCTGTGTCAACTTACGATCTGTGATCTAACAGAAGATCCATATTCCCATAAGTGGGGTGCATAAGGGTTGCTATAGATTGTGGTTTCTGGACTTACATTAAAATATTTATTTCTCGGAAGGGTATACTTAGACTCGTGCCCACATGTCACCCTGTGCTGGAGTGACTTGTCTCTTCTCCAGGAGAGCAGAGTCACTCTGGCACACTGGGATTCATCTGTGCATCCGTTCCCAGAGGACAACCCGCGGTTCACATTTAGGTTCCGAGACACTCACTAATGAGTGCGGCATCTGAGGGGTTAAATGGGTGAGATCGATACTGATATCTATCTCATCCCTTAGAGCAGGGCTGCTCCCCTACCCTCAGCTACCTCTGGTAGCTGAGAGCAGGGAGATTTAATGGCTCCCTGCTCTATTTATTCAGATTTAGCGCCGTAAAAACGCTATTGCATCGGAATAAAGCCCGTTAGTGGCCGCTGTAAAAACACTAATGGGCGGTCACTAACAGGTTAAATTTAGATATATTACGTAAATATCCAATAAACAATGGCCAATACCTACAAATAATGATAGAAATGGGCTGACTTAATTCACTATATGTGGACACAAAGGTATCCTATTGATGTTTTTATTATTCTTCCTATTGCCTTCTACTAGGGGACCCAGGAGATGTTTCCGATGCCCCTGTGTTACTGCGGTTGGATATCCTCTATCTCTAAATTTTTTTGTAAGGATATTGAATTTATCACCCAATAGTTCATCCTTATTAACAATGGCTGTATAGTTGGGACCTGACCATCGATTATGTGTGACTACTCTCAAACCTCAAAAGATTATTTTTGTCTGTTTGTTTTATAAATAACCTGACTTCCACATCCAAAAATTGTATCACCTCTATTTAATGCACCTCTGTGAATCTCAAATCAGGGTCAATGTTATTAAAAAATTCATGAAAAGCATACAATTCCCCCAAATCTCACTTCCAGATAACAAATACATCATTTATATACCTCCACCATTTCAGAACTTGTCCGAAGTGGTGGGCTACATAGACGTGTTCTTCCTCTAATATGCTCATAAATATATTTGCATAAGTGGGCGCAACATTTGCGCCCATTGCAGTACCCCGCATTTTTAAAAAGAAGTCGCCTTCAAATAGAAAGTAGTTGCAAGAGAGTACAACTTGTAACGAGCTCATTATTAATTTGCAACTTTCCAAAGAAAAGGTTGAAGTTTTTTTTGAAACTGCCATCATGCCCCTGGTTTAAAGATGTATATAAGCTGACTACATCAAAAGATACTAGATATATCTCACCTTACAACCTGTAATTTAGTCAAATCAGCCGTGTCTCGTATATAAGACATTGCATCTGATAGAAAGGGCCCCAAATCTTTGACCAAAAAAATGACTGTGACACAAAATTGCCATCACATCGCATCACATCTTTCACATGGGTAAATACACTTTATTTTCACTTGAGCCAATAATGTGGAGTACTGCCTGTGTTTTGAATGTTTAAAGTATTTCTAATATATGTATTTATATATGCACTATATGGACAAAAGTATCTGGACACACCTCTTAATCATTGAATTCAGGGGTTTCATTCAGTCCTATTTCTACAGGTGTAAAAAATCCAGCGCCTAGCCATGCAATCTGCCTTTACAAACATTCATGAAAGAATGGTTCATTCTAAAAAGCTCACTGATTTTCGACCATAGTACTGTCATAGGATGCCACCATTGTAACAAGTCAGTTTGTGAAATTTCTTCACTCCTAGATATTTCAAGATAAACTATGAGTATATTATTGCAAAGTGGAAGCATTTAGGAACAACAGCAACTCAGCCACGAAGTGTCAGACCATGTGAAACTATAGAGTGGTGTCGCTGAGTGCTGAGGCACATAGTGGATTACAGTCACAAACTTCCTCTGGCATTAACATCCGCACAAATACGTTGCGCTGGGAGCTTCATGGAATGGGTTTCCATTGCCAAGCAGCTGCATGTAAATCTACATCACCAAGAACAGATGGAGTGGTGTAAAGCACGTCACCACTGGACTCTGGTGTTCTGTCGAGTGACGAATCACGCTTCTCTATCTAGCAGTCTGATGGACAAGTCTGGGTTGACAATAGAACGTTACCTGGGAAAGGTTTCTTGTCTGTTCTAGTATGACTGTGCCCCAGTGCACAAAGCAAGGTCCATCGAACGCCTTTGGAATGAACAAGAATGGAGATTGCGAGCTAGGCCCTCTTGTCCAAAATCAGTGCCTGACTTCACAAATGCTCTTCTGGATGAATGGGGGAAAAACCGCACAGACACAACATCTTGTAGAAATCCTTCCCAGAAAAGTGGAAACTGTTTTAGCTGCAAAGGGGGTCCAACTCCATATTAATGCCTATGGATTTAGAATGGGTTATCATAAAAGCTTCTGTAGTTGTAATGTGTAGGTGTCTTAATAATTTTGTCCATATAGTGTATCTTCAGGAACAAAGTTGTGATATTCTTAATATGTTTGAACACTCAAGACTGAGGCCAGTGGCCAGAGAACCTACTGTATTTGTTATCACATTGATGAAATGCCAGCCAAATAGTTCTCATTGTCTAATATCCTCAAGTAATTGGTTTTGACACTTTTTTTAAACTCTTTTATTGGAGACAAAAGGACAGAAAAATCTAAAGGGGAAATCAAAGTTGTTTTGTTTAATAAAAAAAAATAATCTATGCTACAGTGGGAATCAGGAGATGTTGACTGGAACACTTTTTTAGATGAGTTCTTGAGCATACATGTAAATCTTGTTCAAAAGCAATAATATAAACTTTATTATAAAAGCTTTAAGCATTTTATGGGCTTCTAGATTGTAACCAGAAAAACAAAACCTTTCCGAATTGAAAACGTTTAGGGCTCTTGCATACAACCGTGTGTGCCACCCGAGTCCCGTCTGTTATCTGTGGAAAGATAGGACATGTTCTATCTTTCCACCGATCGGATAGTCGGGTTTGTTCACGCACTGAAATGAATGGGTCCATGAAAACTATCGGGTGCCACTCGGATGTCGTGAAAAACGACCCGAGTAGCACTCAGTTGTGTGCAAGAGCCCTTAGAATAGCGTCTTGCTCCTGCTATGGGCAGGTGTAAATTTGTGCCATAATTGACACCAATCTCTTGGGTAAGTTATGGTAAATCTATTGATCTGGAGGTGGACACGCCCCTCACACTAAACCTCTCCCACTTTATAAAAAGTCACAAATTATAGCACAAATATAGCGTGCACGATAATTTGCAACTTTTCTAAAGGCTCTGATAAATTCCCCCATAGTGTTTTAGATTTGAGGCACCTCCAAAAGAAAGTACATCCTATCCGAGGAAAAACCAGTGGAGATATGTATTTACAGTACTGTATTTACATTTTCAAACTATTATCTTGTCTATTATTAAATTCAAAATACAATATTAAAACCATACAATGACAAAGCTATTGCAATAGGTCTGGTGAAATTCTGATTAATGTGCAGTTGCGTTCCAGTAATCTGTAAGCAATGGTGGGCTTTTCTCTTTTCTGCTAACTTGAAATGTATTCATTTACACACAGGTCATATATGGAAGCCAGTACACTCCCGGAGAGAGTATTTCTAGGATAGACTTACATGCTTTTGCCAGGTACGTATTACAAATATGACAGTGTTAATATTCCCTGCTTTAGTACGTTGGTAAGCAAAATGAAAGATGTATATGGTTAGGGACTGCAGATTTAATGGAATCAATGGTGTTATATTAATGAAAGTGCACTTTAGTTTAGTGGGATTAGGAACATATATGTGTTATTTGCACCTTCTAATATTTCCTTTCTTAAATGAATTATATGGCGAATGATTTTGATATAATATTCCTACATATTGTTCCCAAGGAATAGGAATAACACACAAAAACAAGATAAGCTATGATTTACATTCTATGATGTCCTCAGGGATATAATTGATAGAGTGAAATCACAAATTACATTTTTCATTGACAAGAACTTTTTAGTGATGTGTTTTGTAGTCAGGTAAGATCAAGCATGGCTCGTGAACAGACGATTTGAAACATAAGCCATAAATCACTTGTGGCATAGAGAGGAGAAATCTTTCTCGAGCTTTGTTTTTTATGACACATCTTTATTTTTCATCCAAGTCTTTGTCTTTACTTTACAAAATGAATTTTTATCGTATTGATGACATGTGTTTCGCTTTATTTTGACATTTGGATTACAGGTGGACGATTGTGTTTGTGATGAGTTGCTGCTATCTTTGAAATATGTATCTCCAACACTGTCTTCCATATGCAGTAACCACTGAAGATGAGACTACTGATGGTCTAAGACAGCGACTCTGTATCTTCTGGGCACTGTTCAACTTATCTGGTATATAATGGAATAGGAACTGATGATACTACGATATTGATATAAAAATTATAGCACTTCTCAGTATATAGACTGTCTGAATCCACAAATTTATATGTAGGCATTACACATCTATGGAGAAGTGTATGTAAACGAACCACCTCCCACCTGCATCCACTGCCAATACTTACCCCCGGGCGTTGTCATAGCGACTCAGTCCTCTGTTTTCCGTGCAGCCAGGCCCCCTGTAATGGCACTGCAGTCTATATGACCGTTGCAGCTTTTGATTGGCTGCAGCAGTCACATGGTTTAAAACTGCATTCCAGAAGGCACGGAGAACAGAAGGATGCATCGCTATGACAACGTATGGGGTTAACATAAAATTTTTTATTCATTTTAAACTAAAAAAAGTTTTTTTTTCCCTGATTTGAGAATTTCTGCCACAAAACTCGTAACATTTGCTATTTGTTGCAGGTTTGACTTCTCCACAGATATTCAATGGGGAAAACCCGCAAACAAAAGAGAAGTGATTCCACAGCATAGATTGAAATGCTGCGTATTTTAAAAAAAACACACCACAGGTCAATTTATGAATGATTTCTCGGCTGATTTTTACCACAGCGCGTGGATGAGATTTGTTCAAATCTCATCTACTTTGCTGCTACTGTAAAACGCTGCAGATTTTCTACAATGAAATCCGTTGCGGAAAATCTGCAGCAAATCCGCTCTGTGTGAACATACCACTAGAATGCTATATTATAAAGAGATCAAGGGCTAATATGGTACACGGTTTATGGAATAGTATTTTTGCTTTGTTTTTATGTTTTTTTAACCCCTTCCCGTCGTAAACAATTTTCAGATTTTCATTTTCATTTTTTTCTCCCCACCTTCCAAAAGCCATAACTTTTTAATTTTTCCATCGATATAGTCCTATGAAGGCTTGATTTTTGCAGGACGAGTTGTAGTTTTTCATAGCGCCATTTATTGTACCATATAATGTACTAGGAAATGAGAAAATAATAATAATTATTTGTGGGGTAGAAAATGAAAAAAAAACAGCGATTCCTCTATTGTTTTTTGCGCTTCGTTTTTACAGAAATTACCATGCAATTAAAACAACATGTTAACTTTATTCTGTGGGTCAATACGATTACGGCGATACCAAATATATATAGTTTTTTTCTGTGTTTTACTACTTTTACAAGGAAAAAAATAAGTGTAAAAAATAAAATTTATTTTGTGTCGCCAAATTCTGAGAGCCATAAGTTTTTTATATTTCTGTCGATTAAGTGGTACGATGGCTTATTTTTTGTGGGATAAGCTGTAGTTTTTAATGCTACCATTTTGGGGTACATGCCAGGTTTTGATAACTTTTTATTCAGTTTTTTGTGGGAAATGAGTTGATGAGAAAATAGCGATTCTGGTGTTTACATGTATTTTTTTACGGCGTACAGCATGAGGGTTAAATAATGATATATTGTAATAGTTCAGACTTTTACGGATGCGGCGATACAAATTATTTTTATTTTATTTTTTACAATGCTTTAGGGAGAAAATGGGAAAAGGTGTTTTTTAAAAAAAAAATAATATATATTTTTTTTTTACATAAAAAACAAAAAAATTGATTTGACTAATTCTTACTTTTTTTTATTAGTCCCCCTAGGGGACTTCAACAAGCGATCATTGGATAGCTTGCACTATATACTGCAATACTAATGTATTGCAGTATATCATCTTTCTGACAGGCTTCTATTAAGCCCTGCCAGAGGTGGGGCTTAATAGGAGCACAAAGATGGCAGACCTGGGGGCCTTCATCAGGCCCCCAGGCTGCCATAGCAACCATCGCCCACCCGCGATTGCATTGCGTGGGGCGCAATGAGCTGCTAGAGGGGGTTTCTAACAATTTAAGTGCTGCGGTCGCTATTGACGGCAGTATTTAATGGGTTAAATGAGCGAGATTGCGCTCGTTATTGCGGAGTGTCAGCTGTAACATACAGCCGACACCCGCATTGTATGGAGCGGGTTCACTCTGTGAGCCTGCTCCATACTTCCCCTACCCGGCTAAGACGTAGCCATACGTCAAATGTCGGGACGGGATTAATACTGAGAAAAAACAAAATTGTAGAAAAAAATGTTTTAAATAAGAAAGTGGACTTACACCCTTGGTTATTTGTGTTTTACTTTGTTATAATCAATAGGTTTTTACAAAAGGCGATGAGACTAATCCCCCTTATGGAATCGACAAAGAAAATTATTCTGAACAAAATAATTAGCTGTATTAACGTCCTACATGTCTTTACAACATGATGGCAAACTTGAAAAAAAATAGTTAGCTGAACTTCGGCTAGATGCCCATCACGTTTTAGCATCCTGTTAAAACATCTTGAACGGGTGTCGAACTGGATGACGGAACAGGATGCCTATCCTGTAGCCTCCTATTGCCATAGACTTGCAATGTACAGAAAAACGTATACGTCAGGATACAGTTCTTCAACAGGACACAAAATAATACAGTCCCTGTTTATCTGTTCTGTTGAAAGAAAAAAAGGGACAGGACGAAAACCATTGGAAAACAAAAGGGAAAACAAAACCCACAAACTGACATTTGAACAGGATGTTTAAACGTGATGTGAAACGGTCCTGAGTGGCACGGTGCATTTGGAGTGGCATAGGAGAAAATGGGAAGAATGGAAAGAGTTGTTAAAATTTCTCATACAACATGAATTTGAAGAATTAGGCCTAATTCACACGAGCCTATTTCACGTCCATGTGCTGTCCGTTTTTTCACAGACACCACACGGACCTATGAAAAGCAATGGGGCTATTCAGACATGTGTTGTTTTTCACGAAGCGTGTGTCCGTTGCGTGAAACTCACTGCATGTCCTATTTTGGTGCCTTTTTGCACACCATGCAGCCCATTAAAGTCAATGGGTGCGTGAAAAAAACGTCATCTGTGTGCTGTCCATTATTCATGCAACAGTTGCTAAAGAAATGTTGAGAAAAAAAAAAAACTTCTGTTTTTTTTGCTGACATAAAAAACACGTGACATACGGATGACATACACGCGTAAAAAACGGAGACGCGACCGTACACAGATGTCACACAAAACTGCAATGCAAGAAAAACGCTGAATTTTTTACGTGCGCAAACATGTCCTATTTTTTCACGCTTCACACATCGCTCCATAGACTCTAGACTAAGGGGGATGCGTGATAATGTGTCTCGCAGAGCACGGATGCACCTAGGACGTGGAAAAACTGCAGTTTTTTGCGTTCGAGATGTGAAATGCTCGTGTGAATCCGGCCTTAGTTGAAGAGTTCTGGTATAAAAGTGCTGTATAAGGTTATGTTGACACATCGCAGATATGCTGCGTAAAAGCACACAGCGTATCCGCACTGGGCGCCACAGGGAATTCCGGCAGAAAAAACACACCAAATTGTGGTGCAGTTTTTTGGCCGCTGTGGAAAACTGCACATAAAAGAAAAAACACATACTTACCCTCTGATGTCCTGCAGACCGGCCTCCTGGGATGACGTTTTATCCCATGTGACTGCTGCAGCCTGTGATTGGCTGCAGCGGTTACATGGGCTGAACCATCAACTCAGGAGGCCGGCCTGGACCAAGAAACACAGAATTCTTGGTAAGTATAAGATATTTTATTTCTGAGTTGTTTGCAGCGGACCCGCAGCTTTTCCGCCACAAATAGTGCAACATCTGTTATTTCTTGCGGGTTTTACCTCCCACTGAATTCAATGAGGAAAACCTGCAACAAAAAAGCAGCGACATACTGCCGATTAATAAAAAGCACCGCAGCGTTTTTCCCACACATTATTTACGCAGTGTTTGGATGAGATTTGTTCAAATCTCATCCACTTCGCTGCTACTGTATTATGCTGCGGATTTTCCGCAACGAAATCCATTGCGGAAAATGAGCAGTATTTACACTACCCATAAAGTTGTCTAAAAGAAATGATCCCAGGATCTGGGGACGAATAGTAGAGGTGTTATTGGGAAAAGGGGTAGGAATATGTATATTTAGATTTTATCGGTATGTAAAAATAATATGGTATTTTAATTCTATTTGTATGCAATTAAAACGGTAACTGCATTTTGCTTTGCAGATATATTTTCCTAATACATTGCTAATATATGTTTTTACTTTTATCTACTGTACTGAAAAGGCACCTTTTTATATGACACATTTAAAATGTTTTATGTTTAGTTCAGTTGCTATAGTTTTGAGTTGCCTGTTGTAAAGATTCTAACACTTGTCTACAGAAATGTGTTTCTAATTAGAAAACTGTCTGCAAACAGTATCATTTACTTGTACATTTGGTATCTGTGCTGTTTGCACAGGTCTCTCACATCTGAAAACAATGTGCAACACAATCTGTTGTGAGTTTACAGAACTCAACTGCAGGAATATTTTACTAACAAGATACTGAAGCTGAAACCATTTCTACTCTACCAGGATTTATAAAACAGCGCTGCTTGTCAGCTTTAATATTGCTTTTACAGTCAAACTTGTCTTGAATGCCTTTTAAAGCATCTGAACAGGTAAACACTGGTTCTGTAACTAGCTGAAATCACTGCATAAATATGGCCAAGGGACTATTAAACATAAGCCATTGTTGCCATTGCACGTACAGCAGAATTATGGCCAGTGCCGTGTCTCTCTATGTTTATCGTATGCAAGATTTTACTTTAAGGGAAACAGGTTTATTTTAGTTAAAGGCATTTCATGGTGTGACAAGTTTCCCTAAACTCATCATTTCCTGAGCAGGTGACCCTGCTGCTGAATACAGAGCCGTTTTCATGATCAGCGTTAATAGAAAAAGTTATTGTTGCAATGTGGAAAATTGAGTTTGACTTATAACTAGTTTTACTCATTATAATGACCTACCTCTTTTTTTTTTTTCCAGGGCAATGATTTTCATTCTACAGTTATCCAGATTGAATCTATTCATTATATACAGAGTACCTGTCACCTCTCCTGACATATCTATTTTACTAAAAGCTTGTGTTCCCAATGAAATAACAATTCTGGAACATATTCTCTGAGAACTATGCATTGTGCCATTCCTCTGTTATTCCGCCTAAAAAGTTATAAATAAATTGACCACTGGGTGTTACCATTCCCCTTGCCGAAGGGGTGTGTCCCTTTACACTCTCACTTTGTCAACACCCCAGATGTCAATTTATTCATACATTTCTAGGAAGAATAACAGAGGAAAGACACATCGCAGAGTACGAAGAAAAGATGCTCCAGAATTGTTATTTCATGGGAAATACAAGTTTTACTATAACGGATATGTCAGGAGAGGTGACAGCGCCTCTTTAATGTTAAAGATGGATTGCAATTGTAACTGAAAAGTAAGTAGCATCAAACTGCAGCAGTTCACAGTGCAGCTCTATATAATAAAGTTTTTATATACAAATTGGGCAGCATACCATCATAAGAACGATCTATGTTTTTGTGAGTATTAGGCCTCACACACACAGAAGACCTTTGTACGGAGCCTGCATGGTGGCACACGCAGTCCTTACAGTTCTGTACTTAAAGGGAACCTGTCACCAGCATTTCACCTATTAAACCAGCAATACCTGGTGGTAGTGGGTGAAAAATCATTTCTATATAACCTTTAATTGTCTTCTTAGTTGGCTCTATAGCTTTAGTATTCAGTTTTTTAGTGTTCCCACACTGTATGAAAATTAGCATAAAAGAGTCAGATCTTCATTTGAAAAGAGTCAAATCTTTGTTTGAAAAGAGTCAAATCTTCATTCCTCAAGTCTTTCCGAGTTTACCCCGCCTCCTTACTTTTGATTGACAGCTACTCACCTCCCCCCAGCACACAAAACCCTGCGCTTGTGCATGGATGTCCTATTCTGGTGTGTGCGCACAAAGGGACACCGGATTATTACGATAAAAGGCGCAAAATGTTTGCAGACCCTTATTTAAAGTCGGTGGAGGAGTTTAGGATACCGGCAATGAACTTTTTATAGCAGCGGCCAGTGAGGGATAAGTAAAGTTCAATAGGTGAAATGCTGGTGACAGGTTCCCTTTAAGAGCCATACTTAACTCAATGTGCCACCATATAGTTCCTCAATGTGCCACCATGTATTGCAGAATTATTCTTCCCTAAAATAATTGTTTTTAGGGGAGAATATTTCCGTAATATGGCATCCGAGCCATGGCACAAATCGGATTCCATATAAATTGAAAAGAAAATAACTTTGAATCTGTGTGAAATCAAAGACATAAGGAGGTACAGTATGAGACAATAGACTTTTAGAACTATATTCTATCCATGTATTGATTTTTGCTTCACCAGTAAAAAATCATATCATACCATAAATACAGGTCTTTAAAGAAACACTCACATAATTTTTTATCTCTCATACTGTATAAACCCAACATCAATAGTTTAATGAAACAATTGCATAGATGTAATAATTAGCGCAGTCGTTCTTCTTACCACAATCTCATGAGTTCTCACACCAGCAGACATGTTGGGTCCTTATTCTTTATCAGCCCCTGCATCCTGGATATGCTCCGTCTTGGATTGTGTGGCTCACACACGAATGTTTGGCAAAACTAAATTTTTCAAGATCCCTCTCTGATCAGCCCAGCTAAGAAAGCGTGTTCAGTAGAGGATTTTTAATATATAGTGGCCATGCAGTATGAATAGCGTGTATAGTATGTTACCCATGCAGTACAGTGCCGAGATACTTCTTACTGGCTCTAATACTAGTATTTGGCAGATGTGCTTGTACCGTTGTTCAGCAGTAGTGGTGCAAGTCCCACGGTTTGCTGCGGTTGAAGCAGTGATAGTCCTGGGAATTCGATGGAGCGGTGATAGCCCCCGGGGTAAGGTGGGAAGGGTGCTGGCCCGGGGATCGATGGCAGCGATGCAGGTCCAGGGGTTTGCCATGGTGGGAGCAGTGATGTTACGGATTTTGTTGGTAGCGATGCTGTAGGAAATTGGCACCAGCTGCCCAGTGGGGCTTCCTCTGTCCTCAGGTTAGTGATGTCAGGGTAGAGGTGTGGAAGCAGCAGCCAGGAGGGAGGGAATAGTATCCTGGGAGGGCAGCATTCAGGCAGTGCGACATGGAGGATGCAAGTTTGCAGGCATCAGGAAGGGGGTCACGTAGTCTAATGGTGACCCCGGCTCACATAGAAACCGCTGTAAAACACAGGGGGTCACCTTGCAGTCATGTGACCCAACGGCATTGAAAAATGGAAACAAATAGAACAATGTGTAATCATTTATATACTGTTTAACTAAAAAAAAAATAGAATTTCTAGCGACATATTGCCTTTAAGGGCATTTTTAGTAGCATCTGTGTCAACTTTTATGGTTTTATATGAGGAATATATGATATTGCACAATCAATGTATTTTTTGTACTCCATTGACTTTAGAAACTAGGAGCCTATGTTCATAAGATGGAGGTCAATGGAGTACAGATTGGACAACTGATGGTATGCGTTGAAAAGCTTTTTCCCACAACCATAAATATGTAGAGGGTGGAAACAAACTAGGGATTTCACTGCTTTCTATGCCTGCTTTTTCTTTAAAAAAAAAAAAACTATAAATGAGAAAACCACACTATAAATGTTTAAGATTAATGAGCCTTTAATGAGAAATGGCCCCCTTTGTATTCCTTCCAATAACCAAGATTTCTCTAAAAACAAAAATCTGTGGCCTGTTCAGATTTGTATTGGAGGCTTCGTTAGGGGCTTCCGCCACAGATTTAGCCTTAAATACTAGAAACAATAGAGCAGCATGCTGCACTGTTGTTTCTAGTTAAACAATGAACACCACAAGGGAAAAACAACAAAACCATGTATTTTCGTTATTCTGCTCCTCTCATGGAGCAGAGCAATGGAAACCCCAACGCAGATGTGCACAGGCCCTAACTTGCAATCAACTAAAGGAACGGCAGCACTCAAGATAATCCAACGAAGTGTATTTGATTTATTCACCAAGCATAAAAAAACACTTGTAACGTTTCAACCCATGAATGCTTGATAAAGACCCATTCATGGGTTGAAACGTTGCAAGTGTTTTTATTTATTATTCATATTAAAATAAACAAAAAACTTAATAGAAAATGGAGGAATGATTCCCAGTAGCAATGACCTACACAGAAGAATCGTGTCAACAGTAGAAACCCGGTCCGCTTTTATATAGTAATGCCAGGACTAATCAACAGTCAGGCTGAAGAAAGAAGAAGACAACACAGTATTAGGCCTCATTTACACGAACGTAATATACGCGCGTGCGACGCGCGTGCTTTGCACGCATGTCGTACGCACCTATATTAGTCAATGGGGCAGTTTAGACAATGCGTGAATTGCGCTCAGCGCGTGTGCGCAGAAAAAAACTCACGACATGTTCTATAATCGTGCGTTTTTCGCGCACTCACGCACCCATTGAAGTCAATGGGTGCGTGAAAACCACGCATGCCGCACGGAAGCACTTCCGTGCGAACTGCGTGATTCGCGCAAGAGCTGTCAAACTCCTGAATGTAAACAGAAAAGCACCACGTGCTTTTCTGTTTACAAACATCCAAACGGAGTGTCAAATTCGAGATGAGCGCACCGAACTTCACCGGGTTCGGCCAAACTCGTTTTGACCGAAACCGGTAAAAAATGTTCGGGTACGCGACGTCAGGAGACAGTCACTGTCCACGGTGCTGAAAGCGTTAAACTGGTTCAGCACCATGGACAGTGACTTCCGCTCCGAAAATCCATGAACCTGTAAAAAAAAAAAGACGTTCTGACTTACCGATAACTCCGGTCCGACCTCCCGGGATGACAGTTCAGTCCAAGTGACAGCTGCAGCCAATCACAGGCCAAGCACAGGCTGCAGCCAATCACAGGCTGCAGCGGTCTCATGGACTGCGGCGTCATCCTGGGAGGTGGGGCCGGATGACAAGAGAGGGACGCGTCACCAAGGCAACGGCCGGGAGCCCGGACTGGGGGAAGCAGGAAGTTCTTGGTAAGTATGAAAGTCTTTTTTTTATTCACAGGTTGGTGTATATTGTGTTCGGCATTCACTGTCGAGGGTGCTGAAAGAGTTACTGCCGATCAGTTAGCTCTTTCAGCACCTTGGACAGTGACGGGCGTCGACTAGCCTCATCTCTATGATGGCGGCTGCGCGAAAATCACGCAGCCGCGCATCATACACGGATGACACACGGAGCTGCCAAGTGCCTTTTGCGCGCGCAAAACGCAGCGTTTTTTGCGCGCGCAAAACGCACACGCTCGTGTAAATGAGGCCTTAACGAAAGAAATACAAAGATCATGTGTGATAGTACTTTACCTATTGCAAAGCCAAACTGCAGGGAGTGAGGTACCTTTACCTCAACTTTATTAAAAAACGCAGATGACGTTGCAACTAAACTGTGTTCACATCTATGTTGGAAGGTCCGTTAGGAGGCTCAGTTGCAGATTTCATTCAAAAACACAGGAAAAAAATATAAATTTTTTCCAGTAAAATGATGGACACTATGATAGAAACCAGACAGAATCCATTAAAGTCAATGGGGTTCGTCGGGCTCCTTTGTTTTCCGTCATGTGACAGATCTATCACAGCATTGAATTTAATTTTTTTGCTTCTATGACGTAACAGAAAAACTGAATTCTTAGCGCAGATGTGAACATAGCCTAATACAACTATAAAAAAATGTAAAAAAAAAGGATACTTTTCTTTCAATAGGAGTCCATGGCAGACTTATGCAATTGTGGTTTCATATATACTATAAGGACAAAAGTACTGGGACACACGTCTTAATCAGGTGTTTAATTCAGTCATATCTTACAGATGTATAAAATCTAGCACCTAGCCATGCCTTTACGAACCTTTGTGAAAGAATGGGTCATTATAAAGAGCTCACTGAATTAGAGCGTGGTTCTGTATTACGATGCCACCATCATAACAACTCCGTTTTTAAAGTTTCTTTCCTCCTAGATATTCTACGATCAACTGTGAGTGATAATATTGCAAAGTGGTAGAGTTTAGGAGCCGCAGAAACTCAGCCACAAAAAGTAAAGTTACACAGTGGAGTCGCCTAGTGTTGAAGCACGTATTGCATAAAAGTCACCAACGCTCTTCTGACCCAATAACTGCAGAGTTCCAATCCTCCTCTGGCATTAACATTAGCACAAAAACTGTGTGGTGAAAGATTTATGACATGGGTTTCCATGGCCGAGCAGCTACATGTAAGCCTTACATCACCAATGACAATGCCAAGCATCGGGTGGAGTGGTGTAAAGAACTTGACTGGCCCACTCAGTGCCCTGACCTCAACTGCATTGAACACCTTTGGGATGAACTAGAACGGAGATTGCGAGCCAAGACATCTCGTCCAACATCAGTATCGACCTCACAAATGCTCATCTGGATGAATGGGCAAATATTCCTACAAACACACTCCAAAATCTTGAAGAAAGCCTTCCCAGAAGAGTGGAAGCTATTTTAGCTGCAATATTAATGCCTATAACTCCATTTTAATGCCTATGGATTTAGAACGGGATGTCATAAAAACTCCTGTAGGTGTAATGTGTAGGTGTCCCAATACTTATGTCCATATAGTGTATTTGTTTTAGTTTTATTTCAAGTTATTTAAAAACTTTCATTTTCATATGCTGTCAAAGTGAACACAACACAAGTCACTATAAAAATGTTAAATATTGTTTTACAAAATAGCAATAAAACAGAAAACATTATTATTTTAAAAAAAATTAAAAAAATGCAATTACTATTCCAATACTCTGTGCGTGTTTTTTTTTTAGATTAATTTGACATTATATTTAAATTTTTCTTTTTTTGTACAGTAAACTGCACACAGCTGTACGTTGAAATTCATTTTAGAAATTACAATAATCCGACTTTACATGCTTTGAAATCCAACCAGAAACGTGATATTTTCTGAGAGGTTTTGTAGAATAATAATACAGCAAAGTCCTGTTTATTATTTTTTGCAGTGCTAGAATGTAGAGGAAGCAGATATTTCTAAGTCAATGAGTCAATATGTGGGAAAGTTGCATATAGCGTGGCTTTTTTTCACCTACTTTTTAAGTCAGTATCTCCCAAGAGCAATGACATGTATTGCCACCCACCTTAGTTCTTCCTTCCTCTGCCCTTACAGAACCTCTTTGTTATTTTATCTAATCGGATTCAGAGGCCTTACTTCAGTTGGCTAGCTTACAGTGTTCAAAGAGTTTAAATTTCTTATTTCCCAGGCTTCAGAGAGACTAAAAATAACCGAGAAAAAAAATTTAAATGTAAAGCAAAAATGTCTGTTTCTAATAATAATAAAAAAAAGTCCAAATACTATGCACACAAAATAAGGTAATTAAATGAAGAGGATATTGTTCATTATACAATGTTTGAAGCCTTTTATCTATTTATCTTGGAAAGGATACAGTTATATGGGTTGGCTGTTTTCTTACAATTGTATGACTTATATCACATAATACAAAGTTAGGCAACTAATTCAGTACTGTATTATCAATTTTGACTATCTTATCCACCTCTTACTGCTCTTTTGCATAGAAGCAAGAAGAATATGGAATAGAAGTCTGTGACCTGCACAAACACTTTTTTTGTTATGTACAAAGCAGTCACATAATATTTTATATTGTACTGTGACACAATTTCACTTACCTTGCTGTTTGCATGAGGACCAGCAGTCTGTGATCTACATATTTGTAATAAACACATTATTTTATTACGTTTCCTAACATTTTACTTATAAAATGTGATTGTGAAAAAACTAGCTAACCCTTTAACATAAAACCCAGTAAATACAAAGCCACTGTAGGATACCAATGGCTATGAAGTCTGAAAATTTTGGAATGGAAATGTATGAATCCCTTACATTGTGTTCATCTCCAACTGCAATTATTTAAAGGAGTTATCTGATATTTACCCCTCTCCAATTAAAAAGTACCCTGATGATAAGCTGAATAGAGGGGACTCCTGCTGCTAGGAGCAGCTTTTATAAATTTTCCCTGCAGCCATGTTGTATGGATTAGCCAGGTCCTTTAGAGGAAAACCTGCTCTTTGCAGCAGATCTCCACTCATATTAATATTACAGACAAGCTCTTTAAATGCTTCCTATCCGGGGCAGAACTTAGCTGCTACATGACTGTGTGCTCACTGACCACATGTTTATATACCCTCATTAATAACAGTGCTCTCACAGAGTACCCCCATTAGTAATAGGGCTCCCCATAGTGCCCCTAATAGTAATAATGCTCCCCAGAGACCACCTTTATGAATAGTTCCCCAATAGTAATAATGCTCCCTTAGAATTCCACCATTAATAATAGTACTCCCCCAGAGTGCCTTCATTAGTAATATTGCCCTAATAGCAAATATGCTCCCCAGAGTGCCCTTATTAGTAACTGTTCTCTCCCAGAGTGTCCCATTAATAATAGTGATCCCCCAAGTGCCCCCAAACTTAGGTGTATCTCAAAGATGAAAGAAAGAAAAAATCAATACTTGCCTAACTCCCGTTCCAGCCATAGATCCTTCCTCTCATAGGCTACAGGCCGAAAGTGGCCTGTGGAGTCTATGGAGCCGGGTAATGTGCACTGATGCTACAGCGAGGGAGTTGTCCCCTTCCTGACGCATAGGTGCACAGAACCCGGCTCCATAGCAACCGGTAAGTCGGACAGTATTCCATTAGTACTGCAAAATAAATTTTATTCTGCAGTACTGATCCCGCGCAATCTACTTGCCACACGTCGCTGATTGGCGGGTTGCCAACCCCTGCTATTGAAGATAGTTTTATCAATCAGATCCACTGGAGATGCTGTTGACAGTCCTATGTTAGTCCTATGTTTCACTTCACTGCTTATCTCTACATAAGGAAGGCCACTAATCCGTGCTCAGAAGAAGTAGAAGTTGTAGACTAAATATTCCACAGAACAGGTATAACAATCAAATAACAAAAAGAAAGACCATAGAGTCTATAAGTCAAATATAAAATATACATTTTTATTTCATCAATTCTAAAAAATTACATGCACAAAGCATTAAAAATGAATTTCCACAGATTAAAAAAGGATCGCCAAGCAAGAGAGAGTATTGCATAGATGTTCAATATCAATATATAACAGAATACATATTATAGAAAACACAATAAGAAAGTACGTAGTGCAGAGTAAATATCAGATGTTTATGCATCCTATTAAAGAGATATTAAACCAGGGCTGTTAACAGTCCCCACAGGAGATCCAGTATAAAGCATGTGCCACTTAACTTAAAGTGAAATGCTGAATGCAAATAATTCAAGAGAAATCTGGAATGGAGAGTGAAATACTAACCCATATTGCTAGATCTCAAGGCTTCCGCCTTCGTCTAGGGGTGGCACTTACCAAATCGTACTACATATTTATCCTATATGATACAATACAAAACGAACTACCCATGTGGGGAAATATATTAAGCAAAATACCTCGATCATTGATCAATGATAGGTCATCAGTACATGATCGGCGGGGGTCTGAGACCCGGACCCCGCACCGATCAGCTGTTCCGGCTGCCTCCGGCCAACGGACGTCCATGCCGGAAGCATCCGGCTCCGTACACTGCATAGTGTGCAATAACATCCGTTGCCCGCAGGCAGCTGATCGGAGCGGGGTCCGGATGTCAGGCACGCACCGATCATATACTGATGACCTATCCAGTAGATAGGTCATCAGTTGTCTGGTAGTTGATACCCCCTTTAAAGATTCACACTTCTCTTCTTTTTTGCATCCTTGTTTAAACAAATAAAAATGCATCCAAAACTGCACTGTGTAAACCTATCCTAAAGGTGTCCTAAAAGATGTCTTACTTAAGTTTTGTTTTTCAAAGTAGCAATACAAGGGATGTGGCTTGGTAGTCTCATCTGTAAGACATATAGATCAATGTTCTGGGGTGCAGTGACTGCGTCTATTGCACTATTTTGATAAAATGTCACAATTTATGTCACAATTTATGTCACAATTTATCATGAGCCCTGCACCCCATCAGATACAGGTCTCAGACATCACTCAAACAGCACCATAATTTGTTCTTCAGACAGTATTAATAAAACTTCCCCAATAAACATAATAGCAAGACAGGGCTACTAGAATAATCTGGAGACCAGGTGGTAAGGTAAAAACCTTGTCTCTACTGCCCTCACAAAGACAATGACCTCCTGTGTTTACTGATGTACTTCCAGTGTTCTTCAGTATATACAGTAAATTCTACTCATGTAGAAAATAATAGGAAGTGTAGAAGAGAGAGAATCTAGTGGAAAGGTTATTATTTATGTATGCCTTGCTGTTTTAACCTGCATTAAATACTATGTGTTTATATAGTGGGGACTATATGGTTATTAAATAAGCTAAAGGCTGTGGCCCTAAATACAACAAGCTATTTAATGAAGAATAGTCAAAAGCAGCATGGTTTCCACGAATAAATATTTTATGAAGAATTTAACCAAATTTAAATGAATCAAAAGTTTTAAATATCAGTCCTAAAGGGTCCTGTATGGAATGTTAGTACTGATAGCTATAGGGCATCTCCTACTGTTAGAGAAAACATACAGACCAAAGACACCACTATTTGCTGCCAAGTAGAAATTGATTAATTCCTCTTACCCCCCAAGCGTACTACATGTATTACTGCTACACAGAAAGCTTACAACATACAACTTCATCTGTTAAACTAAGGCTTTGTTCAAATCACGTTACAGCCCTACATTTAGCATATAAACTGGAAAAAGCTCCCAGCGTATACATCAAATGTGTCCATAGGGCTCCATTTACCTAATGGAGGCCAAAAGAGTGTCTTTTTTACCTCTGTCGGGATGGTATATATATGCCGGTATACCTTTTTTTGCTGTATAAAAAAGACTAGTCTACTAAGCTTTTCTATGCAGAGGCATCCCACAAAAAAAAACAACAGATCCTTCCGTCAAAAGTATTCATTGGGCAATACTCCCAACGTACAGTATATGTTTGACGGATGGCTCAGACATGATGTGAACAGATTTTAACAAGTACATCATTTTATTCCACTCTAAAAGAAAAGTAACTACATTATAGTTAATCACTTGCATTCATCAATTCAGAATATATACAGAAGATCTATAAATCCAACAGATACAGTAGTCCCATTGCAACCAGCAAAGTCACAAAAATGCAATTTTTCTATGTTTTTCCAGAATTCATGTTAGAAAGATACAATATATATATATTCTGAACTAGAAGGTTATTGTTTTAAAACTGGTCACTGAAGCTCCATCCTTTAGTATCGTATAGAGACAGGCAGGATCTCCTAAAAGTCCAATTTAGAGAACCCATTTTCATATACTCCATAGGAAATTCTGAGTAAATAGAGGGGGGTCCTCTGTTCAGGATACTCATCTCTTGGGTAGAGTATGAACAATTACAAACAGCATTTCTCACTCTGGAGTTCTTGCCCTGCATTACAGACAACCCATCGATTTAAATGGGCAGTATGTAATGCTTAATTGTCCCTGTGGTGGTGCTCCAAGGTAAATAAAACATTTTTAAGGTTACCCCACAGATTACAGCTGATCGCTGGGGGTCCCAACAAGGGCAAACTTTGTGATTAGCTTATTATCAAGGGGCTCTTCTAAGTAGGTATTGTCTAAAGTGCATAAGCCTTTTTAGCTGGCCATATGTACAAAATAAGATATCTTGTGTGTGATCTTCTGTTACCGTGAGAGTTTAGCAGCTGCCAGGGATGTCTGAAAGCGGCTTATTGCCCTCTTCGCTTTGAAAGCAACACTTGGCTTAGCTGAGCGTACAATCTTGAAATTTTCCTTTTTTTTTTGGCAAAGTTAATTTGTAATAAAAAAAAACGCAACTCAATAATTATTGCCCAGATTCTGCAGTTTTTAGAAATGTCCCACATGTAGGCCTAGTGCGGTAATGGACTGAAACACAAGCCTCAGAAGCAAAGGAGCACCTAGTAGATTTTGGGGCCTCCTCTTTTTTTAGAATATATTTTAGGCACCATGTCAGGTTTCTGATTTTGCTGGAATAGTTTTCAGTGCCGTGTCGCGTTTGCAATGCACTGGAGGGACCAAAACAGTGGAAACCCCCCAAAAGTGACCCCATTTTGGAAACTACAGCCCTCAAGAAATGTATCTAGAGGTATAGTTAGCATTTTGACCCCACAGTTTTTTTGCTAAACTTATTGGAATTAGTCTGTAAAAATGAAAATCTACTTTTTTCAGTTTGTTTTTCTTACAAGGAATAAATAAAAAAAAGCCCCCAAACATTTGTAAAGTATCTTCTCTCCTGATTACGGCAATGCATATGTGGTAATAAACTGCTGATTGGACCCACAGTAGGGCTCACAAGGGAAGGAGCACCATTTGGATTTTGGAGAGCAGATTTTGCTGGACTGGTTTTCAGTGCCGTGTCGCACTTGCAATACACTGCAGGGACCAAAACAGTGGAAACCCCCCAAAAGTAACCCCATTTTGGAAACTACACCGCTCAAGAAATTTATCTATAGGTATAGTTAGCATTTTGAACCCACAGTTTTTTTGCTAAACTTATTGAAATTAGTCTGTAAAAATGAAACTTTTTTCAGATTTCTTTTTTTACAAGGAATAAATACAAAAAAGCCCCCAAACATTTGTAAAGCATCTTCTCTCACCATTACGGCAATGCATATGTGGTAATAAACTGCTGATTGGACCTACAGTAGGGCTCACAAGGGAAGGAGCACCATTTGGATTTTGGAGAGCAGATTTTGCTGGACTGGTTTTCAGGGTCAGGTCGTGTTTGCAACGCCCTGGAGGGACCAAAACAGTGGAAACCCCCAAAAGTTACCCCATTTTGGAAAGTAAACCCCTAAAGAAATATTTCATGGGGTATAGTTAGCATTTTGACCTCACATGTTTTTTGCAGAATTTATTGGAATTAGGCCGTGCAATTGAAAATCTATTTTTTTCTAATAAAATGTAGTTTTAGCTCATATTTTTTCATTTAGATAAAGGAGAAAAAGCACCCCAACAGTTGTGAAGCAAACTCTTCTGAGCCCAGCAATACCCTCTATGTGGCAATAAACTGCTATTTGGACACACGGCAGGGCTTAGAGTTTGACTTTTGGAGCTCAAGTTTCGCAGGAATGGTTTGCGGCGCTATGTCACATTTGCAAAGCCCCTGAGGGGCCAAAACAGTGCAAACCCTGCAAAAGTGACCCCATATGGGAAACTGCACCACTCATGGAATTTATCTAGCGGTATAGTACGCATTTTGACCCCACTGTTTTTTTGCTGAATTTATTGGAATTAGGCAGTGAAAATGAAAATCGACATTCTTTCCACTAAAGTGTTGCATTTTTTTCATTTTCACAAGTAATAAAGGAGAAAAAGCGCCCCAACAATTGTAAAGCAATTTCTCCCGAGTACGACAATGCCCCATATGTGGTCATAAACTGCTGTTTGGACACACCGCAGGGCTCAGAATGGCAGGAGTGCTACTTGGCATGCAGATTTTAGGGATGTAGTGAGCATTTTGATCCCACAGGTGTTTCATAGATTGTATTAGAATGAGGCAGTGAAAATGAAAAATTTTATTTTTTCCAAAAATATGTAGTTTTGCGCTCATTCTTTATTTTCACAAGGGGTAATAGGAGAAAAAACAACACACAATTTTTTACCCAATTTCTCCCTAGTACGGTAATACCCAATGTGTGGCCCTAAACTACTGTTTGGGCACATGTCGGAGCTCAAAATGGAAGGAGCGACATTTGGCTTTTAGAGCGCAGATTTTGCTGGACTGGTGTACAGGCGCCATGTCGCATTTGCAGAACCCCTGAGATACCAGAGTGGGGTGGAAAACCCTGAGAAGTGACCCCATTTTGTAAACTACACCCCTCAAGGCATTTCTCATTTGCCTGGACATATGACAGGGCTTTACGAGTGAAAGATCAAATGCGCATTTGAGGTCTATTTGGTGATTTTCGCAGCATTGGTCAAATAGTAAAACAAACCCCCAAGTAGTGAACCCCATTTTGGAAACTGCACCCCTCAAGGCATTTTTTAAGGGGTGTAGTGAGTATTTTGACTCCACAGGTTTGTTTGATTTTATTAGAAATTAATGCTCAGTGGATGGTGCAAAGTGAAAACTGCAATTTTCCACAGGTATATGCCATTTTAGTGCACAACACGTTATGCCCAGTTCATGCCACTGAAGACATATACCTCATACTGTTAAGCGGGTTCTCCCGGGTATGGCGATGCCATATATGTGGACGTAAGCTGCTGTTTGGGCACGCTGTAGGGTTGAGAAGGGAGGGAGCGCCATTTGGCTTTTGGAGCACAGATTTTGCTTGGTAGTTGTTCTGTACGGGGTTTTGCTGGTATTTCAGTTTATTATGTGGGGGCATATGGGAGCTGGGCAAAGTACATGAGGGAATAATAAGAGGGTATAATAATACGGTAAATAAATAATAATCTGCAGATGTGTGGCCAGTGTCGCACCGATAAATGGTGCCCGATCTTATCCGCTTTTGGAACGCTCTGCACATTTTGAATCGCCATATTCTGAGAGCTTATGTGTTGCTGGACAAGCTGTAGTTTTCATTATTACCATTTTGGGGTACATGCGATTTTTTGATCAATTTTTATTTCATTTTTTGGCAAGCAAAGTGACCAAAACCTAGCAATTCTGACAATGTGTTTATTTTATTTTTTTACGGCGCTCCCCATGCACTATAAATGGCATGTTTACTTTATTCTGCAGGTCGATACTATTACGGCGATACCATATGTATATAGTTTTTTTATGTTTTGCAGCGTCTGCACAAGAAAATCACTTTTGTTTCAAATAATTTATTACTTGTGTCGCCATATTCTGAAAGCCATAACTTTTTTATTTTTCCGTCAAAAAAACTGTGGGAGGTCTTGTTTTTTGCGGGACGGGTTGTAATTTTTAACTGTATAATTTTGGGGTACATGCAACTTTTAGATCACTTTATTTATTCTGTTTTTGCAAAAGCCTGCGATTTTGGAATTGTTTTTTATTTTTTCACGGTGTTCACCGTGCGGGTAGAATATCGTTATATTTTTATAGTTTGGGTCGGTACGGATGTGGTGATACCAAATATGTGTACTTTTTTTAAATGTTTTCCATTTTTCCTATAATAAAAGACTTATTATAGGAAAAAAGGCGGTTATTGTTTTTAAATTTAAACTTTTTAAATTGTTTAAAAATTTTTACAACATTTTTATTAACTTTTCTCTAAAACGCTTTTTTGTCCCACTATGAGACTTGAAGGCATGAAGCCCTGATCGCTATTCTAATACATTGTACTACCTACATGGTGCAGTGTATTAGAGCTTTCAGCTATTCGCTGACAAGCAGGCCTATTAGCCAGCAAGCCTCTCAACGGGGCCTAGTAAGCTTCCGTACTAGTGACATTTACTTACATAATATGGTACCACCTGGTGTTCAAAGTGTATAATGATGCGCACATCTACCTAATAAACTGAGTTCTGGTGAACAGGAATGCTCAGTCACTCTCCCCATAGACAGTAACGAGGTTCGGATAGCACTAGGTGATGGCGTGGGTGAATAAGTAGGGGCCCAAACCGATCCAATAGAGAAAAAGTACTATGCACACCAATATGGAAATTCTTATCCAAATAAATAATTTATTTATAGCCAGTGACAGTGCGACGTTTCGGTCAATACCATGACCTTCCTCAGGCACTTTAGTCAATGCTGGATAATGCGTGGATGGCGCTTTTGGCTTGGCGGCTAACCGCTATAGTTACCTCTACCACTCTACGCTCTGCCTGACGTGACTCACCGGAGGAGCCGAGGTGGTCATGCGGTGCAGGCAGCAGCGAAGTTCCTTCTGACTAGGGTCGGTGACAGCCCGGGAGTGGACAGTGACTTTAGGTAACTGGACTGGTCCACTCTCGGGCCGTCACAGACCCCAGTCAGAATGCCGCCGCATGAACTCCTGGCTCTTCCGAACGCTGATCGCTGCTGCTGGTGTCCGACATACAGGGCGCCTATCAGCAGCGATCAGCTGCTCTGCCACGGCGCTCCCCTTCCCTACCACCTAGTTGCGCTCGGGGGAATATGCCCCGCCTGCCCCCCACTACTCACGCCCCTGCTGTAACTGTTGGTGTCTATGAGGGGAACTGTGGCTGTTAGTGTTTATGGGGGCACTATGATTGTTAGTGTTTATGAGGTGTACTGGTGCTCTTATTGTTTATTTGAGCACTAAGGCTGCCACTGTTTTTGGGGAGCACTGTGGCTGTCACTGTTTATGAGGGACACGGTGGCTATTACTGTTTATTAGGGACAATGTCATGTCAATGGCTGTCACGGTTATGGGGGTACTATGGCTGTCAGTGTATATGGGTATACGGTACAAGTAATTTATATTTAATGTAACTTCAAATTAAGTAAGCATAATGTCTCAAAATAAATAAGTGTAATGTCTCTGATAGATGGGGACCCAGGCCACTCTTACTCCGCCCCTTTTAGTACTATTAAGCCGAGTTCAGACGGCAGTGGTATACGTCTGTGTGATGGCCGTTAAAACAACGGCAGTCACACGGTCACATGTATTTCAGTAGGACCGCTCACACGGCCGTTGTTTCAAGGGACCGTGTGCAGGGTCCATAGAAAAACAGAACATGTCAGCGAGATCTTGATGTAATTGACAGCAAGCAGGATCTCGAGTAAGTGACACATTAACGTTACCGAAGTGTCGGGAATGTTTAATAGACATTGCGTCCTGGCTGGAAGGAATCTCCATTTACTCTCAAGACACTTCAATAACGTTAATGTGGGTGTAAGTGACAGCACACACTGTGCTGATTACATGAATGGAGAGAAGTGTATGACGCTGATTGGTCACTGATTGGTCAGAGTCATACACTTCTCGTTACAACGCCCACTTGGTCAAAAGTAAAAACTCGCCCAGTTGTCCATTAAGAAAGTCATTAGCATAAAGCTAACATAGGTCATAACTTGGTGAAAATTTATCGTTTTTCTAAATAAAAACCACTGCTGTCACCTACATTACAGCGCCGATCACATTATGTAGGAGATAGGGCACGTATAATGTAGTGACATAGCCTCTTTAAGCTTACTGGTAGTGGAATATGTAATAGACGATAAGTACTACTGTAGTATAGGTAATGCCTCTACTGTCACAGTAATTCTAACAGTAATATTATTACTTTTACTATTAGAACAATTATGCTGAGGTAAATAAAGTAAACAATACTATTCTTGCGGGTACAGAATACAAAAAGTGCTACTATTGAACTAAAAAAAAAGACAATTTAGCATTAACCTTCTATTGTAGTATGATGTACTATTTGCAATGGAAAATCATGAAGTTGCTAAACATGTAGTATAGTAAAGCATCCATAAAATTTTTTATCTGTCCCTAATTTTTTCCACAGTTGTCAGTAAGAAACTGAATTTGAGGTTGGCAACCCTGCATACTATTTAGGCAGAAACCCAACTTATAATTTTTTACAACCAGTTCTAATGCTACTAAGATAGATTTATTAGCTAGCAGCTATAACGGGAATAACTTTTAAAATGAGTGAAGGCCAAACTAATATTGCAAATGGGAAATCTTTCTATTAATAATTTTTAAACGTCAGACAGAGATGCTTGTTTGCTCACACAGTAGCACAAGACATACTACTACTAAGGCCAGGATCACACACAGTTTGGAAGCAGTTTTTGGCTCGTTTTTTTTTAGCCAAACACTGGAGTAGACATAAAGTCCTTTCTTTATATCTTTCTTTCCTTCCTTTTGGATCCACTTCAAACTTTGGTTAAAAAAACTGAGCCAAAAACTGCACCATAAACTGTATCAAAACTGTGTGTGTAGTCCCGGCCTTATACAGGGGTTGATGTAGTAGCTACGTTTCTAAACCATACATAGAAGCTGTATCTTCCGTTTTAACCCGAATCCGTCATGTCAGCGGAACTGACTGCTCCAGGGACAGCGGGTCACGCATGAGCGACCTGTTATCAATCACATCTAAGTTATGAACGCAGGACCCGCTGTCATGGAAGCCGTCAGTTCCTCTGACCTGACAAATTGGGGTTTGAGCGCAAGATACAGCTTCTATGTATCCAGGATACATAGAAGCTGTATCTCAAAAAGTTTAAAAAAAATATTGAATAAGAAAACAATTACAAAGTTGATTAACCCCTTCCCTCTTTAGCTACTTTTGACCTTCCTGACCGAGCCTCATTTTTCAAATCTGACATGTTTCACTTTATGTGGTAATAACGTCGGAATGCTTTCACCTATCCAAGCGATTCTGAGATTGTTTTCTCGTGACACATTGGACTTTAGGATAGTGAAAAAATTTGGTCGATACATTCAGTATTTAATTGTGAAAAACACCAAAATATAGTGAAAAATTGCAAAAAATAGCATTTTTATCAATTTAAATGTATCTGCTTGTAAGACAGGCAGTTAAAACACACAAAATTGTTGCTAATTAACATCCCCCACATGTCTACTTTAGTTTGGCATCGTTTTTTGAACATCCTTTTATTTTTCTAGGACGTTACAAGGCTTAGAACTTTGGCAGCAATTTCTCAAATTTTCAAGAAAATTTCAAAAGGCTATTTTTACAGGGGCCAGTTCAGTTCTGAAGTGGCTTTGAGGGCCTATATATATTAGAAACCCCAAAAAAGTCACCCCATTTTAAAAACTGCACCCCTCAAAGTATTCAAAACAGCATTCAGAAAGTGTTTTAACCCTTTAGACGTTTCACAGGAATTAAAGCAATATAGAGGTGAAATTTACAAATTTCGTTTTTTTTTTGCAGAAATTCATTTTGAATCCATTTTTTGTGTAACACAGAAAGTTTCACCAGAAAAACGCAACTCAATATTTATTGCCCAGATTCTGCAGTTTTTAGAAATATCCCACATGTGGTCCTAGCGTGCTTATGGACTGAAGCACCGGCCTCAGAAGCAAAGGAGCACCTAGAGGATTTTGGGGCCTTGTTTTTATTACAATATATTTTAGGCACCATATCAGGTTTGAAGGACTCTTGCGGTGCCAAAACAGTGGAAACCGCCCACAAGTGACCCAATTTTGGAAACTACACCCCTTGAGGAAATTATCTAGGGGTATAGTGAGCATTTTGACCCCACAGGTTTTTTGCAGAAATTATTGGAAGTAGGATGTGAAAATGAAAATCTACATTTTTCCCAATAAAACGTAGATTTAGCTAATTTTTTTTCATTTCCACAAGGACTAAAAGAGAAAAAGCACCACAACATTTGTAGAGCAGTTTGTCCCGAGTAAAACAGTACCCCACATTTGATCATAGACTGCTGTTTGGACACACGGCAGGGCTTAGAAGGGAAGGAACGCCATTTGGCTTTTGGAGCTCAAATTTAGCACGAATGGTTTGCGGAGGCCATGTCGCATTTGCAAAGCCCCTGAGGGGACAAAACAGTAGAAACCCCCCACAAGTGACCCCATTTTGGAAACTACACCCCTTGAGGAAATTATCCAGGGGTATAGTGAGCATTTTGACCCCACAGGTTTTTTGCAGAAATTATTGGAAGTAGGATGTGAAAATGAAAATCTACATTTTTCCCAATAAAACGTAGGTTCAGCTAATTTTTTTTCATTTCCACAAGGACTAAAAGAGAAAAAGCACCACAAGATTTGTAGAGCAGTTTGTCCCGAGTAAAACAGTGCCCCACATTTTATCATAGACTGCTGTTTGGACACACGGCAGGGCTTAGAAGGGAAGGAACGCCATTTGGCTTTTGGAGCTCAAATTTAGCAGGAATGGTTTGCGGAGGCCATGTCACATTTGCAAAGCCCCTGAGGGGACAAAACAGTAGAAACCCCCCACAAGTGACCCCATTTTGGAAACTACACCCCTTGAGTAAATTATCTAGGGTATAGTGAGCATTTTGACCCCACAGGCTTTTTTCAGAATTTATTGGAAGTAGGCCATGAAAATGAAAATTTAAATTTTAACCAATAAAACGTAGGTTTAGCAAATTTTTTTTTCATTCCCACAAGGACTAAAGGAGAAAACGCACCTCAACATTTGTAGAGCAGTTTGTCCCGAGTAAAACAGTACCCCACATGTGGTCATAAACGGCTGTTTGGACACACGGCAGGGCTCAGAAGGGAAAGAACACCATTTGGAGTTCAAATGTAACTGGAATGGTTTGCGGTGGCCATGTCGCATTTGCAAAGCCCCTGAGGGGTCAAAACAGTGGAAACCCCCCACAAGTGACCCCATTTTGGAAACTACACCCCTTGAGTAAATTATCCAGGGGTATAGTGAGCATTTTGACCCCACAAGCTTTTTGCAGAATTTATTGGAAGTAGGCCGTGAAAATGAAAATTTAAATTTGAACCAATAAAACGTAGGTTTAGCAAATTTTTTTTTCATTCCCACAAGGACTAAAGGAGAAAAAGCACCACAACATTTGTAGAGCAGTTTGTCCCGAGTAAAACAGCACCCCACATGTGGTCATAAACGGCTGTTTGGACACACGGCAGGGCTCAGAAGGGAAAGAACACCATTTGGACTTCAAATGTAACTGGAATGGTTTGCGGTGGCCATGTCGCATTTGCAAAGCCTCTGAGGGGTCAAAACAGTGGAAACCCCCACAAGTGACCCCATTTTGGAAACTACACCCCTTGAGTAAATTATCTAGGGGTATAGTGAGCATTTTGACCCCACAGGCTTTTTGCAGAATTTATTGGAAGTAGGCCGTGAAAATGAAAATTTAAATTTTAACCAATAAAACGTAGGTTTAGCAAATTTTTTTTTCATTCCCACAAGGACTAAAGGAGAAAAAGCACCACAACATTTGTAGAGCAGTTTGTCTCGAGTAAAATTCCTGAGCTCCCTGTGAAATCTGGAATGTGAGGCTCATAATTATCAGGGGGTGGGTTCCACAGGGTATCGCTCATTTGGGGGGTTGCCTCAGCTGATGTCCTGGGGCGTCTTTGCAGGGGTTCCACATCACTGGATGAGGATGATGAGGTCAAGATGAATGGGGCAATTTCCTCTTCTCCCTCGCTGGCCGATTCAGTGTCAGAGGCCAGGATGGCGTATGCCTCCTCAGCGGAGTAGAGCCTTTGAGATGATTTGGCCATTTTTATTAGGGGGGTATGTAGTGCTTCAACACGTGTAATACTCTTTATAGAGGTGGTTTTGTATGTTGTGCTTTTACACGTGTAATATGAAATTTATAGGAAAAAAAAAAGAAAAAGAAGAGAAGAATAAGAAAAATGTAGGAGAAAGAAATTTATTGAACGTTCAATATAGAACTGTAAAAAAAACTGAGCTACAACTGTGCCGCTACGCTATCAAAAATTTAGTGAACAAATTTCAGTTAAAAAAAACTGAATGTATGTCACTAAACGGACGCTGACTATAACGCTATAAATTTATACTAAAACTGTTGCTACGCTATCAAAAATTTAGTGAACGAACTTCAGTTAAAAAAAACTGAATGTCCGTCACTAAACGGACGCTGACTATAACGCTATAAATTTATACTAACTGTCGCTACGCTATCAAAAATTTAGTGAATGAACTTCAGTTAAAAAAAACTGAATGTCCGTCACTAAACGGACGCTGACTATAAGATGTAAATTTATACTAAAACTGTCGCTATGCTATCAAAAATTTAGTGAACGAACTTCAGTTAAAAAAAACTGAATGTCCGTCACTAAACGGACGCTGACTATAGCGCTATAAATTTATACTAACTGACGCTACGCTATCAAAAATTTAGTGAATGAACTTCAGTTAAAAAAAAACTGAATGTCCGTCACTAAACAGACGCTGACTATAAGATGTAAATTTATACTAAAACTGTCGCTACGCTATCAAAAATTTAGTGAACGAACTTCAGTTAAAAAAAACTGAATGTCCGTCACTAAACGGACGCTGACTATAAGAAGTAAATTTATTCAAACTGTATAAAAAAATATATAGCTAGAACTTCTGCTATATATCTTTTTTACAAAACGGACGTCAGTAAACGTCCGCTACTCTAATGCTACTCTTTTTTTTTTTACAGTTTTATAAAATGAAGAAAAAAAGGCCAAAAAAAAACCTGCGTAAACAAATTACCACTGAGGCTGATTATTAGACTCAGCACTCAGTAGCCGCAGTGCGCACGCAAAAAAAGGTGCAGTAATAAAAAAGGCCAAAAGAATTAAAAAAATTACCACGGATGCTGATCAGTGATGGCGGTCACTGATCAGCACTCAGTGGCCGCAGGGCGCACACAGGGAGGTGCAAAAATACAAAAAAAAAGGAAGTCCTGTGACAAAAATTGGCGGTCAGTGATGGCGGTCACTGATCCGCACTCGGCGGCCGCAGGATGTAAAAAGGGAAAGAGGGGGAGGGGAGGGATGGGGGGGGAGGGTACAGGGATAAGAAGTTTAGTAAAAAAAACAAGTGCTGCTGCTAAAAAAAAAAAAAAATCAGCAGCAGCACAGATGATGATGATTCACTCTTCTGCAGGAAGCAGTCGGATGAAGACGTCACAGTAGGATCGCAGCACAGAAGGCCTCAGATTCGGTAAGTTGGCTTCACAGACGGTCACACCAGCTCTGCTCACCGTTCCTAACCGGAATGAGGTGGGCAGGGCTGGTGTAGGGTGTTTCAAACACCCGCCATGGCTGCGATTGGTCGGTCGGTGCTGACCGACCAACCATAGCGATCTGGGGGCTGGCATCACCGCCATTTTTTATATGGAACATGGTAGTCATTGGTGCTGTCCTAGACAGCACCAATCACCACCATATCACTGTGCCCTGTGGCACAGTGATTGGCAAAAGCCGCAATTGGCCGGTCTGAATTGACCGGCCAATGGCGGCGATCGCCGATGCGGGGGGGAGGCGACACCCCCCTGGGCATCGTGTACAGATGCCCTGCTGTTATGAACAGCAGCCATCTTTACTTTAAAACTTTTATTTTTGATACGGTAACCCCTTCTGCATTTGGCGTATATGTACGGCAAGATGCGGGAAGTCAATGCTTTCCATGACGTACATTTACGGCAAATGTCGGGAAGGGGTTAAAACACCATAATTCATGCAATTTTAATTCATTTTGGTTCCATTTTTTTAGGTGGATCCAAAAGTAAGGAAAAGTATAAAGAAAAGACTGATGCGTCTCCTTTCTTTTGTGTCCACTCATGTGTTTGGTACCAAAAACTGCATCAAAACTGTGTGTCTGATTCTGGCCTTAGAGCGATTTCCCCCTATTTATGCTGCTTACTCAGAGGCACAGAGATTATCACATGTGCGTCGGAAGGACCATTAGCTGAAAGCTAATGGGTTCCGTTTGCCGCCGGCGTTGTCCGTGTTGTAACGGAACCGTTGCGTCTGACACTCCCACTCTGATGGAGCAGAACAACGGAATGCACTGTCGCAGATGTGAACAGGGCCCTCAACAGTATAACCTTTATTTAATTTTAGTATTATTCCAAATGTATTATTTTGAGAGAGCTACATCACATGCCTTTTATTAGTTATTCTTGTAGGAATATGCAAATTTATTCTCTCCTTACATTATGCAAAAATACAGATTCTAACAACATACTTGCAATGTTAGACTATTTTAAATCAGTCCTTAATGCATTTCTCATATGTTTGCCTATATTGTTCAGAATATTTATTCTCGTTGTCCTTTTCTGACCTCTGCTGGTGAAAGTGCGGTAGTAGTGAACTGGGGGAAAAAAAACAATTAAAATACACTGTAGCTCTGTAGTTGTATTGATTCTGATACTTAGAGGGGTTTTTACTATCAGGCACATTTATGACATTTCCACAGAATAGCGGTAGAACTGGATTTAGGGGGCCCCGTTCTAGAGATAGGTGCAACTCCAAGAGGTGGGACCCGCATCTATGAGACTTTTTGACATATCCTGTGGATGTCAAAAATGTCCATGATGGGAAAACCCCTTTAATACTATATATTAACCCCTTAAGGACACAGCATGTTTTGGTCTAATGAACCAGGCCATTTTTTTCAAATCTGACATCTGTCACTTTACATGGTAATAACTTTGGAATGCTTTTATATTTTCAAGCGAGTCTGAGATAATTTTATCGTGATGTATTGTACTTTAAGTTAGTTGTAAACTGTAGTTGATACATTCAGTGCATATTTATGAAAAACACCAGATTTTTGATAAAATTTGCAAAAATTTGCATTTTTCTAAATTTAAATGTTTCTGCTTGTAATGGTATGTTCACACGAGCTATTATCGGACGATTTTCGGGATGAGTTTGCGTGTGCACATACCCTAAGACAGATAGTAACACCACACAAAATAGTTACTAGTTTACATTTCCCATATCTCTACTTTATGTTGGAATCGTTTTTTGAATAGCCTTTTATTTTTCTAGGACGTTACAAGGCTTAGAACTTTAGTAGCAATTTCTCACATTTTCAAGAAAATTTCAAAAGCATATTTTTTAACCTCTTCGGTACTGAGCCATTTTTTGATTTTTCATTTTAGTTTTTCACTCCCTGCATTCCAAGAGCCATAACTTTTTTATTTTTCCGTCAATAGAGTGGAGGGCTTATTTTTTGCGGGAGGAGTTGTCGTTTCTTTCTGGTACCATTTATAGTTCTATATAATGTACTGGGAAACTGAAAAAAATAATCTTTGTGGGCTGAAGTCGGAAAAAACTGCGATTCCTCAATTGCTTTTTAGGTTTATTTTTTACAGCTTTCACCGTGCGGTAAACACGACAACTTATCTTTATTCTGTAGCTCAATACGATTACGGTGATACCAAATTTATATAGGTTTTATAGTATTTTACTACTTTTATTGTTAAAAAACTTTATCGCCACATTCTGAGAGCCATAACTTTTTGATTTTTTTTACAGTTTGAGCGGTGTGAGGGCTTATTTTTTGCGGGACGAGCTGTAGTTTTTATTGGTACCATTTTTTGGTATGTAGAACTTTTTGATCACTTTTTATCCAAAAAACAGTTGCCATTTTTGATGGCGTTCACAGTGTGCGTTAAATAACGCTATATTCTAATAGTTCAGACTTTTACGGACGCAGCAATACCAATTTTGTTTTCTTTTTTTATTTTTACATTTCTTTAGGGGAAAAATTGGAAAAGGGTTTTTTTTTAAACTTTTAAGATTTTTTTTCACTACTAAAAACTTTTTTTCACACACTTTATTAGCCCCCCTAGGGCACTTGAACCAGCGATCGTTAGGTCGCTGGTACAATACACTGCAATACTAATATATTGCAGTATATTGTCATTTTTACAGGCTCTTGTTAAGCCCTGCCACAGGCAGAGTGAAGGCACTCTCCTCTTTTCAACACCTCAGATGCTGCAGTCGCGATTGACCGCAGCATTTGAGGGGTTAAACAGCCAGGAACAGGGCGATCGCTGCTCCCGGCTGTTAGTCCCGGGTGTCCTCTGCAAAATACAGCCGACACCCGCAGCTGAGCGCACTCCAAACATCACCCCCCGCACCCGGATGTAATAGCACGTCTGGGTGCGCAAAGGGGTTAAGGGACCAGTTCAGTTGTGAAGTGGCTTTGAAGGGCCCATACTTTGCAAACCCCCATAAAGCCCTCCATTTAAAAAACTGCACCCCTCAAAGTATTTAAAACAGCATTTAGAAAGTTTTTTTTAACCATTTAGGTGTATCATAGGAATTAAAGCAAAGTGGAGTTGACATTTACAAATTCCAATTGTTTTTTGCAGAAAATCCATTTTAATGCATTATTTTCTGCAACACAGAAGGTTTTACCAGAGAAGCGCAACTCAATATTTATTGCCCAGATTTTGCAGTTTGTAGAAATGTCCCACATGTGGCCCTAGTGTGCTAATGGACTGAAGCACAGGCCCCAGAAACAAAGGAGCACCTAGTGGATTTTGGGGCCTCCTTTTTATTAGAATAGATTTTACGCACCATGTCAGGGTTGAAGAGGTCTTGTGGTGCTAAAACAGTGGAAACACCCCCAAAATACACCATTTGACAAACTACACCCCTCATAGAATTTATCGAGGGGTATAGTAAGCATTTTGAACCCACAGGTTTTTTGCTCAATTTAGTGTAATTAGGCCATGAAAATAAAAATCTAAATTTTTTTTTCCAATAAAACATAGAAATTTTCAATTTTTACAAGGCATAAAGGAGAAAAAGGACCCCAACATTTGAAAAGCAATTTCTCCCAATTACCACAATACTCTATATGTGGTAATTGAAAGGGAGGAGCACCATTTGGCTTTTGGAGCTCATGTTTTGCTGGATTGGTTTTCAGGTGCCATTTTGCATTTGCAAAGCCCTTTAGGGACCAAAACAATTGAAACAACCCAAATTGACCCTATTTGAGAAACTACACCCCTCATGGAATTTATTGAGGGGTATAGTGAGAATTTTGACCCCACAGTTTTTTTGCAGAAATTATTGAAAATATGCTGTGAGAATGTCGTTTTAGCTTAGATTTTTTTTTTTCATTTTCACAATGGATAAAGGAGAAAAAGCATCTCAACATTTGTAAAGCAAATTCTCCCAATTACGATAATACTCCATATGTTGTCGTAAAATTATGTTTGTACACACGGCAGGGTTGAGAAGGGAAGGAGAGCTATTTGGCACACAGATTTTGCTGGAGTGGTTTTTGGGCGCTATGTCGCATTTGCAAAGCCCCTGGAGATCAAGACGGTGGAAACCCCACAAAAGTGACCCTATTTGGGAACCTACTCCCCCAAGGAATTTGACGAGGGGTAGAATGAGCATTTGAACCCACAGGTATTTTTCTGAATCTAGTGGAATTAGGCTGTGAGAATGAAAATGTAAATTTTTCTCAATAAAATGGCGTTGTAGCTCAGAGTTTTTCATTTTCACAAATGGTAAAAGAGAAAAAGCACCCGAACATTTTTAAAGCAAATTCTCTTGAGCACGGCAATACCCCATATGTAGAATAAACTGCTGTTTGGACACATGGCAGGGCTTAGAAGGGAAGGAGCGCTATTTGACATTCAGATTTTGCTGGATTGGTCTTCGGGTGCCATGTTGCATTTGCAAAGACTGTGAGTGACCAAAACAGTGGAAGCACCCCAAAAGTGATCCTATTTGGTACCTAAACGTCTCAAGGAATTTATCACAGGGTAGAGTGAGCATTTTGACCCCAGTTTTTTTTTTTTGCTGAATTTATTTGAATTAGGCCGTATTTAGTGGTATTTAAATTTATAATGTGGGGGCATATGTAGGCTGTGCAAAGGAAGTCAGACTATATAATAAAAGTGTACATAAATAATAAAATTAATAATCCATGTGTGGGACACCTTGAAGCAATCCTTTATGAACAGGACAGGTTTTTCGGGGGAAAGTGTCACACTGATAAGTGGCGTCCTTTCTTATCCCCCTTTTGGAACACATTCTGCACCTTTTTTGGGATCTTCCCTTCTTTGTAACTTGGAGAATGATGCCGGAAAAGTGTTGCCCCGGTACAATATGGACGCCCTCACTTTTTTAGCAGATGTGCTTAGGCCCTCCTCTTCCTGGGTTTTAAACACAAGTGCCTTGATAATCACCTCTTGACAATTAAGGAATAACCCTCTCCGGCCTGCACATTGGAATAGCACATAAGCGTTATACAATTCCAGAACAGAAGAAATTTCATACAGCGCTGGTTGATTTAAAAAGAAACGATGTTCCAACTTTATTAGTACAAATGGTAAAATCTGATGGAAGTAAGGGTAGTTGCATCAGCAATAAGCCTACGCATTTCTGACAGATCACCTGTCTTTAGTCATGGCACATTTCAAAGCGTGTCCAGTTCATGGACATATGGTAAATTGGGGTGCTGTACATATCATCTGTACTCCAGTATTGCCTAAGGCTGTGGCTTCTTTACTAGCCCCATATGCATCACAAGGCCCCAAAATGTTTGCATCTCCGCTGCATCTACAGGGGTCCATTTGAAGGGTCTAGCATATGATGACTGGGGGATCTGGGCAATAAATTGCTGGGCATATAAATTGGTCGGGGACAACATTAAATTCACAAAATCCTCACTGAAAAATACCTTCTAAAAATCTAATTATGTGAGGTCTTCAGTCTCAAAATGAGTTCCTGAGCTGCCTAAGAAATCAGGGCTCTGAGTCTCATAATTTCCAGCGGGGAATGTTCCACATGGGATCACCTATCTGGGGGTTGCCTCAGCTGATGTCCTGGGTCGTCCTTGCGGGGGTTCATCATCACCGGATGATGAGGAAGTGGAGGGCAAGAGGTATGGGGTGTGATGGTTGGTCAATTTGCTTATATTCTCTGTATTAAATTACATTATGAATTATCAAGCATGCCGAATTATGAAGATATTTATTCTCCATTTTCTAATAACTTTTCCTCTACATAGATCTGCTTGAGTCTGCAAAAATATATTATTATTGTGTATTATTCTTATGTCCTTCAAAATGTTCAAATGGCTGTCTAGCTGAAAGCCCAGACATAAACTGTAACTATTTCTCTTTATCTTATGTACTCCCTCTATGGGAAAGAACAGCGAACACCATTCTATTGTATGCTTGTCTCCAGGTGTTACCTGATGTTTGCATTTTAATGAAGAATTATAATAATGCATTTGAAATATTCTCATGGTATGCTATTGGCTGAATAAGAGTTATTGTCACATTGCCTCCGATTGGTTAACCTCAAACCTACACCCCTTTTGAATGATATTATTGTAATGGAGTTTGGCAATAAACCTCAGAGAAGTATTTTGAGTATATGAGCATTGTCTGTGTGTTTTATTCTTCCTCTCTCATATAGATATGAAATCTCCTGATTAGGATGCTGGATAAAGTTCCTGGCGTGAGTGTCTGTTGGAACACTCGTCTAAATTTCAGTCTAATATATTTTGAGCCATTGACTTCCACAACAGTAATGGTGCCGAAACCTGGGAGATTGCATGTCTGATAAGCTGTCGCTGAAGAGGTCGGGCTTTACATCTCTGAATTAAAAAAACTGCGGTAGGTAAGGAGCTTATTCTTACACCATTCACACATGTATTGCGTAAGCCTTGGAATTTAGCTGTCATGACGTCACATCTTCTGGACGGGGCACTTTATCCAGTAATGGTATGAAAGGATGGATCCAAAAAGGTATGTTGGAACTTGTGATGAAAGATTGCAGGTGCGTACGTGATCTTGAGTTGTTGATATAAAAGACATGAGAGAATTTTTGCCGGCGATTACATTGTTAACCAGAAAAAGTTGTGAGAAGTGATGACCTCCCCCTTTGGAATGCAGTGACATAGCATATGGTTGAGAGAAGTTGTAACTCACATGTGAAGTTTTTGAAATGAAAGGATTGTAGCTTGGACAGTGGGGAAAAAACGTGTGCTGCTCTGTTGTAGTGTGTCATTTGTTATTTAGTTGTTGTGTAAAATCGTTATGGATCAATAGTTATCCTGTTACCCGTTTGCTCTGAGGTAATAGTTCGGAGGTACTGACTGTCTGTGGTTGACAGAAAAGTTGGATATTTTTGAGTAATATCCTTTAGTACCACAAGGGCTTCAATGGTTAAGTCCCGATAATGGAGAATCCAGTGCAATAAGGGAAACTTTGAATGTTGTTTTGAATAATCATTGATACACTTTTAGCACACACTGCAAGCTTGTAATACTGTGAGTAAGGGTCCTTAAAAAAACCAAAAATAAACTCCAGTTGTATGAATTGTCAGACTGGCATAAGGTGGGAATAAGCATGGGTCCCGGCCATCATTATAGTAGAATGAGCAAATGGAGCTGAGGCTGCAATTTTAAAGACTGTTAAAGAATAATGGGAGTTAGATCTTGTAACAATGGAAAAATGTGAAGGCAAAATAACACACTGTAAAAAAAAATTTGGGAGAGGCTGCCAGCCGTAAGATGGTTGGTTGCATGTGATAAATAGAATGGTTTGTGGAAAGTTGAATAAGGGATGGTGGATGGCCTGGAGTTAACTCCGTTAACTAGGCATAATTTAAAATGACAAAGTAAGTGATAACAGGTGGTTACAAGTAAGTTGATGTGTGAGAGAATTTTTTTTATACAGGTGTAAATTTTGATAGGAAGAGTGAAGAAAACGGAGCAGCCAGGTACATTGCAGTGACTGTGTGTCAGAACGGGGGGAGTGTAATGTGAATGGGTGTGATGTGACATCTGTGTGATGTGTGATACATTTGTGTAATGTAACATGTGTGAAATTTGAAACTAGTGGCCACAATATAGAAGATCTATATTGTATGCTCTTATTTTTAACAGCGTTTTTTTAACATCAGCTGATGCTCTCCTCCGGGACTCCAGTACTGCTCTGCCGATGTCATTGTCCATATATGGACAGTGACGTGGGCAGAAGTTGTGGAGTCCCCAGGCAGAGCATTGGGGACTCCAGTAGTGCTGCCGACATCATTGTCCATATATGTACAGTGACGTTGGCAGAAGTTGTGTAGTCCATAGGCAGAGAATCAGCTGATGCTCTGCTCGGGGACTCCAGCAATAGGAAACCCCTGAATTGACCAAATATGGACGTCGGAGCAGTGCTGGAGTTCCGAGCAAAGCGATAGGGGGCCGTGTTGGAGCGTCATCATTATTAGAAAAGCTCCAGCACTTACTGAATAATTCATGAGGTTTGAACTGCACCATTTAGTACAGAATTTTTAATTAAAGTATATTAGTAAGTTACTTAGTTTCACATAAATATATTATTGCAATGCAATCTTTGGTCCCAGGATAAGCCCTTTAATGTTTTTTTTCAATTGTTCAATTGAATTAACATTAAGATCAATTCATGATTATGTGATGAAAATATTGTTCTCCACAAGAAGTGTCCAACTGGGGCGGAAGGCGTGAAAACCAGATTCTAACAGAATGTGGATGGATAAGGAAGGTAAATCGGTAACATCCAAGGCACTCTTGATGCCACTTGTATTGATGGTATGTGGCCTTACATATGCCTCAAGACTGCAAGGATCAATATGGTAAGATCTAATTGGTATGTACTAGGTATTACAGCTGTTGCTGCTAAATTGTTTCAGAGCTGTTTGATTTGCCTACAGAACAGTCCTGGCAGAACGGTGCCAATCTTATCAACATACCCGCCTCCCACTGTCCGGGATCATTACCATGTATATTGTTTTCAAAAATATTATCCTTACATATATATGTATGTATATATCAGTATATTACACAAAGAGCTGGAATGTAACAAAATGGACCATGTATCAGGGGCACACCCCTGGAATGCAAGAGGAGTGTACAGAAGAACTTACAGCTGAGGAGCCAATAGGGCTTAAGCACGTCCCACATCTCTAGGGAGGGAACATGTGATTCTTTCTTTGTTCAATAAAAAAGTTCAGTTCACTTCCTACTTGACTGAGGAAGGATCTATACCAACTTGTCTCGTGGTATATTTTCTCCATGCATGCTCTCAGTTTTCAATTTACAGAGGTGGTTATTCGGTGTGAAATAACAGGGAAAAGGAAGTTTTACCCTGACACCACGAGACCTTGAGAGGCCTTCCCAGGTAATACAAGTTTTTTTTTAGCTTGCTTCCTAAGGTATTAGGTATATGTATAAGGGTGTTAATTTGAATCTCAGCGTAGGTAAGAAAAACAAACTTGGTTTGAGACACTTGTCAGATAAACATTTGGTATCTGAATATTTTTGAGGGTAGGAGCTGTTACAGGTAATCAGCTCAGAACAAGGTACAAATCCGGCTGAGAAGTGTATCACCAAGTGCCAAATAAAATTTACCCAGTAGCTACACATTTTCTAGGTGCCCTGTCCAGCAGGACCGAGAAGTTTTTCTTATATAAAGGTGTTTGTTTGATTTTGTTTAACCCCTTAACGCCGAAGGACGGATATATCCGTCCTCAGCAGCTGCTAGTTCGCGCAGGAGGACGGATATATCCGTCCTGTGATCGCGCGGGTACTGACAGTTTACCCACGCGATCAGCGGCAGGAGCACGGCTGTTATACTCAGCCTGGCTCCTGCTGCAACTGCCGGAATCGAAGCACGCGCCGATTCCGGCGGTTTAACCCATTAAATGCCGCTGTCAACAGTGACAGCGGCATTTAATGTGTTTGACAGAAGGGGGAACTCCCTCTGTCTCCCGATCGGCGCCCCCGCAAACAAATCGCGGGTCGCCGTCGGGTTTCCATGACAGCCGGGGGTCTAACAAAGACCCCCAGGTCTGTCTTCAGCATCTGCCTGTTAGGCGATGCCAGAGGCATGACCTAACAGGTTGCCTGTCAGTTTTACACTGACAGGCAATAATGCTTTGGTATACGAAGTATACCAAAGCATTATATATGCGATCTGCACATCGCATAGTGAAGTCCCCTGGTGGGACTAAAAAAAAAAAAGTAAAACCGTTAAATAAAGTTTGTGAAAAAAAAAATAAAAAAAATTACAGTCAAAGTCAAATAAAACTACTTTTTTGCCCCAAAAAGTGGTTTTATTTAATAAAACGGTCAAAACAAATCACACATACACATATATGGTATCCCCGCGATCGTAACAACTTGACCAATAAAATGAACACATTAATTAAACCGCCGGATGAACGGCGTCCAAAGAAAATGCAAAAAACAACGGCAAAATTCTCTCTTTTCTCCCATTCCCCCCATAAAAAATAAAATAAAAGTTCATCTATAAGTCCTATGTACCCCAAAATAGTACTAATGAAAACTACACATTGTCCCGCAAAAATCAAGCCCACGTACGGCCACATCGACGGAAAAATAAAAAAATGACGGCTCTTGGAACGCGGCGATGCAAAAACAAGTAATTTTTTTCTAAAAGGGTTTTTATTGTGCAAACGTAGAAAAAACATATAAAACCTTTACATATTTGGTATCCCTGTAATCGTGCCGACCCATAGAATAAAGTTAACATGTTATTTACGCTGCATAGTAAACGGCGTAAATTTATAACGTGAAAATTAATGCTGGAATAGCTGCTTATTTTCAATTCTCTCCTAAAATAAAGTTAATAAAAGCTAATCAATATGTTATAAGCATCTAAAAATGGTACAATTACAAAATACAACTCGTCCCGGAAAAAACAAGCCCTTATACGGCTATGTCGACGGAATAAAAAAAGAGTTACGACTCTTGGAATGCGACCGTGGAAAAACAAAAAATAATCCTTGGTCATTAACGTGCAAAATGGCCCGGTCATTAAGGGGTTAAGGGCCTGACATTGTTATTGCATATACTTAGAAAAACTTTTATATTATGTAGATGATGTTATCACTAGATGAGCATTTATTTTAACAATTGATAAGGGTTGGGTCCCCAGCAAGTGCCAATAAGCTTGAACTACAAGACTTTTAACATGAGGAACTCCATCACTGAGATGCGAAAGGCACAGCCTGAGCCAATACAACATGCTTGTGAACTGACGGCAGTGTAAGCAATTCTAAGCAGCCATGCACACAAGGAACTTGCCAATGGAAGACTATTTATATGCGGAGGATTTTTGGCAGTCATAATAAAACTCCACTAATCTGTCTACGAGGGAATGCACCCCAGACTCACAGTATATGTACAGCCCGGTGACGTATACTAACAAGAGACAGTGACTGGCAAGCGAGAAGGATCAAACCAAGTCCTGATGACATCAGCAATTGTCAAAGTAAAGCAAAGGCCAAAGACCTGAGTGAACCTGTCAGCAGCATCCAAGTGTTCTACAGCGGAAGATAAGTGACCAGGAGGGGGGTAATAATAAATCCCCCACTGGACACCACCGTACAGCCTGACTCCATAATTGTGTGGGTTACCCTAAGGGCGACAGTCAGTGAAGAAAAGAAGACAGAAGAGGATGAAAATGTACAGGACTTGTCAATGCACTGGTGGGACTCTATACACAAACCTGACATTGGTGATGGCATTATATTATTATTGATCTATTGTTTGTGGTTTCTAATCATAATATATAATATCTGTAATTTAATATGAGAAAAAGAGGGGTTTCTGATGGATTGTCAATTTGCTTATTATCTATGTATTAAATTACATTATGAATTATCATACATGCCGAATTATGAAGATATTTATTCTCCATTTCTCAGAATCCTGATACTTCTGTAGCGTCTGTGTGATATTTACAGCAAGGCAAGTGTAATCTCATTTTAAATGACAGATTACATCGTAATCTCGCCAGATTACGCTTGCCTTGCTGTAAATATCACACAGACGCTACAGAAGTAAATGACAGAGAAGTGGTCAGGATCCTGAATAGACATCCCGTCCTGGCTGGAGGTAATGTATATTCTCTGTCAAGACACTTGAGTAACGTTATAGTGTGTTTATGTGGCTGCACATAGCGATATAGCTACATTGCTATGTGCTGTGTAAATGAATGGGGAGAAGTGTATGATGCTGATTGGTCAGCGTCATACACTTCTCTCCACAACGCCCACTTGGTCAAAAAGTAAAACATGCCCAGTTGTCCATTAAGAAACTCATTAGCATAAAGCTAAAATAGGCCATAACTCAGTCAAAAATGATAGTTTTTCTAAATAAAAAACACTGCTGTAATCTACATTACAGCGCCGATCGAATTATGTACAAGATAGGCCACTTATAATGTGGTGACAGAGCTAAACTGAACGTCCGTCACTGACACTAAATCTGTAATGCTATATATTAGTCTTAAAAAAACTGTAGTATAAAGGAGCTATGTGGGAGCAGCTATGTGGGCATTATATTGTGTGGGGGCAGCTATAGGGCATTATAATGTATAGGGGCACAATGGGATATTCTGTGTGGGGGCCATTATGGGGCATTAAACTGTGCGGGGGCCCACTATGGGGCATTATACAGTGTGTGGCCCACTATGGGGGCATTATACTAATTTAGGGGCTACTATAGGGGCATTACACTGTATGGGGGCAGTATGGGGCATTATACTGTGTGGGAACCACTATAAGGGCATTATACTGTGTGGGGAGGCACTATGGGGGCATGATACTGTGTGGAGGGCAGCTATGGGGGTCATTATACTGTATGGAAGCCACTATGGGGGCACGATACTGTATGGATGCCACCATGGGGGAATTATACTGTGTGGAGGCTACTATGGGGAAATTATACAGTGTGGAGGCTTTCCGCAGCATTATACTTCGTGGATCTCCGGGGCATTATACTGTGTGGGGGCTCTATTGTGGCATTATACCGTGAGAAGGCAGTATGGGAGCATGATACTGTATGGGCTCAACTAGGTGTGTATGGGCCAGAATTGGGCACGGTTGGAGGTGTGGCTTAACAGGGAAAAAATTTGCAGCTTTGCGTGCCGCATTGGTTGTCCATCTTTACAATACTTAAAATATGGGAGATATGCTAAGTGTATTCTGTACCCGCAAGAATAGTATTGTTGACTTTATTTATTAAGCTCAGCATAATGGTTATATCAGTCAAAGTAATAATATTACTGTTAGAAATATTGTTAGCAGAAGCATTACATATACAACAGTAGTACTTATGTACTATTACATCTACCATCACCAGTAAGCATAACATAATTATTGATGGTTATAATACTGTCCTTCTGTGCACAGTAGTAGTACTGTACAATTAGTAAAGCTGCCAGACAGGGAAAGGCGTGTGGCAGTCGGTGACAGCGGGAAACAGCGCAGAGGAGTGAACTAGAAGGGAGCAGTATCACAAGGATGGAATCCCCGCCCTTTCTTACCTAGCTTAATTTGCCCTCTGAAATCCCGGGCAACTCGTACTGGTCCCTTGGGATGATTCATGCTTTAAAGAGATTTAAAAAAACTCATGGACAGAGTTTTTTTCTTTCTGACATTACATACAGCCGAAATGTTTTTGCGGACTGTCCATACATTTATAGATGATTGACAACTAGGATGGCGGCCTTGGAGGTAACAATAAGGATTGTTTTTTTTCAACCTAACAAGGTGCCCGGTCACAGGGAATAGCACCACTAATATTACCCTTTAACCCCTTAATGACCAGGCCATTTTGGACGTTAATGATCAAGGATTATTTTTTGTTTTTTCACGGTCACATTCCAAGAGTCGTAACTTTTTTTTTATTCCGTCGACATAGCCGTATAAGGGCTTGTTTTTTGCGGGACGAGTTGTATTTTGTAATTGTACCATTTTTAGATGCTTATAATATATTGATTAACTTTTATTAACTTTATTTTAGGAGAGAATTGAAAATAAGCAGCTATTCCAGGATTAATTTTCACGTTATAAATTTACGCCGTTTACTATGCAGCGTAAATAACATGTTAACTTTATTCTATGGGTCGGCACGATTACGGGGATATCAAATATGTAAAGGTTTTATATGTTTTCCTACGTTTGCACAATAAAAAGCCTTTTAGAAAAAAATTACTTGTTTTTGCATCGCCGCATTCCAAGAGCCGTAATTTTTTTATTTTACCATCGATGTGGCCGTATGTGGGCTTGATTTTTGCGGGCCAATATGTCGTTTTCATTAGTACTATTTTGGGGTACATAGGACTTATAGATTAACTTTTATTTTTTTATGGGGGGGAATGGGAGAAAAGAGAGAATTTTGCCATTGTTTTTTGCGTTTTTTTTGGACGCCGTTCATCGGCGGTTTAATTAATGTGTTCATTTTATTGGTCAAGTTGTTACGATCGCAGGGATACCATATATGTGTATGTGTGATTTGTTTTGACACTTTTACTAAATAAAACCACTTTTTGGGCAAAAAAAGTAGTTTTATTTGATTTTGACTGTAATTTTATTTATTTTTTTCACAAACTTTATTTAACAGATTACATTTTTTTTTTTTGTCCCACCAGGGGACTTCACTATGCGATCTGTTGATCGCATATATAATGCTTTGGTATACTTAGTATACCAAAGCATTATTGCCTGTCAGTGTAAAACTGACAGGCAATCTATTAGGTCCTGCTTCCGGCATCGCCTAACAGGCAGATGCTGAAGGCAGACCTGGGGGTCTTTGTTAGGCCCCTGGCTACCATGGAAACCCGACGGCGACCCGCGATTTCTTTGCGGGGGCACCGATGGGGTGACAGAGGGAGCTCCCTCCCTCTGTCAAACACATTAGATGTCGCTGTCGCATTTAATGGGTTAAACTGCCAGAATCGGAGCGCACTTCGATTCCGGCACTTGCGGAAGGAGCCAGGCTGTGTATAACAGCCGTGCTCCTGCCGCTGATCGCGTGGGTACAGTGTCAGTACCCGCGCCATCACAGGATGGATATATCCGTCCTCCTGCGCGAACTAGCAGCTGCAGAGAACGGATATATCCGTCCTTCGGTGTTAAGTTGTTAATGGAGTTATTACGTAAATCATTTTCATACCAACAGTCCAGAAAAAGTAGGAATTAAGAAATTGTTCTAGGAAAAAAACACCAGTGCATCTGACAGTCAATAAACTTGGTGTAATAGGAGTAGTTAGGACTGGGATATCCTACCTCAGGTGAAATAAAACCTAATATCAAAATGAAGCTGCTTTCCCAGTTGGCACCCAGTCCTGTCAACCATCCATGAATTCAGTCTAGAACATTTGGCCAGTGTCCAAATGAAAAAAAAGCTGGAGGCGCATGGACATTTTATTGTGAATGTAATTATTTCACAGTACACATTTAGGCCCTGTTCAGATCACGTTTAAGAACTACGTTTAGCTTGCACATCGGGAAAGTTCCTGACGTACACGATTAACATGTCCATAGCCCGATGGAGGCCAAAAGTGTATCCTTTTGACCTCCGTCATGCTGGTATATGTCGGTATTTCTTTTTGAAGGATGGAATAGCGTAGTAGATCGTGCTATTACATCATGCTGGCAAAAAACATGGGAGCCTATAGGTGACGGATGCCACTGTATGGCATACGACACAGACATACGTTTAACATATACGTCATGGGCTTTTTAATAGCTTTCATATTGTATAATTTAATCTGATACCATTATAGTCTATGGGCTGAACGGATGCCTAATAGTTGTATTTGTCACCGACTATAATGGTATTTGTTTAACAGATATGTCATTAACTCTTATGACCCCACTTTAACGGATACCATTATAGTCTATGGGTGAGGGATGCCACCGTTAAACATCTGTCACCGCCTACGTTTAACGTATTTGTCAAACCTGGGGAAAAAACGTGACGTGGACAGGGCCTAAACGCTGCTAATGTGGTTATAATACTATCTGAGCTATAGATGTACGCCGCGTTCCAAATTATTATGCAAACGTTATTTTTCGCTGATTTTCCTAAATAGCCGATGCAAATGACAGTCAGTATAATCTTCAAGCCATCAACCGTTGGAGTATAATGCAAATTTTAATGAACAAATCTCCTAATGATAACAGATTTTTTTTTAGAAGTAAAAAACTCAAAATGCACTGTTTCACATTATTATGCACAACAGAGATCAAAACATTTTGTGCATAATAATTTGGAACACGGTGTATATCACTTATAAGCTTTATTATTTATTTTCTTTTTGTTCATAAACATTTTGGTTTTCCATTAAAAAAAATAAAACAGTGGTTGGCAACCTTGGTTTCACTTTGGGGAAGCATCTGTAGCCTGCCCACTTGTTGAGGCCTCTGTGGTTTACCCTCGAGAACTTTGGGGGGAAAGTCATAAAAAATATTAGGGGAATGTACTAAAAATTTTATGCCAGTTCCCTGGCATAAAAAAAAAGCCCCAAATTTAAATAATAAATCTAAATAAATCTAATAAAGGCCCCCAGGTCTGCCTGTAGTGAATGCCTGCTAGGTCATGCCTCTGACATGGCCTAGCAGATGCCTGTCCATTTTACACGGACAAGCATAATACACTGCAATACAGAAGTATTGCAGTGTATTATAAATGTGATAGTACAGGGTGGGCCATTTATATGGATACACCTAAATAAAATGGGAATGGTTGGTGATATTAACTTCCTGTTTGTGGCACATTAGTATATGGGAGGGGGGAAACTTTTCAAGCTGGGTGTTGACCATGGCAGCCATTTTGATGTCGGACATTTTGTATCCAACTTTAGTTTTTTCAATGGGAAGAGGGTCATGTGACACATCAAACTTATCGAGAATTCCACAAGAAAAACAATGGTGTGCTTGGTTTTAACGTTACTTTATTCTTTCATGAGTTATTTACAATGTCAATGCAACCCTCTTCTCGCACTCTTCACACACTGATAGCAACACCGCAGAAGAAATGCCTCCCGATCTGACCCCCTTAGACTTTTATCTTTGGGGTCATCTGAAGGCAATTGTCTATGCTGTGAAGATACGAGATGTGCAGAAACTGAAACTACGGATACTGGAAGCCTGTGCTAGCATTTCTTCTACGGTGTTGCTATCAGTGTGTGAAGAGTGGGAGAAGAGGGTTGCATTGACAATCCAACACAATGGGCAGCACTTTGAACACATTTTATAAGTGGTCAGAAACTTGTAAATAACTCATGAAAGAATAAAGTAACGTTAAAACCAAGCACACCATTGTTTTTCTTGTGAAATTCTCGATAAGTTTGATGTGTCACATGACCCTCTTCCCATAGAAAAAAACTAAAGTTGGATACAAAATGGCCAACTTTAAAATGGCTGCCATGGTCAACACCCAGCTTGAAAAGTTTCCCCCTCCCATATACTAATGTGCCACAAACAGGAAGTTAATATCACCAACCATTCCCATTTTATTTAGGTGTATCCATATAAATGGCCCACCCTATATAATCGCATAGTGAAGTCCTCTAGTGGGACTAGTAAAAAAGTTAAAAAAAAGTTTAATAAAAAGTGAAGGAAAAAAAACGTGAAAAAAAAATGAAAAACCCACTTTTCCCCCTTAAAAACTGCTTTATTATTAACAAACAAAATAAAGTAAAAAAGTTACACATATTTGTTATCACCGCGTCCGTAACGACCCCAAATATAAACTTATTACATAATTAAACCTGCACGATGAAAATAAAATAAAATAAAAAAACATGCAAAAATTGCTGTTTTCTTTGAATCCAGCCTTAAAAAAAATGTGGAAAAAAAGTGATCAAAAAGTCACATCTACTCCAAAATGGTACCAAAAAAAAGCCCTCATACAATTGCATCGGCAAAAAAATAAAAGAAATATGGAGACACAAAAACAAGTAATTTTTAAAAAAAAGTGTTTTCACTGTGCAAAAGCCCACTGAATAAAGTTATTGTGTTATTTATACCACACGGTAAACGGCGTAAATTTAGGGCGCCAAAAAGAGTGGCGAAATTGCAGGTTTTTTTTCTATTCCCCCCAAAAATAAAGTTTATAAAAGTTAATCAATAAATTCTATGTACCACAAAATGGTGCTATTAAAAAATACAACTTGTCCCACAAAAAACAAGACCTTATACAGCTATGTCGACGCAAAAATAAAAAAGTTATAGCTATTGGAATGCGACGATGGAAAAATGTAAAAAATGGCTTCGTCATTAAAGAGGCTCTGTCACCTCATTATAAGTGCCCTGTCTCCACATACACAGCGATTCTGCTTGATTAACGTTAATCCAGTGTCCTGATAATGAATACACATGACCATCCAGCCTGGACGTCATGTGTATTCAGCATCCTGACACTTCTGAATCTTTTCTGTGAGATTTACAGCAAGGGAAATGAAATCTCGTTTACCTCCGTAATCTCACAGAAAAGATTCAGACGTGTCAGGATGCTGAATACACATGACGTCCAGGCTGGATGGTCATGTGTATTCATTATCAGGACACTGGATTAACGTTAATCAAGCAGAATCGCTGTGTATGTGGCTGCAGATCATGTTCTAGTAAGAATTCTGCTGTCTAAATGAATGGAGAGGAGTGCATGATGCCGATTCGTCAGCGTCATACACTCCTCTGTACAACGCCCACTTGGTCGAAAGTAAAAATACGCCCACTTGGGCATTAAGACACTCATTAGAATAAACCAAAATCGCTTCTAATGTTGTGAAAATAGATCGTTTTTTTTAAATAAAAAGCATTACTGTCACCTACATTACAGCGCCCATCTCCTTATGTAGGAGATAGGACACTTATAATGTGGTGACAGAGCCTCTTTAATGCCTAAAATAGGCTGGTCATTAAGGAGTTAAGGCCGAATTCAGACGACCGTAGTATACGTCCATGTGACGGCCGTTAAAACAACAGCCGTCACACAGACACATGTATTTCAATGGGGCTGTTCACATGGCCATTGTTTCAACAGACCGTGTGAAGGGCCCGTTGGAAAATAGTTATATATATGCAAAAAAATGGAGCTTCCAAAAAATAGCACTGCTAACATCCAATAGAGGAGAATCCAGTAGTTCAAAACAAGACTACATTTATTAGAACAAACATAAAACTGACTACGCGTTTCTACGCCGAATCGGCGTTTTCATCAGGTCAAATACTGGTTCAGCGTAGAAACGTGTAGTCCGTTTTATGTTTGTTCTAATAAATGTAGTCTTGTTTTGAACTACTGGATTCTCCTCTATTGGATGTTAGCAGCGCTATTTTTTGGAAGCTCCATTTTTTTGCATATATATATATATACATATATATATATATATATATATATATATATATATATATATATATATATACCCAGTGGTTCCCCTATTCAGGTGGCCGGTTCTTCTAACCCAGCTGCAGCTTCTTCCTTTGCATCTGTACCATTGTTGTGCTTGTTGCAGCACAACTCCAATAGGTGAGCAGTCATCAATTCATATTGTCTTGCTCTACCTGTACCAAATGTGACCTGCACCATGTTGGCGCCGTGTGTTTTTAACTATCTCTCCACGTTGAAAAATAGAACATGTCCTATTTTCCTCCATTTTTACGGATCTGTCTATAGACGTTTTTCACGTCCGAGTTTGCACTCATTGGTGTGAATCCGGCTTAGGACTGGTGAATCCTCATTGTTTTTTTGTAAGGCTATGTTCACACGGAGTATTTTGGGGGAGGAATATCTGCCTCAAAGCTCCAAACAGAATTTTGAGGCAGATATTCCTCCCCCAAAATACTCCGTGTGAATAGCAATTATCGCGCCGTTTTTCGCCCGCGGCCATTGAGCGCCGCGGGCATAAAACACGCTTTCTCCTGCCTCCCATTGAAGTCAATGGGAGGTCGGAGGCGGAAGCGCCCGAAGATAGGGCATGTCGCTTCTTTTTCCCGCGAGGCAGTTTTACTGCTCGCGGGAAAAAGACGCCGACGCCTCCAATTGAAATCAATGGGAGGCGTTCTCGGGCCGTTTCTGCCGAGTTTTGCGACGCGGTTTCCGCGTCAAAAAACTCGGCAAAAGACCCCGTGTGAACATAGCCTTAGTGTGGCAGACGTGTGGTGTTACCAGATTCAGACTTACAGACTGCTAGGGTCAGTCAACACTGAGTTTTTTGGCGCTGATTTTGATGCGTAAGCCGCATTGGAGTTAGTGACAAAAAAAACACCCAAATTGATTTCAATGGGAGGCTTCTTTTATTTTTCCAGGAGAGTTTTAGCCGCTCGCAGAAAAAAAAGTGGCATTCCCTTTCTTGGAGCGGTTCCCGCCTCTCCCCTTCCACTGAAATCAATGGAGGCAGAGAAAAAAATGTGCCACTCGTTAAAAATGTTTTTTGTCATGGTTTTTGCATTTGATTTAAAAAAAAAAGCCCCAAAAAAATAACAGCAAAAAATCCTAAAAACAAACAAAAAAAACGCATAAAATGCTGAGGGAATTTTGAGGCAGATTTTTTCTGCCTGACCAAAACCTCCATTTGAATTGACCCTTGTGTGCATCCCGTATGGCATAACTTTTTATTCTGTCCACTTACTTTACTGCAAATTAATTAAAAAAATTAAAGGAATTGTTTAACTCCAGTGAAGTACTCTATGAGACATAATTTAATTGCCTTCTAGCTCTGCCTGTGTAAAATGTCAGGGTGCTAAAGTTGCTTCAAAAATATATATTTTCTAGCGCTTTATCTCACAGAAACTTTCCAGATAAAATGAAGCTATTACGGCAGCAGCAGCAGCAGCAGCCAACGTTACTACGCCACTCCACCTCACTCAAACTGGAACCCGTACCAAAACACGGCCACGTGATCTCGGAAAAGGAACTAGTCACAACCATTTACCCAACCGTCACCTTCACCCGCCAATCACGTCTCGCCACTCTTCCTCTGTCCTGCAGGAAACCTATGAAATCCGCGTCGCCATTGGTGGTTGAGCGGAGACGAACGATTGGATCTTTCTAAGCTACAGTGGGCGGGAGTGCAGGCGGCGGGGATGTGTTGTCCCGGTTACCAGCTCACAGCTGTCCGTTCCGGTTATTTTGTGTCATTGTACACGTTCGTAAGTCAGGGTTAGCTCGGAGACACGGTTCGTGACGTAATGTGGACGTTCTATCTGTGAGACGACCTGTTGCACTTTAGTTCTTTTCATTGTTGTTCTTTCCCTGTGCATTATAAATCATCTAGATCCCTGAGTCAACCTTGAGGAGCTATGGCTCATGGGATGTCTAAAGAGGACCTGGATGAGCAGTTTGAACAGTTCTTAAAAGAGGTAATCCACAAGGTTATTTTTATATTATTTTTAAACTACTATCTGAGCTGTAGACATATCTCATATTTATTTATTTATTGTTCTTTTTCTGTTTGTTTATAAAATAAATATAATATATATTGCCATTTGTGCCGCATCTTCCAGCATATGCCCTTGTCTATGGACCATACTTGACAACTTTTGAGAAGGGACGTCCGGAAGGATTTAGAAAGTGGCGCAGGAAGTTGTGCGCAGCATTTTTTTTCGCCTATGTGCCGCCTAGAAGACACGCCCCCTAATCTATGGCATTTGAAGAACAAAAAAAAACAGATTCCAGACAAGACTTTCTAAATAAATACTGACACCACAACAGCCCACATAAATGCAGAGTCCCTAAAGTAATGCCAACTCCACACCAGACTCGCTAAATACAGACCCCCCCTAAATAAATACAGACCCCCCCCCCTAAATAAGTACCAACCTCCGACCAGACTCGGCAGATCCACACCTTTCCTTGTTCCTGCCGTTTTGAATCCTCTTTATTTCCAGGCGCCACCACAGGCAATGTCCTGACGATTGACCCGGCGTCAGGATGTTGTCTACGGTGCTGCCCATGAGTGAGGAGTACTGCAAGAACGAGGTTTGCTGAGTATTTAGGGAGGGCCGGGGGCCCCCAGGGGATTTGCCAGGTCTTCTGGAACTCAGGGAGGTCTGTACTTTTTCCAGGAATCTCCCAGAATGTCTTGCAAGTATGCTAGGAACTCATGTGTAAAGTGATCATGACTGATCGAGCCATAGTTCCTCTAGCAAACCCGTCAATAAATACAAAACAAGACCCTGATGATATGACAAAACGCAGATGGAAATGCCACTTTATTAACTATGTAGAGATGCATAAGGAGCCCATAAATGCACTAGCTGTCGTTTTAGCTGAACTGATGGCTTGGCTGAGGGCTGGTCCTACGTGTCTCTGACACACTGATCCAGCTAATATAGATCACATGTAAGGGTTGGTTCACATCGGCGTTCGCTTTCCGTTCAGGGGTTCCGTCTGAGGTTTCTGTCGTGGAACCACGCAACGGAATGTCAAACGGAAACCACAGCCTCAGTTTGCATCACCATTGATATCAATGGTGACGGAAACATTGCTAATGGTTTCCGTTTGTCACCGTTCCGGCAGGTTTCCGTTTTTCGACGGAATCAATACCGCAATCGACTGCTTTCCACACTTAAAGGGGTTTTTCCATCAGGGACATTTATGGCATATCCACAGGATATGCCATAAATGTCAGATAGATGCGGGTCCCACCTCTGGGACCCGCACCTATCTCTAGAACGGGGCCCCGTTCCCGCTGCGACTTGTAATTTCCGACCATGTAAGTAGAAAACAGCTTTTCTCGCTGAGCTATGCTGTTTCCGTAACTACTATTCACTTCTGTGGGAGTTACAGAAACCGCGTAGCTCAGTGAGCTACTTACATGGTCGGAAATTACAAAAGGTAGTGGGAACACAGAACAGGGTTTAGGGGGCCCCCGTTCTAGAGATAGGTGGGACCCGCATCTATCTGACATTTATGGCATATCCTGTGCATAGGCCATAAATGTCCCTGATGGGAAGACCCCTTTAAATCTCTACCAGGCCCCACCTCTTGGCACCTTTCTTCAAATGTACAGTGCTTGTTAGGGCTGTATGACCTGTCCTTATGCCTCCTAACTGGGAAGGGGGCCCTCAGTGTGTCACTCCATAGCACCAGATTCCCCACCCTAGAAAAGATTAAAACTATGCTTTCAGGTTACAATACGGTCCTATATACATCATGCTGCAGTTGTTTTATTTATTTTTTTAATGTGGTCTTCACATTCAAAACACTGTGTTCAGCTGTGTGAAAAGGAAGTGGTGTCTATGCCCCCATTGAAATACATGGTGACCATGTTCGGAATCCAATGTGCAAGAGGCCTAAGGGCTTGTCCACACGTAGCGGAATTGCTGTATATTTTCCGTCTGGAATTGCAGACAGAAAATATGCAGCAGAATACAGTATCCGCACAGTGGGTGAGATTTAACAAATCTCTACACGCTGCATAAAAATTCTGACCCGAAATTGACTTGCAGTGTGTATTTTTCGTACCGCAGTATGTCCTATGCAGTATGCAGCATATTCCTGCTGTAGAAAGTGGACTGAATTGCTGAGTTTTTCAGAGGAGATGTCACCATCTCCCAACATTGAGAAAAACGCAGCAAAATCGGCACCATTTTCTGCCGTAAAAAACACAGGAAATGGTGTGGTTTTTCCGCAGCGGAAATCCTGCAAGTTTCTGCGGAATTGCTGCAGAAATTTGCTGCAGCAATTCCGTTACGTGTGGACAAGCCTTAAAAGGAAATTCAGAGCATCACAAACCGATTTGGGTACACTATAAAACATCATAGTCCCTTCATTTTGGCAGTCCGTATCTGTCCCAACCTTTGGACTTACCCTGTATGGCATGTCAGGAGATGACTTTAGGTCTTGCGTGTCTCTGACATGCAGGATCCTGCTGTTTATCGATCACATCAGAATTTTTTTTTTTAATAAGTTGAAGGGGTTGTACCAGAATTGGCAGTTTTTCCAGAACTCCAGGTACTGTAATAAATATATAAAACATGTAGAACCATGCCCTCGGAAACATACTTTTCTTGCTATACTTTTGGCCTCTGATTCCTGTGTTCAACTCTATGCATGGACTCAGTAAACTGGGCAGTCCTGCTGATGGGCATCCCAAGTGATCCCTGAATTCAACGTGGTCACTACATTCTGTCCGACTATCCCCATGCTGTATTTGTTTTCATTGCTGGTTCCGGGGGATGTGCTTATCTTAGCGCTTACTGAATACAGGGCAGAGAGGCACATGCAAAGTCTTCTCCGCACATACTTGCTCTGTGCATGCCAAGCGATGTGCTTTTATAGCAGGGGTGGGGAATGTCCTGTGAGGTCAGGTGACCAGACTGGTCTACCAGGGCCAGCACTGTCCAGTCACCTGACCTGAGTCACCCTGACCTCACGTTAGTAATGTGAGATCAGGTGACTGAACTGGTCTACTCCCGTCACAGTGCGCACCGACCTCACACTGACCGTCGCTGCCGCCGTGTCATTCCATGTTTGGCTTCGTACTCCCTACACACTCACATTCACAAATTAATTTAAAAAAACAAAAAACATAATTGGTATGGCCGCATCTGTAAAAGGCCAAACTATTATAATATATCAATTATGCTGCGCGGTAAACGCAGCAAAAAAAAAAGACACCAGAATTGCTGTTTTTTTGGTCCCCCTTACCCCCCAAAAAAATTGATTTAAAAAGTCGAATGTACCTTAAAATTCAAAATATGTTTAGAATCACATAAGGGCTTTTTTTTTTTTTTGCAGGACGAGTTGTAGTTTTTTAATGGCACAATTTAACGTACCATATAATGTACTCAAACGTTTTAAAAATAAATTTGTGGGGTGGATAGAAAAAACAAAACCGCATTTTGTCCCATTTTTTTGGGGGGTTTTGTTTTTATGGTGTTCACCTTGTGGTAAAAACGACATGTTAACTTTATTCTTTGGGTCAATAAGATTATGACAATACAAAATTTATGTTGTTTTTTTTATTTTTTTACTACTTCTACAAAATTAAAACATTTTGTTTTAAAAAATAAAAAAAAAATATTTTGTGTCACGATATATAGACCCAAAACGTTCTCATTTTTTCGTTGATGGTCTAAGGGTTTGTTTTTTTGCGAGTTAAGCTGTAGTTTTTATTGGTATCATTTTGGGATACACATCTTTTTGTGACCATTTTATTCAAATTTTTTGTTTGTTATTTATACTTTTCAGTAATTCACAAACCGTATAGTACAATCCTACTCAGGATAACAAAACTAAAGTTCAGTAGGCAGCAATGACTAGAACAGTATGGAACATCAGTTTGATTACAAAAGTCACAAGCCGTTTCATAGTTGAGTAGGGAGTAGGTCCAAATACTATGTTAGTACATTCCACGTTCCGGTTATCAAAAAATGTAAGAATAGCCACATCATTCAGTCGACTGCGCTATTGATTTCGTCAAAAACAACGGAACCCTTTCACAATGGTGACAAATTGAAATCATTCTCAAAGTTTCCGTCACCGTTGAGAGCAATGGTGATGCAAACGTAAGCTAAGGTTTCCGTGTCTGGGTTTTCCCGACGAAAAGCTCCTTTGGAACCCCTCAACAAAAAGACAACGCTGATGTGAACAGGCCCTTACTCTTGAGGTGCAACAATTGGGTATTAGACCGTTGCTGACTTATATAGGCATCGGAGTACTCGACTTTTCACATTTTGATTTTGCTTCGCACATCCTTTACCTATTAAATCTATGTTTGAGTTTCAGATTAAAATAATGAATGCAAAGAAAATATATCTCTTTATATGGATTCTAACTACTGGAAAATATTTACTTACATGATAAATCTGCTTTTTTTTTTTAAATTTTTTTTTTAAATTTAAATATAAAGATAAGTGTTTGAAATTGCACTTCTGTATGCGTGTTATATTTCTGCTTTACTCTCCAGATATTTAGTTTGACTTTTTGTTAATATTTATTTTTTTTCTCCCTCTTTTGGTGTCATTGCTGAGATTTCTGAATTTATCACTAGAGAGCGCTGTTTGCTTTATTTTAACCCCTTAACGCTCAGTGACGTACTATTACGTCATGGAAAGCGCCCTGTTCGCGCTCCATGACGGAATAGTACGTCTCGGGAGTAACGGCCGTTTCGGCCGTCCTCCCGACACATGCAGGAGCTGTGACAGCTGCTGTCTCGTACAGCAGCTGTCACAGCTCCTACAGCGGGGACCGATCGCTGTGTCCCCGCTGATAAACCCCTTAAAAGCCGCGTTCTATAGAGATCGCGGCTTTTTAGGGGTTAAGCTGCCATCGCCGGCCTGCTACACTATAGCGGCCGGCGATGGTGACTATGGCAACCGGACACCAAACAATGGCGTCCGGCTATGCCATAGACGGAAGCCTAGTGGGTCCTGACAACGTCAGGACCCACTATGCTTGCTGTCAGTGAGTAGCTGACAGTTCTAATACACTGCACTACGCATGTAGTGCAGTGTATTAGAATAGCGATCAGGGCCTCCTGTCCTCAAGTCCCCTAGTGGGACAAAGTAAAAAAGTTAAAAAAGATGTGTAAAAATAAGAAAATAAAGGATTTAAAAGTAAAAATCCCCCCTTTTCCCTTATCAGTCATTTATTATTAATAAAAATATATAAATAAAATATACATAATTGGTATCGCCGCGTCCGTAACGGCCTGAACGCCAAAATTATTTCGTTATTTATCCCGCGCGGTGAACGCCGTAAAAGAAAATAATAATAAACCGAACCACAATCACAATTGTTTGGTCACTTCACCTCCCAAAAAATGGAATAAAAAGAGATCAAAAAGTTGCATGTATCTAAAAATGGTATTGATGGAAACTACAGCTCGTTACGCCAAAAAAAAGTCCTCGCACGGCTTTATTGATGGAAAAATAAAAACGTTATGGCTCTTAGAATAAGGTAACACCAAAAGTGAGTGATTTATTACAAAATGTATTTTATTGTGCAAACGCCATAAGACATAAAAAAAAAACTATAAACATCTGGTATCGCCGTAATCGTATCGCCACACAGAATAAAGTGAATGTCATTTATAGCGCACGGTGAACGCTGTAAAAAAAATAGAATAAAAAAACAATAGTAGGATTGCTGTTTTTTAGTCACCACACCACCTAAAAATAGAATAAAAACTGATCAAAAAGCCGCATGCACCCCAAGAAAACTACAATGAATTCCTCAAGGGGTTTAGTGTCCAAAATGGGGTCACTTTTGGGGGGTTTCCAATGTTTTGGCACCACAAGACCTCTTCAAACCGGACATGGTGCCTAATAAAAAAGAGGTCTCATAATCCACTAGGTGCTCCTTTGCTTCGGAGGCCGGTGCTTCAGTCCATTACCGCACTAGGGCCACATGTGGGATATTTCTCAAAACTGCAGAATCTGGGCAATACGTATTAAATTGCGTTTCTCTGATAAATCCTTTTGTGTTGTAAAAAAAATGGTATAAGGGGATTTTCTGACAAAAAAAAAATGTAAATTTCACACCTACTTTGCTCTAAATTTCTGTGAAACACCTAAAGGGTTCATAAACTTTCTAAATGCTGTTGTGAATACTTTGAGGGGTCTAGTTTCTAAAATGGGGTGTTTGATAGGGGTTTCTAATATATAGGCCCCTCAAAGCAACTTCAGAACTGAACTGGAACCTAAAAAAATAAATAAATGAGGCAATACTTCACTTCTTACATTATACTGATAATGAGCCGTGCCCACCCCGAGATGACCCCAGTTTTGACCGATTGTATAAACGGAGACCCCTATTAGACCGTTTCAGTGCCCGGTTTTCCCAAGCATTCACCCCCGAGACGTGTATTTCTATTGATGAGTCCCTGGTACATTTTAAAGGGAGGGTTCAATTCCGCGAGTACCTGTCGGGTAAGAGGGCAAGGTATGGCGTGAAGATATATAAGCTGCGAGAGTGCATCAGGGTATACCTACAAATTTAGGATATATGAAGGAAAGGCCACCCCCAAACCAGACTGCATCCTGGACTACAATAGGTACATGGGAGAGGTGGACTTGTCAGATCAAATCCTGAAGCAATACAGCGCCATGCGGTGTGGTATAAGAAGCTGGCCGGGCACATCATACAGATGGCTTTGTACAATGCGTACGTGCTACGTCGATGTGCAGGCCAGACGGGAACTTTCCTGGAATTTCAAGAGGTGATTATCAAGAACCTAATCTTTAGGGACCAAGAAGGGGGGGCACCCAGTACTTCTGGAAGCGGGGCCACACGCATCGTACCAGGGCGGCAACACTTTCCAGGAGAAGTTCCCCAAACTGGCAAGAAGGGAAAAAGTCAAAAGAGGTGCAAAGTCTGCTATAAGAGGGCGATAAGGGATGACACAATATATCAATGTGACACGTGTCCCGAATAACCAGAGCTCTGTATGAAAGAGTGTTTTAAAATTTATCATACATCCCTTTGGTTTATAATTTACCCCAATTTTACTTACCCTGACGCCCCCCGCACAGCTTATCCCCCTCGTCTTCCCCTCTGAGCCCTGCTGTGTGCCCAGGCATCTGATAACAGCCACATGTAGGGCATTGCCGTACCCAGGAGAACCCACATTACAGTTTATGGGGTGTAGGTCTCCGGTCAAAATGCTCACTACACCTCCAGATGAATGCCTTAAGGGTGTCGTTTTTAAAACGGGGTCACTTCTTGCGGGTTTCAACTATACTGGTACCTCAGGGGCTTCTGCATACATGACTTCGCACTAGAAAATCCCCAGTAGGCCAAATGGTGGTCCTTTCCTTCTGAGCCCTCCCATGGGCCCAAACGGCAGTTTATCACCACAAATGGGGTATTGCGGCACTCAGAACAAATTGCGCAACAGAATGGGGTATTTTGTTTCTTGTGAAAATAAGAAATTTTCAGCCAAAACGACATATTATTTGCAAAAATAATTTTGTTTTCATTCCCAGCCCAATTCAAATAAGTTCTGTGAAAAAACTATGGGGTCAAAATGGTCACAACACCCATAAATGAATTCCTTGAGGGGTGTAGTTTCCAAAATGGGGTCACTTCTGGTGGGTTTCTATTGCTTTGATACCTCTGGGGCTCTGCAAATGTGACATGGCACCCGAAAACCAATCCAGCAAAATCTGGACTCCAAAGAACAAATAGCGCTCCTTTTGCTTTTGAGCCCTCCCATGGGCCCAAACAGCAGTTTATCACCACAAATGGGGTATTGCTGCACTCCGGACAAATTGGGCAACAAAATGGGGTATTTTGTTCCCTGTGAAAATAAGAAATTTTGATCACAAAAATGTTTTCATTTCACAGCCCAATTCAAATACGTGCTGTGAAAAAACTGTGTGGTCAAAATGGTAACAACAACCATAAATGAATTCCTTGAGGGGTGTTGTTTCCAAAATGGGGTCACTATTGGGGGATTCCTACTGTTTTGGCACCTCAACACCTCTTCAAACCTGGCATGCTGCCTAAAATATATTCTAATAAAAAAAGAGGACTCAAAATGCACTAGGTGCTTCTTTGCTTCTAGGGCTTGTGTTTTAGTCCACGAGCGCAGTAGAGCCAGATGTGGGACATTTCCAAAAACTGCAGAATCTGGACAATACATATATAGTAGTGTTTCTCTGGTAAAACCTTCTTTGTTACAGAAAAAATAATGAATAAAATTGAAATTCAGCAAGAAAAATTAAATTTGCAAATTTCACCTCCACTTTGCTTTAATTCCTGTGAAATGCCTGAAGGGTTAAAAAACTTTCTAAATGCTGTTTTGAATACTTTGAGGGGTCTAGTTTTTAAAATGGGGTGTTTTATCAGGGTTTCTAATACATAGGCCCCTCAAAGCCACTTCAGAACTCGAGGTACCTTTAAAAAAAAAGGCTTTTGAAATTTTCATAAAAATATGAGAAATTGCTGTTTATGTTCTAAGCCTTGTAACGTCCAAGAAAAATAAAAGACTGTTCAAAAAACGATGCCAATCTAAAGTAGACATATGGGAAATGTGAACTAGTAACTATTTTGGGTGGTATAACCGTCTGTTTTTTAAGCAGATGCATTTAAATTCTGAAAAATGCTATTTTTTCAAAATTTTCTCTACATTTTGCAATTTTTCACCAATATATCGACCAAATTTTACCACGAACATGAAGCCCAATGTGTCACGAGAAAACAATCTCAGAATCGCTTGGGTAGGTTTAAGCATTCCGACGTTATTACCACATAAAGTGAAATATGTCAGATTTGAAAAATGGGCTCTGAGCCTTAAAGAGGCTCTGTCACGAGATTTTGCAACCCCTATCTGCTATTGCAGCAGATAGGCGCTGCAATGTAGATTACAGTAACGTTTTTATTTTTAAAAAACGAGCATTTTTGGCCAAGTTATGACCATTTTTGTAGTTATGCAAATGAGGCTTGCAAAAGTCCAAGTGGGTGTGTATTATGTGCGTACATCGGGGCGTTTTTAATACTTTCACTAGCTGGGCGCTCTGAAGAGAAGTAACATCCTCTTCTCTTCAGAACGCCCAGCTTCTTACAGTGCAGATCTGTGACGTCACTCACAGGTCCTGCATCGTGACGGCCACATCGGCACCAGAGGCTACAGTTGATTCTGCAGCAGCATCAGCGTTTGCAGGTAAGATCGACTTACCTGCAAACGCTGATGCTGCTGCAGAATCTGGGCGTTCTGAAGAGAAGAGGAGAAGAGCCCACTTGGACTTTTGCAAGCCTCATTTGCATAACTACAAAAATGGTAATAACTTGGCCAAAAATGCTCGTTTTTTAAAAATAAAAACGTTACTGTAATCTACATTGCAGCGCCTATCTGCTGCAATAGCAGATAGGGGTTGCAAAATCTGGTGACAGAGCCTCTTTAAGGCCAAAACTAGGCTGCGTCCTTCAGGGGTTAAAGACCAGGCCAATTTGAGTTATTCGTTTTTTCCTCCCTGCCTTCCGAAAGCCATAACTTTTCTATTTCTTTGTCGACCTAGTCATATGAGGTTTTATTTTTTGCGGGACAAGTTGTAGTTTTTCATGGCACCATTTATTGTACCGAATAATGTACGGGGAATCTGCAAAAAAATTATTTGTTGGATGAAATGGGCAAAAAACAGCGATTACACAATTTCTTGGAGGTTTTGCTTTTACGTTGTCGATCATGCGGTAAAAACGACATATTCACCTTATTTTACAGGTTGATACAATTACGGCAATACCAAATTTTAAATGTTTTGTTTTATGTTTTACCACTTTTAAAAACAAAAAGTATTTGCTTAATAAAAAAAAGTGTTTTGTTTCGCCATAGTCTGAGAGCCATAACTTTTTTTTTTTTTTTTTTTTCCATCAATTTAGTGGTGTGAGGGTGTAAATTTTGCGGCGTGAGCTCTAGTTTTCACCGATACCATTTTGGGGTACATGCAATTTTTTTATCACTTTTTATTCCTTTTTTTTGAAGAGCTAAGGTGAGCAAAAATTGCATGTGTTTTTTATATATAAATATATTTTTTTTTTACGTCATTTACCAAGTGGGTTAAATAATGCTATATTGGGATAGTTTGGACTTTTACGGACGCAGCGATACCAGTTATATTAACTTTGGGAAAAGGTGTTTTGTTTTTTGTTTTTTTTAATATACGTATATATATATTATATTTATTTGTTTATTTTTTTGGGAACATTATAAGAACATTTATTTAACTGTTTGTTGTTTTTTTTTTATTAGATTCTGACAGTCTAATATGAAAAGAGTACAAAGATGGCAGACCTAGGGGCCTTTATTAGGCCCTCAGGCTGCCATAACCACTGTAAACGGCCGATCGCATCGGGGGGGGGGGGGAGTGATGATGTGTTTGAGGGGGCGCCCCTCTGATCTTAACAATTTAAATGCCACGGTCGCGATTGACCGCAGCATTTAAGGTGTTAAACGGGCGGAATCAAAGTGATCGCCCGTTGCAGTGCGGTGTCGGCTGTATAAAACAGCCGTCACCCGCTGTGTAAGGAGCGAGCTCAGCCCGTGAGCCCGCTTAAAGGCTGCTGCATACCAGTACGTGACATGTTGTTAAGGGGTTAAAAAAAATATATAGGTTGCTTTTTTCTTTTTTTTTTCTTGAGGTTTCAATATTTGCATTTTCCTTAGTCTCTTTCAGATGACTCGTTTGACAAACACAAAAAATCGGTTGTTAACGAAAATCTTGGAAAGGCTAAAGTTCAAAAAACCAAAAAGAAAGATAGTTCTCCATGGTGGATCACTGAAGATGACTCTGATGATGGAGGTATGTTAGAAAGCGGCTCGGGACCTTGAAATATTATTCTGATTCAGTCAACCAGTTCTTGTAGTTATGTTTTATTCCCCCCCATTTGTGTTTTTCCTGGTTTTTTTGCATTACAAGCTTTAGGCCCCGTTCACACTGAGGTTTTTTTGCCGCTGACTTTGAAACGGAATCTGTACCAAAAACCGTCCGAAATAACCCCCCATTGTTTTCAATGGGCGGCAGAGGTGGGGAAAAAAAGTGGCATGTCCTTTCTTGCCACGGTTCTGTCTTTGACCTCCCATTGAAATCAATGGAAAAACCCACGGCACACGTATCCAAGCGTTTCCAAATCTGCCTCAAAATTCCTGAAGAAATACAGATTTAGATTTAAACTTAATTAAAACCGATTTTTTTATTTATTATTTGTTTTGGGGGGGGGGGGGGGGGTTTACACTATTTGACTTCCACAACATGTCTACTACTTTGAAGGTGCGTGTCTATGGCTTCACCAGGTCATGGCCCCTGACCTACACAATACAACAAGGCACGATTCTGTTTTTGCTTCATTTAAACAAATACCTGGTAGCACCTCATGACACACGCATTTTTTTTAATTAGCTTTGATAGCTATTAGAGCCACTACGCCCAGTAACACGAAAAGTCAGTAGCTAACAATAGCCTGTGGCGGACCACGACGAGCATCCAGAAGACAAAAGCAGTCAAAAACTAGGCCATATTAGATAGCACATTAACATATTAGATATACATATCCGCATAAAGCGGCTTTTAGTGGTCACGCTTTCCTTCCTTTACCACTTTTTATCTTGATCTGCAGCGCTGCTGGTAATGCTGACAGGAGCTGATGGAAGCCGTTTTTGATCCAAAATACAGCCAGAACTGGCCAATGCTCTGTTATTATACAAAGTTGTATGTCTACGAATTTAATAGTAATGACATGAATAAGGTACTTGGGGAAATTACATCTTACAAATTTGCTTTTAGATCAAACCCTGAGTCTGGAGTCCCCCTTTTCCTGTGTTGAATTTTTAGAATTACTAAAAGCCATGCCGAGAAATAAAGCTTCGGGCCCAGATGGGCTCCCTTTTGGAATTTTATATTAAAGAGGCTCTGTCTCCAGATTATAAGTGCCCTATCTCCTACATAATGTGATCGGCGCTGTAATGTAGATAACTGGTTTTTATTTTGAAAAACGATCATTTTTGAGCACGTTATAAACAATTTTAGATTTATGCTAATTCGTTTCTTAATAGACAACTGGGCGTGTTTTTACTTTTTACCAACTGGGCGTTGTACAGCGGAGTGCATGAGGCTGACCAATCCGTGACCAATCAGTGTCCTACACTTCTCGTTCCAGCCCAGCTTCTTTCACTGCACAATCACGCTGTAAGGCTGTGTTCACACGAGCATGTTGCGTCCGTAAAGGACGGAACGTATTTTGGCCGGTTCCCTGCAGTGTGTTCGGTCCGGAACTTGCGGCCGAAATACGTTCCATCCTTTACGGATGTAACATGCTCGTGTGAACCCAGCCTTACAATGGGCTGGAACAATGAGAAGTGTATGACGCTGATTGGTCCGCATCATACACTTCTCTTCACAAAGCCCAGTTGGTAAAAAGTAAAAACACGCCCAGTTGTCTATTAACCACTTCTGAACTGCCCATAGACTATAAACGTCCGGGCGGTCCGCAATTAACTCTGCAGGGCTGCTCCAGAACGTCCTGCGGGGTTAGCAGGTTTGCTGCTCCCCGGCGGCCTTTAGCTCAGTGATACAGCTGTATCTTGGAACTTTAACCAGAGACCACTCAGCGTGGTCTCCGGTCATGTGGCAGGTGGGCAAACACTTTTTGATCAAAATGTGCACTAAGAATCTCCCTATTGTAAGTAGATTTAGCAGTAATGCATATTTATTTATATTTAGTGGCTTAGGTGGCATTAGTGTTCGCAGTGTGCTGTCGCCTTTTTTTGTCTGCTGTATATTTGCAGGCACAGGTGTCATTGCACCTGCATACACATTTTATATCATTTTTGTTGGTATGTGCAGTTCAAACTTTTATCCTGCGGATAGGCCATCAGTTTTTGTGTACTGGAAACGCCACAACATCTGTAATGGTTGTATAGTGAAAGTGAACCAGTGAACTAGCTTTGGAAATTTTTTCTCTAAAAGCCAGTTTGCGCACAATTCTTTGTACGCGCCACCTTGCGCCCAGCATGTAAGAAATGCACACATATTTGGTATAGTTGAAGTCGGTAGAAGTTGCCAAATATGTATACAGGTTTGTTTACCCAATGGCATGCAACAAATGTAAAAAAGAAATCACCTAAAATCACACATTCACATTTTTTTCAACTTTATTTTCCATTTTTCCTTGCATATTTAAAAAAAAAGTAAAATATATGTATTATTTTTTTTACACAATATGGAAGCCTAATATTTTCTGAAAAAAACAAGACCAAATACATGTAGGTTGGAAAAATAATAGAACAACAATTTGCTTTTAAATTGGCACATGGCTGAAACTTAAAAATGGGCCTGGTCAGGAAGGGGGAGGTAAAGCTCCTGGTCAAGAAACTAATTAGCATAAATCTAAAATTGTTCATAACTTTGCCAAAAATGATCGTTTTTCCAAATAAAAAACACTGTTGTTATCTACATTACAGTGCCGATGAGATTATGTAGGAGATAGGGCACTTATAATCTGGTGACAGAGCCTCTTTAAGTACGCGGATATTAGTTCTGGAGTTATTGCAAGTCTTCAATTCTGCATTTGAGCTGGGCTCCCTCCTATAAAAGACGCCACTATAACTCTTATTAAAAAACAGGATAAAGACTCCGTTGAGACAGCCTTGTATAGACCACTATCTCTGTTAAACTCTGACTATAAGGTATTGGCAAAAGTGCTTGCAAACAAGTTAACTGTTATTCCGACCCTTTTCCTCAAAGATCAGGCAGGTTTTCTACCAGGCTGCTCAACTGCTGACATTTGAAAACTGTTCTGGGCTCTACCATGCCCCTCAGTGGTGTCTGAACGGGTGGTGGTCTCGCGTGACGCGGTCAAGGCTTTTGACCGCATCGAGTGGGACTATATTGAGTAGATTTTGTATCATTTTGACTTTGGGCCCAGGTTCTCAGGAAACCAATTTTTTTTTTTTACTTATCACAAGTTATTGAGAATGGGTTAATTAATACTTTACTTTTCCACATCTAATCTCTAAATTCTGGTTATCGTCTAAGGACTATCTTTACTATCTACAGTTAAAACATTATCTGACAAGAACGTTCTGACAAGAATATTCCCTGTATTTAAAGAGGCTCTGTCACCAGATTTTGCAACCCCTATCTGCTATTGCAGCAGATAGGCGCTGCAATGTAGATTACAGTAACGTTTTTATTTTTAAAAAACGAGCATTTTTGGCCAAGTTATGACCATTTTCGTATTTATGCAAATGAGGCTTGCAAAAGTACAACTGGGCGTGTTGAAAAGTAAAAGTACAACTGGGCGTGTATTATGTGCGTACATCGGGGCGTGTTTACTACTTTTACTAGCTGGGCGTTGTGTATAGAAGTGTCATCCACTTCTCTTCACAACGCCCAGCTTCTGGCAGTGCAGCCACAGCCGTGTTCTCCAGAGATCACGCTGTGACGTCACTCACAGGTCCTGCATCGTGTCGGCACCAGAGGCTGGCTACAGATGATTCTGCAGCAGCATCAGCGTTTGCAGGTAAGTCGATGTAGCTACTTACCTGCAAATGCTGATGCTGCTGCAGAATCAACTGTAGCCTCTGGTGCCGACCCGATGCAGGACCTGTGAGTGACGTCACAGATCTGCACTGCCAGAAGCTGGGCGTTCTGAAGGGAAGTGGATGATACTTCTCATCAGAACGGCCAGCTAGTAAAAGTAGTAAACACGCCCCGATGTACGCACATAATACACGCCCAGTTGTACTTTTACTTTTCAACACGCCCAGTTGTACTTTTGCAAGCCTCATTTGCATAAATACGAAAATGGTCATAACTTGGCCAAAAATGCTCGTTTTTTAAAAATAAAAACGTTACTGTAATCTACATTGCAGCGCCTATCTGCTGCAATAGCAGATAGGGGTTGCAAAATCTGGTGACAGAGCCTCTTTAAGAGACTTTAGACAGGTTCCCTTATGTTAGACTTCCTAATTAAATAATCTATTAAAAAAGGGGCTAAAATTTAGTTTGCTAAAAAGGCCAAGGCGGGGTTTTAGAAAATGGAAAGCAATCTGTCCAGATTTATCAGAAGATTGGATGGCTGTTCTGAAGTCCATATGTAGAATTACCCATAATCCCTCGTTATTTATATCTTACTTCAAAACTACTCTTTTCATGGGGTATCAAAGCCGATTTAAATAGCCCCCGTTGTATGACCTCCTCTGCGAATTTAGTGCATCTTCTCTGGAGGTGCCATAGATTACATCGCTTTGGGCAAAATGTTTTGCCACATTTCTTTTTGCTTTGATGTAAAGGTAGCTCCGGATCCTCTACTGTGTATTCTGGGGTCAGATTTAAGGTTGGCCGGTCAGTTTGAGGGAAAGAATTTGACTCTAAACGGATTGTTTTAGCAAAAAAAAAAAGAAAAATTGATACTTCAAAATTGGAAGGGTTCTAAACCACCTATGGTATCCTTTTTTTTTTTTTTTTGTATTTTTTTATTATTGAATGGTATGTAATTGAAGAAAAGAATAAAGATAAATAAAACACTTTGAAGGTGTTTTTTTTAAGATATATATTTTTTACTGTGAAACCGATCATTAAGATAAAGAATGGAGTACTTTAATGGGCACAAGTATCCCCCCCCCCCCTCCTTGAAAGTTAATACTTTGTGGAGCCACCTTTTGCTGCAAGATGCATGTCTTATGAGGTATGTCTCTATTAGGGCCTGGTCACATCAGCGTTTGCCTTACGTTTGGGCTTTCCCTTCATCTGTTGCGTCAGAGGAACAGACAAACGGAAAGCATCGTTTCCATTTGCAATACCATTGATTTCAATGGTATTTTTTTTAATTATTTTTGTTTGCCTCCGTTCTGCTAGGTTTGAGTTTTTGTCACAAAAACAATTGCGTAGTGTGCTTCGCTATTGTTTCTGTAAAAAAAAAAAATGGAAACCTAGCGGAACCGAGGCAAATTAAAACCAAAAAAATACTATTGAAATTAATAGTATTTTAAACAAAAACTATACTTTCTGTTCCTCTGGTGGAACGGAAGGAAAATGCTGATGTGAACAGGCCCTATGATTAACAAACCTAGACACTGGGATTTATGCCCATTCTTCCAGGAAAAAACGCTCCAACTCCTTTTGGGTTACGTTGGTGTACAGCAGTTTTTAAATCATACCACAGATTCTCAATTGGATTGAGGTCTGGGTTTTGACTAGGCCATTCTAAGACGTTTCAATATTTACCCTTAAAGTGTAGTTAAACGTTCGACAAACTTCTGACATGTCATAGTGAGACAATCACAAGCCCCAGAAGCAAAGAAGCACCTAGTGCATTTTGGGGCCTCTTTTTTTATTAGAATATATTTTAGGCAGCATGCCAGGTTTGAAGAGGTGTTGAGGTGCCAAAACAGTGGAAATCCCCCAAAAGTGTCCCCATTTTGGAAACTACACCTCTCAAGGAATTCATTTATGGTTGTTGTTATCATTTTGACCCCACAGTTTTTACACAGCACGTATTTGAATCAGGCTGTGAAATTAAAAAAATGTAATTTTTTCCAATAAGTTGTCATATTTACACAAAATGTCTTATTTTCAAAAGGAACAAAATACCCCATTTTGTTGCCCAATTTGTCCTGAGTGCGGCAATACCCCATTTGTGGTGATAAAATGCCGTTTAGGCCAATGGGAGGGCTCAGAAGGAAAGGAGAGCTATTTGTTCTTTGGAGTCCAGATTTTGCTGGATTGGTTTTCGGGTACCATGTCGCATTTGCAGAGCTATCAAAGCAATATAAAGCCACCAGAAGTGAGCCCATTTTGGAAAATACACACCTCCAGGAATTCATTTATGGGTGTTGTGACCATTTAGAGCCCATAGTTTGTTCACAGAACTTATTTGAATTGGGCTGGGAATTATAAAAATTTTAATTTGTTTCCAAAAATATGTTGTTTGGGCTCAAAATGTCTTATTTTCACAAGGATCAAAATACCCCATTTTGTTGCCTGAGCACGGCAATACCCCATTTGTGGTGATAAACTGCAGTTTGGGCCCATGGTAGGGCTCAGAATGAAAGGACCACCATTTGGCCTACTGGGGATTTTCTGGTGCTAAGTCATGTATGCAGAAGCCCCTGAGGTACCAGTACAGTTGAAACCCCTGAGAAGTGACCCCGTTTTAAAAACTACACCCCTTAAGGCATTCATCTAGTGGTGTAGTTAGCATTTTGACAGGAGGCATACACCCCATAAACTGTGGGTTCTCCCTGGTATGGCAATACCCTACATGTGGCTGTTATCAGCTGCCTGTGCACACAGCAGGGCTCCGAAGGGAAAGATGGTGCGGCCATGTATTGTTGTCAATCCAAGGACATCACTCTTGTCTTTGTACTTGACACACAATATCTTTCTGCTAGAATGTGCCCTTCTCTCACCCCTTTTGAGTGTTTGCCCAAGCAGTGTCTTAGGGAGGCCTCAGATTTCTTCTAGCAGTGCCGCATGCCGCAGGACTTCTGGAAGCGAGGCACTTGAAGAGTGGGACGCTGGTATAAAAATTATCCACGTAGAGGTGGTAACCCTGGTCCAGCAGTGGGTGCACCAAATCCCACACTATGTTTGCATTAACTCCCAGTAAGGGGGGGCATTCTGGGGGCTGAATACTGCTGTCCTTCCCTTCATATATCCTAAATCTGTAGGTATACCCTGATGCACTCTCGCACAGCTTATACATCTTCACGCCATACCTTGCCCTCTTACTCGGCAGGTACTGACGGAATTGAAGCCTCCTTTTAAAATGTACCAAGGACTCATCAATAACAATACAATTCTCGGGGGTGTATGCTTGGGAAAACCGGGCACTGAAACGGTCTAATAGGGGTCTCCGTTTATACAATCGGTCAAAACTGGGGTCATCTCTGGGTGGGCACTGCTCATTATCAGTATAATGTAAGAAGTGAAGTATTGCCTCATTTTGATTTTTTATTTTTTTTAGGTTCCAGTTCCGTTCTGAAGTGGCTTTGAGGGGCCTATATATTAGAAACCCATATCAAACACCCCATTTTAGAAACTAGACCCCTCAAAGTATGCACAACATCATATAGAAAGTTTATTAACCCTTTAGGGTATGTTCACATGGCCTATTTTCAGACGTAATTCTGGCGTTTTACGCCTCGAATTAAGCTTGAAAAAAACGCCAACAAACATCTGCCCATTGCTTTCAATGGGAATTCCGATGTTCTGTTCCCACGAGCCTTTATTTTAAGCGTCGCTATCAAAATACGGCGCGTAAAATGACGGCTCGTCAAAAGAAGTGCAGGACACTTCTTGGGACGTTTTTGGAGGTGTTTTTCACTGACTCCATTGAAAACCGCTCCAAAAACGTCCGTAAAAACCGCAAGTGGCTTAAAAAAATGTCTGAAAATCAGGAGCTGTTTTCCCTTGAAAACAGCTCCGTATTTTCAGATGTTTTTGCTCACTGCGTGTGAACATACCCTTAGGTGTTTCACAGGAATTTAGAGCAAAGTAGAGGTGAAATTTACTTTTTTTTTTTTGTCAGAAAATCCTTTTTTATTCCATTTTTTTTTTTCTGTAAAACGGAAGCTTTTACAAGAGAAACGCAACTCAATACTTATTGCCCAGATTCTGCAGTTTTGAGAAATATCCCTTCATGTGTCCCTAGTGCGGTAATGGACTGAAGCATCGGCCTCTGAAGCAAAGGAGCACCTAGAGGATTTTGTGGCATCCTTTTTATTAGGCACCATGTCCGGTTTGAAGAGGACTTGGGGTGCCAAAACAGTGGAAACCCCCCAAAAAGTGACCCCCAATTTGGAAACTAGACCCCTTTAGGAATTCATTGTAGTTTTCATGGGGTGCATACGGCTTTTTGATCAGTTTTTATTCTATTTTTGAGTGGCGTGGTGACTAAAAAACAGCAATTCTACTATTGTTTTTTTTAGTCTATTTTTTTTTGCAGTGTGCACCGTGCGCTATAAGGGGGGATTCACACGAACGTGTATTCGGTCCGTGCGGGCCGCGTGGTTTTCTCGCGCCACGCACAGACCAATACTAGTCTATTGGGCAGTACAGACAGTCCGTGCTTTTTGCGCAGCGTTTGTCAGCTGCGCAAAAAGCGCGACATATTCAATATCTCCGCGTATTTCGCGCATCACGCACCCATTGAAGTCAATGGGTGCGTGAAAACCACGCAGGTCGCACGGAAGCACTTCCGTGCGAACCGACTGAAACAGCGCACCAGCTGTCAAAAGGATGAATGTAACCAGAAAAGCACCACGTGCTTTTCTGTTTCCAAACATCCAAATGGAGTGTCTTTGAGATGAGCGAACCCGGACAATCGAACCGAACTTCACCGGGTTCGGCCGAACTCGGCAAAAAAATTTCCGGTACGCGACGTCAGGAGATAGTCACTGTCCAGGGTGCTGAAAGAGTTAAACTGTTTCAGCACCATGGACAGTGACTACCGATCCCAATAAACATGAACCTGTAGAAAAAAACGAAGTTCTGACTTACCGATAACTCCCGGCTTCTTCCTCCAGTCTGACCTCCTGGGATGACAATTCAGTCCAAGTGACAGCTCCAGCCAATCACAGGCCAAGCACAGGCTGCAGCGGTCACATGGACTGCCGCGTCATCCAGGGAGGTGGGGCCCGATGTCAAGAGAGGCGCGTCACCAAGGACGCGTCACCAAGGCAACGGCCGGGAAGTTCTCGGTAAGTACGAACTTTTTCTTTTTTTTTTTAACAGGTTGCTGTATATTGTGTTCGGCATTCACTGTCGAGGGTGCTGAAAGAGTTACTGCCGATCAGTTAGCTCTTTCAGCACCTTGGACAGTGACGGGCGTCGACTAGCCTCATCTCTATGATGGCTGCGCGAAAATCAAGCAGCCGCGCATCATACACGGATGACACACGCAGCTGTCAAATGGTTTTTGCGCGCGCAAAACGCCGCGTTGTTTGCGCGCGCAAAAACGCAACGTTCGTCTGAATCTGCCCTAAATGGCATATTCACTTTATTTTGCGGGGCGATACGATTACGGCGATACCTTATGTTTATAGTTTTTTTTTTTATGTCTTATGGCGTTTGCACAGTAAAATACTTATTGTAAAAAATCATTTACTTTTTGTGTTACCTTATTCTAAGCGCCAGAACTTTTTTTTTATTCTTTCCATCAAGAAAGCCGCGCGAGGACTTGTTTTTTGCGTAACGAACTGTAGTTTCCAACAGCACCATTTTTAGGTACATGCGACTTTTTGATCTCTTTTCATTCCTTTTGGGAGGTGAAGTGACCAAACAATTGTGATTCTGGTGCAGTTTATTATTATTTTCTTTTACAGCGTTCACCGCGCGGGATAAATAACAAAATAATTTTGTAGCTCATGCCATTACGGACGCGTTGATACCAATTATGTATAGTTTATTTGTTTGTTTATATATTTTTATTAATAATAAAGGACTGATCAGGGAAAAAGGGGGATTTTTACTTTTAAAACTTTTATTTTCTTATTTTTTCCAATTTTTTATTTTTTTACTTTATTACTTTGTCCCACTAGGGGACTTGAGGACAGGAGGCCCTGATCGCTATTCGAATACACTGCACTACATGCCTAGTGCAGTGTATTAGAGCTGTCAGCTGCTCACTGACAGCAAGCATAGTGGGTCCTGACTTTGTCAGGACCCGCTAGGCTTCCATAGATGGCATAGCCGGACGCCATTTTTAGGCATCCGTTTTATTGCCATCATCGCCGCCCGCTATCATGTAGTGGGCCGTCGATGGTGGATTTAACCCCTGAGAAGCCGCGATCGCTATTGATGTGGCTTTTAAGGGGTTAATCAGCGGGGACACCGCGATCGGTCCCCGCTATAGGAGCTGCGGCAACCGCTGTACAAGACAGCAGCTGTCACAGCTCTTGTATGTGTCGGGAAGACGGCCGAAATGGCCGTTACTCTCGTGATGTATTATTCCGTCATGATGTGCATGGGATGGTTTCCATGACGGAATAGTACGTCACTGAGCGTTAAGGGGTTAAGCACCACGTCCAAAATCTGGCGCAAAAAACTCGAACTCTGCCTCCCATTGATGTCAATGGGAGGTCAGAGACGGAAATGGCCAAACGGAATGTCGCTTATTTTTCCTGCAAGCTTTTTTTTTTTCCGCTCGTGGGAAAAAAACACCTCCGATTGAAATCAATGGGTGGCGATTTCGGGCATTTTTTGGCCCCGTTTCCGATGCAGTTTCTGCCTCAGAAACCGCTCTGAAATACTCCTCGTGAACTAGCCCTTACGGTCGTGTGCACGAAGCCGAACATTGCAGCCTGAAACGTAGTACAACTTTTTTTTTTTTTTTTATTGGTTTATTTATATATTTTAGTAACATTCAAACAATAGCGCACGAACATACTCAGATGACAGGACAAAAGATACGATATGTAACATTGACAGACATGAGCATCAATATTATATCAAAGTTTACATGCAGTAGAATCTATAGGGGAGCAAAAGTTTATATACCGTGACAACAAATCTAATATTCCTGCAATTAGAAGAATAAGGCCTTTTGATTTTTACTTTTTTTATGCCTGCAAAAAAACTAGAGGCAGGTCTTGAACCGTCTGCGCTTTTTTTTTTTTTCATGGTTTTGGCAAAGTTTTTTTGGTCGCGGCCATTCAATATAATGCAGGGAGCATGGGCAAAAAACGCTTATAAAAACTGCCCAGAAACGAGCATTGCAGGTTTTTCTGCCTCTCATTTAAAAAAAAAACCTTGGCAAGAGAGAACTTTCCTCCTTTTTTATTTATTCTTTCTCGAGGCGCCAAAAGCCTCCCTGGAGAAACACCCCCCCCCCCCCCCAAAAACCGCCTCTGCCTCCCATTGAAATCAATGGGGGCGATTTCAGACGATTTTTGGTGCTAGTTCCGATGCAGTTTCCACATTGAAATCAGCGCCAAAAAACTGTGTGAACTGACCCTAAGGAAGAAAACTGCAGTAAAATCTGAAAGGCATACACAACTCTCAGATACATAGTCTAAGGGGGCATGCCACAATTTAAAAGATCAAGAACATAATAGTAGTTCAGTCACACCGGACGTGGATCATGTGTCAGGCGGGTGCACACCAGAAAGACCAAATCTGCAATAATTTCTGTGGACACTTAGTTGTGGTATAGTACTTTTTCATAAAGCACCACATTAAACAGGGCTTTCTATTGGGAAATAGTAGGGGTGTATGTAGTGCAACTTTTTAACTCCAGGTGACCACTAACCTATGTAAATACATATGTATTTTTTCCCATGCCAAAAGTGTCCACAGACTTTTTAATTCTAGTTTCATTTCAGCTTTGTCTATCTATCTTATTTACTTACCCATTTGCTTTTTGTTCTCTTTCCTAATTTCTTTGTTTCAGTCTTTTCTATCTCTTGTTTTTAAAGCACATCAACCAAGATCATATTTAAAACAGAAAAAACATCCTGGATTGGATGATAGGAAGAAATCTGTTCAAAGCTTCTATACTGGTACTTTTATGTAGTGCTACTTAACTAATAATGGCATATTTTATATTGTAAACATTGGGGAGTTTTATCAAAAAAGGGGAAAAGGAAAAGTGAAGTTGTTGCCCATAGCAGCCAATCAGATTACACCTTTTATTTTTCAGACGCTCTTTGAAAAACTAAAGCAAGGGCCTGGTTGATTGTTATGAGCAACTATTTCACTTTCCCTTTCCACCAGTTTTGATAAATCTCACTCAATGGTTCTATCTGAATCAAACCTGTAATTAACTCACCCCTAATGTGATGGCTGGAACTGCTTCTCTGGTGAGGCGTGTGATGTTAGCTGGCGTTGAGGTTTTTGCTACTGCATCGGTCAGTCTGGAGCGGTCGACTCTTTACCATGGTAAGTTTTGAAAAAAACTGCTCGCAGCAGTAAGTTGTTCCGACTTACTTACGTAAAGGAGTTTTCACATTCCTGACATTTATGACATATCCACGGGATATGTCATAAATGTCAGATCGGTGTGGGTCCCATCCCTGGGACTAGCACCAATCTCTAGAACGGGGCCCCCTAAACCCCGTTCTACCTCTCTGTTTTCCAGCTGATTTGCGACCATGAAGAAGAAAACCGCATAGCTCGCTGAGCTACACTGTTTCCATAACTCCCATAGTAGAGAATGGCTGTTATGGTCATTGGTCAGAAATCACATGAGTCAGCCGGAACTCAGAGCGGTAGGCCTCATTCTAGAAATAGATCTGGGGCCCAGAGGTGGGACCCGAATCTGACATTTATGACATATCCTGTGAATTTATCATAAATTGATTTAAAAAAAAAATCTTTGTCACCTGACCTCCCTTCATGCGTTTAGGACAGGTCCTATGTCTACAGCTAAATTTGTACATTTAGGCCTCTGCTAATTTTCTAAATTTTGAGGTCAGGAGCAGGAGGAGGGCAGATGGAGCCAAATACAGTCATTCACTACTATTGAATGAGGATGCGGCGGTCTGAGTGAGACGGCCAGTGCGTGCTGGCTCGGGAGTGGACCAGTTCAGTCACCTGACCTAAGTCACCTGTCCTCACGTCCCTGAATCAGTTCAGGTGACCAGGCTGGTTCACTCTTGGAGCGGCACGCACCAACATCGTTCAGACCGCCGACGCCATGCTTGGCTCCGTCCGCCCTTCTCCTGCTTCTAAATGTGAGTGTGAAGGGCAGACTGAGCCAAGGAGGGAATGACGTGGCGGTCAGAGTGCAGTCAGGGCGTGCTGTGACGGGAGTGGACCAGTTCAGTCACCTGACGTCCCTGACGTGAGGTCAGATGATTGGACTGTGCCGACCCGGGAGTGGACCAGTCCGGTCACCTGACCTGACCTGAATCACCTGACCTCACATCACTGACTCAGGTCAGGTGACAGGACTGGTCCCCTCTTGGGCCGGCACGCACCGACCTCACTCAGACCGCCGCCATACTTGGATCCGTCCGCCCTACTCACTCACATTTAGGAGAAGGGCGGACTGAGCCAAGTAGGGAATGATGATGCGGCAGCAACGCGGTCTGAGTGAGGTCGGGCCGCACCAAATGATCTTGCGGGCCTTACACGGCCCGCGGCCGAACGTTCCCCACCTCTGATGTAGAGAGATCTAAAACCTAACAAAAGCTATATAAATTTGGTATCCCCATAAATGTACTGACCCGCTATTCACCGTCCTGTGAACCCCGCAAAAACGAATCCCATAAGAAAATGGTGGTACGCCTGTTTTTTCCAATTCAACCCCATTTGGATTTTTTTCCAACTTCCCAGTACATCACATGTAATATTAAATCGTGCCATTAGAATGTACAATTTATCCTGTAAAAAAATCATTTTAGTTTTTATACTTCTCACTTTTTGAAGGCGGGGAGGAAAAAACAAGAGTCTGGTCCTGAAAGGTTTAAAGGAAATCAGTTTTGTACATTAGGCTGGATTTCTCCAAAGTAGCTGCAAATAAGTGACAGACCACTGAAATCACCAAGACTGTCACTACATTATGCTGCCCTCAGTGATGGCAGCATAATGTAGATGACCGATTCCTTTTAAGGCTCTGTTCACATCTGCGTCAGAGGCTGTTACCTTGCAGTTCCAGTGAAAAATGCCAGGAGAGCCTTCCAGTAAAACTACGGACATTTCTCCATGCAAATGTGTTTTAGTTAATCAATATTTCTGCAATGCCTTGGGCCTAATTCACACGAGCGTGTGCGGTTTCATGATATACGGTCCGTGTGTCGGCCGCATTTCCCGGACCATACACACTTCAGAGAGCCGGGCTCCTAGCATCCTAGTTCTCTATGACGCTAGATGTCACTGCCTCTCCGTGGAACTACTGTCCCGTACTGAAAACATGATTACAGTGTGGGACAGTTGTCCGGCAGCGAGGCAGTGACACCCTAGCGTCATAGATAACTATGATGCTAGGAGCCTGGCTCCCTGCAGTGGGTTCGGTCCGGGAAATGCGTCCGACACACGAACCATATATCACGGACAGAACACGCTCGTGGGAATTAGGCCTTCTATGCACAGCCTTCTTCAGTTCATGCCACAGTATCTCAATAGGGTTAAGGTCTGGACACTAACTTGGCAATTTCAAAACATAAATTATTTTCTTTCTCTTTCTTTTTTTTTTTTAACCGTTTTTTAGATTTACTTATGTGTTTTTGGTCATTGGCTTGTTGCATCACCCAACGTCTCTTTAGCTTGTAGTCATGGACTGCTGCCCTTACATTCTCCTGTAAAATGTTTTGATACACCTTGGCAAGGCGTCTGGGTCCTGAGGCAGCAAAGCAGCCATAAACCATGATGCTCTCTCCACCATGCTTCAAAGTTAGGATGAGCTGTTGATGTGCAGTGTTCTTTTTCCTCCATAATGTTGTGCATTTGTGCTAAAAAGTTCCACTTTTAATTTGTCTGTCCATAGAACATTTTCCCAGAATCATTGTGGAACATCCAGGTGGTCTCTGTCAAACTTGAGATCTGCCGCAATGTTTTTTTGGACAGCGGATTCCCTTAGTGGACACATGTCTTCACCTCTTTCAGGATTCCCCTTTGTCGTCTTGGACGCTCATTCTTTGGGATAGCAGCAACAATCCTCAACACTTGCAGACGATACATCTAACCGTAGATTGATGTACACCCAGGTCTAGAGCAATGCTTTTTGTAGCAGTTTCATGCGTCTCTAGAACACTTTCTTTGAGGTTCTCTGAAAGTTGTTTGCGTCAAAGCATGGTTCGCACTAACCAGTCTTTCTTGAGAAGAACAGATTTGTTAGTAACCAGGCTTTGGGTGCCTTTATTTAATAGGCAAAGCAACTGTAAAAACCTACACTTCAAATCTCATCATCTTAATTTAAACCCCTTTTTCCAATTAGCATTTGGAGAAGTCATTAACATAGAGGTTCACTTACTTTATCTCCCTGCATGGTGGATGTTTACGTAACCCCCTTAGTGACCAGCCTATTTTAGGCCTTAAAGACCAAGCTATTTTTTTAATTTTTTTTTTTTTTTTTTCATTTTTCTATAGTTTTATTCAAAGAGATATAACTTTTTTTTAATTTTTCCGTCGACATAGCCATATGAGGACTTGTTTTTTTGCGGGATCAGTTGTACTTTTTAATGGCACCATTTTGGGGTACGTATCATTTTTTTGCTTAACATTTATTAACTTTTTTTGGCGGGGATAGGAAAAAAAATTAAATTCTGCCTTTGTTCTATGCGTTTTAAATTCACTCCATTCGTAAATTACATGTTATCTTTATTCTATGGGTCGGTACAATTACGGCGATAACACATGTATAGATTTTTTTTTATGTTTTACGGCTTTTGCACAATAAAAACTATTTTGTACTAAAATTATTTGTTTTTGCATAGTCTCATTCCAAGCCGTTATCTTTTTTTTATTTTTCCATCAATGTAGTAATACGAGGGATTGTTTTTTGCAGGGCGAAGCGTAGGTTTGATTGGTACTGTTTCCGGGTAAAAGGGACTTATTGATTTTAACTTTTATTCTTTTTTTGGGGGGCAATGGGGAAAAAAATAGCAATTTCGCCATTGTTTTGTTTTGTTTTTTTTTGTTTGTTTTTACGGCGTTCACTGTGTGGTCTAAATTACATCTTAACTTTTATTGTTTTGGTCATTACGGTCGCGGCGATACCATATGTGTGTACTTCTTTTTTTCTTTTTTTTTTTTACCACCTTTACTAAATAAAACGACTCCTATATGGACATTGATGTCAGGAGGAGAGGAGTCGTCCAAGGCAGAGCACTTGAAGTGGCACTGTTTCGGGACTCCAGCAATGTGGAATCCTCTAACATCACTGTCCTTATATAGATAGTGATGTCAGGGGCAACCCAGAGCCAGAGTCCTGGGCTCTGCCTGGGACTCCTTCTCTGCTCCTAACGTCACTGTCCATATATGGACCGTGACACCAGGAACTTTCCCAGGGCCGGAGTCCTGGGGCAGAGTCTATACTAGTGCACTGCCTGGGGATTCCGACAAAGCCCCTGACATCCCTGTCCTTATATGGACAATGATGTTGAGAGCGGCCAGAAGAATAGGTTTAACGTATACCTGTGATGGGTGCCATACAGTTGCATATTTCACCCATAGCCTCTCATGTTAAAAAATAAATAAATTAAAATTACAAAAAAAAGTATACCGTGTGGTATACGTTTTTGTTTTTTTGGATGGGATCCCTCAGGATAGATTAGCGTAGTCTACTACGCTATTCCATTCTCTTTTTATTACTAGTTTTTTTTTATTTGTGTGTTTTTTACAGGTTCGGTTGATGGACTCCGATTAACTTTTTTTTTTTTTTTTTTTAACTAAAATGGTTAACGAGGGTTTTTGTTTCAATAAAATATTTTTTAGTCCTTTTTTTTTTTTCAACTTTATTACCACTGCCTTAGCAATGGCCACTGGCTGATGAACAGCGTCTATTACTGAGGCAGCGCTTAGTGTTAGCCGGTGAAAATGCTAACACTAAACCCCTCATTATTACCCCCGTACCCTCCACCACCAGGGGTACCAGGAAGAGGCGGTTTCAATCCAGTACCCGACCGTTTGAAGTGGTGGTCGGGCACTGGTGCAGCCACAGGCTGGTATTATTAGGCTGGGAAGGTCCAAACAACATGACAGCAGCAGGCTAGCATTACCAGGGTGAGAAGGCACACAGTTTTTTGGCTTTCCCAGCCTAATAATACCAGCCTGCGGCCGCCACAGTGCACATCCATCATTACAGATGGTAGGTATTGGATCGTACCTGGCTCTTCCCGGTATCCCTGGTGGCGATGGGTACCGGGGTAATATTGGACAGTTAGCGTTAGCCTTTCCACCGGCTAACACTAAGCCCCTCTTAATAATGGACACGCAATCAGACAGTGGCCATAACTAAGGCAGTAATAATAAAGTTTTGAAAAAGACAGACACAGAATTTTTTTTTATTGAAATAAACCCCCCTACACAACCCTTGTTAACCATTTTTTAAAAAAAAAATAAAACAAAAAACGCTTTCATCGAAGTAGTCCATGAATCTGAAGTAGTCCAAAAACCAAACCTATAAAAAAAATTGGCAAAAAAAGCATTCGTTACACATGAAAAACTCAACAACCTAGAAATGTCGTGTGTGTGTGTGTGTGTGTGTGTGTGTGTGTGTGTGTGTGTGTGTGTATGTATATATATATATATATATATATATACACACCGTGTTCCTGATTATTATGCACATTGGATTTAAGTGTCATAAACATTTAATTATTAGTTTTTCAATGAAACTCATGCATGGTATTGTGTCTAAGGCTGGGTTCACACGACCTATTTTCAGACGTAAACGAGGCGTATTATGCCTCGTTTTACGTCTGAAAATAGGGGTACAATACGTCGGCAAACATCTGCCCATTCATTTGAATGGGTTTGCCGACGTATTGTGCAGACGACCTGTAATTTACGCGTCGTCGTTTGATAGCTGTCAAACGACGACGCGTAAATTGTCTGCCTCGGCAAAGAAGTGCAGGGCACTTCTTTGCTACGTAATTTGAGCTGTTCTTCATTGAACTCAATGAAGTGCAGCTCAAGATATACGAGCGTCACAGACGCCTCGTATATTACGAGGAGCTGCTTTTACGGCTGAAACGACGCAGCTGTTTTCTTATGAAAACAGGCTGTCATTTCAGCCGTAAATGACAGCTAGCGTGTGAACATACCCTTAGGGCTCTTTGGATCATTGTAATCAATCTCAGACACCTGTGATAATTAGTTTGCCAGGTGTGCCCAATCAAAGGAAAACTACTTAAGAAGGACGTTCCACGTTATTAAGCAGGCCACAGGTTTCAAGCAATATGGGAAAGAAAAAGGATCTCTCTGCTGCCGAAAAGCGTGAAATAGTGCAATACCTTGGACAAGGTATGAAAACATTGGATATTTCAAGAAAACTTAGGCATGATCATCGTACTGTGAAAAGATTTGTGGCTGATTCAGAGCACAGACTGGTTCGTTCAGATAAAGGCATAATGAGGAAGGTTTCTGACAGACAAATTAATAGGATTAGAAGAGCAGCTGCTAAAATGCCATTGAAAAGCAGCAAACAGGTATTTGAAGCCGCTGGTGCCTCTGGAGTCCCGCGAACCTCAAGGTGTAGGATCCTCCAGCGGTTTGCAAGTGTGCATAAAGCTATTATTCGGCCACCCCTAAACAATGCTCACAAGCCGAAACGGTTGCAGTGGGCTCAGAAATACATGAAGACTAATTTTCAAACCGTGTTGCTTACTGATGAGTGCCGTGCAACCCTGGATGGTCCAGATGGATGGAGTAGTGGATGGTTGGTGAATGGCCACCATGTCCCAACAAGGCTGCGATGTCAGCAAGGAGGTGGCGGAGTCATGTTTTGGGCTGAAATCATGGGAAGAGTGCTGGTAAGCCCCTTTAGGGTCCCTGACGGTGTGAAAATGACCTCTGCAAAGTACGTAGAGTTTATGACTGACCACTTTCTTCCGTTGTACAAAAAGAAGAACCGTGCCTTCCGTAGCAAAATTATCTTCATGCATGACCATGTACCATCTCGTGCTGCAAAGAATACTTCTGTGTCATTGGCTGCGATGGGCATAAAAGGAGAGAAACTCATGGTGTGGCCCCCATGTTCCCCTAACCTCAACCCTATTGGAGCATCCTCAAGCAAAATATATGAGGCTGGGAGGCAGTTCACATCAAAACAGAAGCTCTGGGAGGCTATTCTGACATCCTGCAAAGATATTCAAGAAGAAACTGTCCAAATACTCACAAATTCAATGGATGCAAGAAATGTGAAGGTGATATCAAAGAAGGGGTCCTATGTTAACATGTAACTTGGCCTGCTAAGTTTTTTTTGATTGAAAGAGCTTTTGATTTCTGTAAATATGACCTCCTGATGCTGCAAATTCAACAAATTACCATTTTAGTTCTCTTTACAACCTTAAATGTTTTGATCTCTGTTGTTCATAATAATTTGAATCCGTGCATTTTGAGTTTTTTACTTCTAAAAAAAAAATCTGTTATTAGGAGATTTGTTCAATAAAATTTGCATTATACTCCAACGGTTGATGGCTTGAAGATTATACTGACTGTCATTTGCATCGACTATTTAGAAAAATCAGCGAAAAATAACATTTGCATAATTTGGAATGCGGTGTATATATATAATATGTATGTATATTGGGGACGGATAGGACGTGGGATGGGGTAACATGGAGTGGGCTCACAGGCCGAGCCCTCTCCATACAACAGGTGTTTCGGCTAGGTATTATAACTTTCACTTCAGCGCGATCAACTAGTTTAACCTGTTAAATGCCGTAGTAAATAGCGACCGCGGCATTTAAATAACTAGAAACTGCCCCCCCCCCACGATTCTATTTCATGGGGGCCTGATGGTCCGCCATCTTTGTACTCTTTTGAACCCCTGCCAGAGGGCTTCATAGGAGACTGTCCATATCACGATATACTGCAATACATTAGTATTGCAGTATACCGTGCAAGCGATCTAACGATCGCTGGTTCGTCCCACACTATGTGAAAAAAAATTAAGACAACTGGTATCGATGCGTCCGTAAAAGTCTGAACTATTTCAATATATCACTATTTAGCCCGCACCGTGAACGCTGTAAAAAATAAACGTCAGAATCGCAGTTTTTTGGTCACTTAATCTCCCACAAAAAGTTTAATAAAACGTGATCAAAAAGTCTCATGTACCCCAAAATGGTACCAGTAGAAACTACATCTCGCCCTGCAAAAAAAAAAAAAAGCCCTGACACTGCTCAATCGACGGAAGAATAAAAAAGTTATGTCAGAATGTGGCGACAAAACTCACATTTTTATTTTTAACAATCAGTTTGTTTTTTTCTTGTAGTACAGTAAAAAATTGTGTAGTACCGTGTTAGCCAGAGACAATATGAAATGTTAAATACTTTTGTGTCAAAAAAGACAAAAGTATAATAGGTATGATACCTATTATACCTACCTTTTATACCTTTTATGATACCTATTATACCTACCTACCTATTACCTACCTTTATTGGCATATAGAACTTTTATGGTTAGCCAATAAAGGTATCATACCTATTATACTTTTGTCTTTTTTGACACAAAAGTATTTAACATTTCATTTTTTTTCTTGTAAAACATGAAAACAAAAGTTATAAATTTGGTATCGCTGTAATCGTCTTGACTGGCAGAATTAAGTTAATGCACCATTTTTACCACACAGTGAACGCAGTAAAAACAAAACCAACCAAAAGATTAAGGAATCGCTGTTTTTTTCCTATTTTACCACACAAATATTTCTATTCCAGTTTCCCACTACATTATATGGTACAATAAATTGTAGATTTCCATGGCGCAACTTGTCCTGCAAAAAACAAGCCCTCATATGGCAATATTGATGAAAAAAAAAAAAAAGTTCTAGCTTTTAAAATGTGGGGATGAAAAAACAAAAGTGAAAATCTGAAAAATGGCTGCGACAGGAAAGTGTGTGTGTGTGTGTGTGTGTGTGTGTGTGTACGCACACACACACACAATGCTAATATATAGCATCATGCTATATATTGGCATGATGCAAGGATCCAGTGATGAGCGCTCTCAGCACTTGTCTGTCTTTACTCTTGCCTTGCAGAAGCTGTCTGTATAGATACTAACTGCTGGGGAGAGATTGCAGCAGGAGATTCTGTGACCTGATTAGCTCAGCTGATTTGCTCGTTCACGAGTTGAAAGCAAAGCATCCTGGGATTTAAGGGCACAAGCTCTGGCTTCAATTCCCTTAGCTAAAGTCATAATCAGGAAGTGCCTGCCCATTTCAATATGCAGCAAGAGAAGATTTTACATTTAGGCCTCATGCACACAACCGTAGCCATATGCACGGCCGTGATTTTCGGGTCAGACGGCCCTGGAGTGTCACTCGCGGGCCGTGCACATGGCTGTGTGCATTCATTTCTATGAGCCTGGACCGCAAAACACGGCTGTAATAAGACATGTCCGTTCTTATTGCGGGTCAGGCTCCTGGGCCATGCACGGACCGTGGGAACCACGGTGGTGTACATGGGCCAATTGAAATGAATGGGGCTGCAATTCACCCACAGATTTGCGGGTGAACTGCAGCTGCAAAAATGTTTGTGTGCATGGGGCCTTACTGTCAAGTATTATGACTGGATATCAGGCTAGGAAGTAGCTATCTGCATACTATAGGCATTGTTGGAATTGTAGTGAAAGGCTCTATTCTGCTGTGCATAAAATGATTTTTAGGCAATGTCATTGGAGGTACGCTTTAAGAATAATCTAGTGCTTTGCTCTCTATCTTTCCTAAACCTATCCCACATTCAATAATTGACTGCTTAAAATTTTTATTAATGAAAGTATGATAGTGTAAACTTGTTATTGGGAATTGCATCATAATCACAATATGGGAATGGTTGCATGGTATCAAGGATTTTTAAAATGGAAACCTTGGAAGGATTTCAATGCAACCTGTCAGCATCTTTATGCTTCCCTCTTTGCAGACGTGCTAATTTCAATGATGTGTCACTTATGTGGGTAACTGCTTTTACTTTTGTGAACTTACAGCACAATGCAAGTGCTGGAAGGAGTCCAACATATTCATGAGCAAACGCTCACCATGCCCATCCACTACTGATTGACCGCTTTCTCCCTATGCACAGTAATAGGAAGAAAGCGATCGATCATCAGCGGGTGGGGGGGGGGGTAGTGTTGTATTTTCGATTAGTACCCGTTTAACGGGCAGAATGTACTCCCGTGTAAAAGGACCTTAACTTACTCCATGTGCAAGTTAAAGTTTCTAATCTAAAAATAAAATCAGTGGTCTATGCGGTTTATTAGCTTCATTCACTTGCACGCTACACACTCCATTCATTTCAGTATAGGACAGATTTAGGAAGAGACCTGTATGTTCTCCTTTTTATATAAAAAATGAATTCAAAAGGTGTACATAGCCTTTAAAGTCCTATCACTTTTAAGAAACTAATATCTGGTGGGTTGTAGGGTTTGGTATTTCCTTGTTTAACTTCTTTTATTTTTTTCTCCATTTTAATATCCCATTTTTATATTATCCCATAATCGAATTTCCCCCTGGCCTTTCTTTTTCCTGCCCTGTCCTTATATTTCCCATTCCTAACCGTACGATAGCACAGAATCCCTGTAGTTCATCTCTTAACAGGACACTGGACAAATGCATGAAATTGGAACAGTATTACAAGTCAAAGCAGAATTTTTGTTTCGATCAACAAGATGACTCCCTTTCTACTGACAGTCCAGAAAGCCCTGATGGTAAAATATCAATTCATGTATGCTCTCTGGTCTTAAAAGGTTATTCCTATCTGAGGCATTTTTGGCATATCCACAGGATATGTCTGATAGATGGGGGTCCCAGCTCTGGGACCTGCACCTACAATAGTGTGCAAAAGTTTTAGACAGTTGTGGAAAAATCCTGCAAAGTGAGAATGCTTTTAAAAATAGAAGGGTTCATTTTCTTTTTTTTCTTTTCAAGTAACAAAATGCAAAGTGAGTGGACAGAAGAGAAATCTAAATCAAATCAAACACCCTTTGACTTCCAAAACAGCATCAATTCTTCGAGGTACACTTGCAGACAATTTTTGAAGTAACTCTGCAGGGAGGTTGTTCAAAATTTCTTAGAGAACTTATCACAAATCTTCTGTGGACAAAGGCTTCCTCAAATCTTTCTGTATCTTCATGTATATTCTCTGAACAGTAGATGGGTGTACCTGGGACCCATTGGTTTCTGCCAGTTATGCTGGCACTTAAGCTGATGGCACTGCTGGACATATTCTGATTTCAAAGGGAAGTAAGCATGAAGTGTCTTTGATCTACTGCACGAAGTTTCCTTGGCCAACCATTGTGTCTACGGTCCTCAACGTTGAACAGCACATCTTCAAACCACAGTCTGCTTTGAAATCTGTGCCTGGGAGAGACCTTGCTGATGCAGTGTAATGGCCTTGTATGTTATTGCTGTGCTCAGTTTGCCATAGTGTACCTGTGGCATGAAACTCTCTTCCACAACCTCACCTTTGTAGCAGAGTTTTTGGCAGTTCCTCTTCCAGTCTTAAGCCTCCTACACAGCTGTTTCTGTTCTAGTTAATAGTGTTTCAACCTACATATGAAAGGACCATTATCACCTGTTTGGTATAATTGGTTAATCATACACCTGACTATAATCCTACAAAATCCAAGACTTTGCCTTCAAAACTGCATCAATTCTTCTAGGTAAACTTGCACAAAATATGGTCAGACCAAATATTGATTTGATTTCGATTTCTCTTCTGTTCATTCACTTTGTATTTTTTATCAATTAACAAAATGTAATTAAAACTTTTTGAAAGTATTCTTACCTTGCAGCATTTTTCCACAACTGCCAAAAACCTTTGAACAGTACTGTATATTGAGAACAAGTGTCGCCTGAACCTCGTCTGTTGATGGCAGGGACTAGTGGAGAGCATGGGAGTTACTGAAACCGCCGAGCAAGCGCGTCTGGACTGTTTTCTTAGCTCTCATACAACAGTTCCCGCCTGGAATCTACGGCCAGCGACCGCCGCACTAGACGAAACTGGTTTTGAGTGACCCTTGTTCTCAAAATAGGTGTGCGTCCCTGTTGGGGAAGTCATGGCTCAAAATATATTAGACTGAAATTTAGACCAGTGTTTCAACTGACACTCGCTCTCACACAGGAGATTTATCCAGCTCCAAATCATAGATTATATCGATATATCGGAGAGAAATAGAGACACAGACATTGCTTGTATGCTCAAAAATACTCCCCTGAGGTTTATTGATCAAACAATTACAATAATATAATTCGAAAGGCTTGATCTCAGCCAATCATTTACAATATGATAATAACTCTTTTACAGCCAATGGCATACAATGCGAATATTTCATATTGAGCCAGTCACAGACATACAATACGTTTTCAAAAATAATATAATAATTCTTTATTAGATGCTTACGTTGCTTAACACCTGGTCTATTTCTCTGGCAGGAATACAGTAGCTTGTTCTTTGAATATGACACCTTCACACTCCCCATTTAATATACATTTGGAATGGGTCTCTTCCACTGAAAGTATATTTTTTCCCCCACTCTGATCTCCCCCCACCCCCCTTTTTTTCTTTTGAAAGAGCGGTTTTAGGCTTCGTTCACATCTGCATCAGGGTCCTGTTCTGACGTTCCGTCGGAGCTTCCCATCAGAACGGGACCCTGACTGATTTCAATGGTGACGGATCCTGTGCCAATGGTTTCCGTTTGTCTGAGTTGTGCAAGGGTTCCGTCGTTTTGACGAAATCAATACCGTAGTCTACTAGGCAACAGATTACTTTTATTCACTAATTGGATTCTTTAAGACACTAGGTAAATGTGTATATTTATTGAAATAGGGGGAAAGGGTCTTTGCAGGTGGAGTAGAAATTACATCTCTGCATAATCCGATATCATGCTCGATAATCCATAATCTAATTTAATACAGAGAATATAAGCAAATGGACCATCCATCACAGTCCCAGAGCTGGGACCCGCAGTATTTGTGCCACGTGTGGACTAGCCCTTAGGGTGTTTGGCAGATATTCTCCGCAGTGAATCCGGAGCAAAATCTACATGTGGATTTTGCAGCATATTTCACGCTTTGCATTGAAAATATAATAATTAGTTTACTGAAACCAGACAAACCCTTTAAAGGGTAACGAAACGTTTGACAATCGCTAGAAAAAAAGCGTCAGAAGCGCTCTGTTCGGCTTTTTCCGGAAATCAATGTATCAGAGTACGGGCTCAATAAAAAGTCTGAGCCCGTACTCCGATACACGGGAAAAGCCGAACAGACACGAAGCGGCGGACATGTCATATTTTTTACGGGCCCATTCACACTGTCCGTTAAAAAAACGGCTGTGTAAATAGCCCCATAGACATGCATTAATCTTAATACAGCCGGGTGACGGCCGTTTTAAAAAAACATTCAGATTAACCCAATTACAGTTTACAGACTGACTAACTAGAAATACCCTTTATAAATTCTCTTGTATATTCCAGGTAATACGTATTCTGAGGCAGCATACAATGCCAACACCATTTCACTACCAGCATTGACTGTTGATATAATGTTGTTAATGTGAAATGCTGTATTTCTATTACTCGAGAAATAATCGGGCTGTATTCTCTAAAAAGTTCTAAATTATTATTTGTTTTTTACAATTGTGAGATCAGCACTATAGTTTGTTCCTTGCTATTTTCTCATTTTGTTATTTTTGCCCATTCGCTCACTATTAAAATGACAATAAACAAAACATTTTGTCATTTTCTTATAGATTCCCAGCAAACATCTGGCTGTAGCGTTTTAGCCCAGAACAAAAAAAACCACAGTGCAAAACACCGCTAAATGCTGTATGTGAAACTAGCCTGAGACAGTTTTGATAAATTGGCCCAGTGAATTTAGCTGAAGCTAGAGAGGCCAGTAGTTCTTTGGGGAATTCTTGGAAGACTTTTTTGTTTTGTGGTTGGAGTCCTTTTTGCAGGTTGGCCACTCCTGGGAAGCGTCACCACTGTTCCAAGTCTCCTTTGTATGAAGATCGTGGCCCTCTGCAGTTTAATGATATCCCACATTCATATGTTTCTACTTTAGTTTTTGTTCTCATTCTGAAATTTCCCTTGATCATGCACAACTTTTTGTAGAAAATCGGCAGTGGCAGCATCACTCTTGGTCAGGCTAAATATAGAATTAGGGTCAGATTGAACAGCACTGTTCAAATTACATTATAGGAACTGATTGGTTAGAATTATTGGTACAAAAATGATACAACAATTTATTACCGTGATTGTCAGTATGGTCGCCTCCCCCTCCCATAGGGTGTATTAGAAGTATATAAAGAAAATGTTTGGCAATGAATAAACCATAATGCCATCAAGTTTTTTTTTATTGTTCTGAGGTTTTTTATTCACATGTGTTCTTGTCTATGTCTATAAATGGCTTTACATATAGTTGGTATAGTTGAGAGAGAACTACTCGAAGTGTAACATGAAAAGCGTGAGGCGATGTGTCTCAGAAGCAGGGCTAGCAGACGTGCCTAGCGTGCGACGCATCTCCTATACACAGGGGAGAAATTGGATTGTAGAACAAAAGTAAAATAAACAGCAAAGGTAAAATGTACAAATTGTGCTCTTCTTTAGAACTGCCTAGGACAAGCCACAGCTTTTTAAAGTCTCAAAGTAAATCCCAGCCCATTGAAGAAGTAGCAGAAGAAGAGTACATTGAAGAAATGCAAAGATCGATTGATCCTCTGTTTACATCAATAGAAAAGGACAGCTTGGAGATCGATGGTGAGTATATAGGAGGTTCCACTGAGGATTTGGCAGGTGTATCAATTATAAAACAGACAAAGTGTGGTAAATTAACGTAAGTGCAAATGGCATGGTATAAAGGGGCTCTGTCACCGCATTATAAGTGCCCTATCTCCTACATAATCTGATGGGCGCTGGAATGTAGATAACAGCAGTGGTTTTTATTTTGAAAAACCATCATTTTTTAGCAAGTTATGAGCAATTTTAGATTTATGCTAATTAGTTTCTTAAAGACCAACTGGGCGTGTTTTTACTTTTTACCAACTGGGCGTTGTACAGAGGAGTGTATGACACTGACCAATCAGTGACCAATCAGCGTCCTACACTTCTCATTGTTCCAGCCCAGATTCTTTCACTGCACAATCACACTGTAACAATGGGCTGGAAGATTCCGTCGGAAAAACGGAAACCTGCCGGAATGGTGATGAACAGAAACCATTAGCAATGTTTCCATCACCATTGATATCAATGGTGACGGAAACAGAAGCTGTGGTTTCAGTTTGACTATCCGTTGCGGGGTTCACCAGACGGAAGCTTCCGATGGAACCCCGGAACGGAAAGCCAATGCTGATGTGAGCAGGCCCTAAAGGATATTTTTCTATACGGAAAATAAATTCACTTTAATTTGCATTTTTAGAATCTGTTGTGGCTTCTGGACCAAATCAAGCCTTTAATGGGGTTGGACTTGATACTTTGGAAGAACAAGAAGAAAAGGAAAGGTTTTTTGCTAGGCTTGAAAAAGGTGCTTCATCTACAATTGACTATTCGAAGCTAATTAAGGAACTGGATTCTACTGATTCAACACAACTTACAGCTTATACGCGGTAAGGTCTTCATTGTGTTCTACACGCGTTTTGTTTAGTAACGTAAGGGCTCAATCAGACGAGCGTAAAACTCGTCCGTGTGTGCGTGGAAATCACTCACAGCACACGGACCCATTGATTTCAATGAGGCTGTTCACACATGCAGGAGTTTTCACGCAGCGAGAATCCGTTGTGTGAAACTTACTGCTTGCCCTACATTCGTGTATTTTCATGCACCTACGCGCCCATTGAAGTCAATGCACATCAGTGTGTTGTGCGTGATTTGTACATCAATTCCATTGAAAGAAAAAAAGTGCTTTGCGAGTGCGTGGAAAAACACATGCCACTCACAAAGCACACTAATGCAATAACGCAATGCACACGGACAGATTTTCGTGCGTTTTTTAAATCTGTCACGCTCGTGTGAATGTAGCCTTAAAGTCTTAAAAGGGTTGTCCTATCTAGACCGATCTTTCTTTCTAAATGCAGCACACTTGCCGTTACAACTAGGGAAACTGGGGGGCAGCCACTGTGGGGGAAATGTAATAAAAACAGGAGCCAGCTAATAGGGAAGGGGCCCCGAGCTGGGGTGGTGTCCATATGCACTAATATGATTGATAGGGCTACAACTGTTGATTTCCCACAGAATGTGACATATTTATCCATAGTAATGGAAACCACCCATCAACCATTTTATCCATTTATTTGTGTAAAATTGTTTTGGGCAGCACTGCATTAATACACATTAATCATAATTAAATGGTTTAACACATGTAAAACATCAAAATTACCATTCCTAATTACTTTTTATCCTGTAACTCTTTAATGAATATTTGATTCAGTGATCAAGTAAAAAAACAAGTCGTGAATGGTCTGAGCTTGGCATTTGGCACACATGCCTCTAGGCTAGCTCTGACCTGATGTTTGTATAGTAGGCATCTAAAATTGTGTATTATACTTTCATTTATTTTAGCAATATTGACCATGCTCAAGCAGAGAAGGATGAACCTAAAGATGAAATTGAAGATGCGTCAGGTAAATATAGTAGCGTTCTATTATTCTGGCTAGGCGAGCACAATCTACTTCTAGTGGAAGATCATATTCCCCTCTTTTTCAAAATGGCTTACAGATGCGACCAGTACCAAATAGCTTTTTGCTAATGTATTTTTTTCTTTTGTTTCAGTTTTACTAAGCTTAGTAAAAGTGTTACCATCAGAATAAAAAAGGTCTTTATAATCTGTAGAGATAGATTGATAGGTAATCTATAATATAAAAATGAATGTCTGATTGTCTGTCCTCTATAGGCATCCAAACGCCTGAACCATTTGACACCAAATTTGGCACATAGGTACATCGGGTGTCCAGGAGGGTTTTCATAAAGGTCCTGATCTTGCTGCTGTTCTCTGTTATCATCCATTATCACAGGATCACAATCCAATACTATAAAAGCGAATACAGAAATTTGCTTTTATAGTATAGATATTTTTATCTGGCAGTAGCAGCTGGTGCACTTTACTAGATAATTCTAGATGGGAAGGTACAGTGGAGTGGTTGGCCATAGTAACCAAACAGATTACTACTTTAATTTTCAAAGGGGCCTTGGAAAGATGAAAGCCGGAATCTGATTGGTTGCTATGGGCAACTGCCTAATTTTTCTTTTACACCAGTTGAGATAAACCACCCCCCACTGCACTTCATGCTTTTTGAGCACATATTAAAGTTTTCAGTTATAAATCTTGAAGGGGGTTGCAGCTGCTAGTTCATCTTCCTGACTTCAATGGGATCCTGTGGACCCACTAAGAATTCTTGAAAAATAAAACAAAGTCCAGTGGAAGCTCAAGGCCACTCTAGAAACGTGAAATCAAAATCACACGGCCAAAGTGTATTGCACTTCGCTTTTAAGCCAGCCACTACGCCTTCAGGAGCTAAACTTAGCAAATTTGAACTCAACTGACTGTTAACTTCAATTTTATAAATTCCACCAAAGAACTTTTTGAGTCTTTAATGGCCAGGATGAAAGCTGCATCACGAGCTGCAGAGACTCCTCAGCAAACTTTTGCCTGACCTCAAGCTTATGAAATGCATCATACTATTGCTCGAGCTGTTGAAACTTCTCAGCAATCTTGGGCCTGGCATTCTCAGCAACAGATCAGACAGGTAGCTCTCAGAAGTGCAGAAATTCCTGCTCAAACCCAGGCCAGAAAGCAAGCTGATAGAGTACATCATGTTGTTCTGCATGTTTTTCGCATGGACAATTTTATGTTGTCTGCTCCAGAGTTGGATTAGGTAAAAATCTTTTGTCTATGCGTCTGGCAATAAAATCGGCAATGTTTATCATCCGGCTTTGTCCTAAAGTCTTATGACTCCAACTTCTATCAGTTTAGCAGTCAGGTATTTAGGAGGTTAAAAATTAAACAAACAATGTCTAACTGCCAGGGTATATAGGGCTACTAGCGTTTTCCCCATAAACAAAAAAACAAGGGCATGGATTGGCTTCCTGGGCACCCTTCGAACAAATCCAATTAGCACACGCACGCTTACTTTGTACCCGGGCATCTTTATTCCTGGCATCTGTAAAACGAATAGGCGTGTACTTGATCTCTCTCTAAACTGCCTTACATTGCTCCAGACTCCAAATCCCACAAATCCGCTTGTGAGTCTGTGCGCATTCACAAGTCTCTTTGCTGAAGCGATCCATTGAAAGTCCAGTCAGAAAAAGTAGGCTAAACGCGCACGCTCGGGACCATGCATGTTCATGTCGGTGCCATACACTCTTTTGGTAAGTAGAGAAACATAACTAGCATGGGCGGCCAGGGAGAGTTGAGCGCCTACAGGTTGTAACCTGATTAAACTAAAAGTGACTATAGCGATGGGGGGGGGGCTAGCAAGTTGGATATTTTGCTGGAGAACCATAGAGAAAATATAATTAGTTCTATTTATTTTCTAAAAAAAAAAAGCCATTAGGACAATATTAAACACACTTGCTCTCCCCAGAGTACCCCTTTAACAATATACCTAACACGTCTATTTTTCAAAATTAGCAGTTAATTATAGCGAGGACTTTGAAGATGAGCCTGAAGCCAACAGTCATTTGCTGAGAAAATCAGAAGAAGAAAATGATGACCTAATGGAGTCTAAAAGTCAGGTTAGACTTTTACTTTTAGTCCTGTATTAATTGTAAGGATTTATGCACCGCATATATTGTGTCTGATTGTCAAAAGTTAATACCACAGTAAGCAAGCTGTATACATGACTTGTGACTGAGGGTATGTTCAAAACGGCCGTAGAATCGGAAGCAGAACGCCTCCAAACATATGCCCATTCATTTCAATGGGAAAAACTGCGTTCTGTTTCGACGCATAAAAATACGCCCGCGAAAAGGAAATGCATGTCACTTCTTGAGCCATTTTTTGAGCCGTTTTTCATTGACTGCAGAAAAAACGCTGCGAAAAACGCGAGTTGCTTAAAAAAACTTCTGAAGTTTTTTACTTCGTGTGTGAACATACCCTAGCAATTCAGTCCACTTGACACCAACATGAACCCAATACGTGACTTCTACTCATCTGTTTTGTTCAAGGAGAAAGCAAAAGACATTATAAAAGTCTAAATTCTCTATAAAAAAAATTGTAGAGTTCAATGCAAACTACATGTTATCTGTAAGGGCCTGGTTAACGTCAGGGTTCTGTTCATGGGTTCCATTCAACCTTTTCGTTGGAGAAACCGATGAACGGAAAGCCAAGACGGAAACCATAGCTTCAGTTTGCATTACCATTACGGAAAGTAATCCAATTGCAAATTAAGCATTACCATTAAAATTGATGGTAATTCAAACAAAACCTATGGTTTCCGTTCATCGGTTCCTCCGACGGAACGGTCTAATGGAACCCGACATGATATGAACACACCCTAATCAGCCAGTTCAGGCTAGAGAGAGGGCTACTATAGCAAATCTGTAAAAAAAAAAATATATATATATTTTTTTTTCTTTTTTCAAAAATGCAATAAAATGTGTCATTTTCTCACAAAACACATTAACTGTATAGTCTGGTCCAGAAGTATTTTGAGAGTGACAGTTTTCATCATTTAGCCTCTGTACACCATCACAGTGAATAATAAACAAAGCATTGACGATGTGACTGAAGTGTAGACTTTTAGCTTTAATTCTAGGGATTTAACAATAATATTGCATTAGGAATTACAGCCATTTCCCTACATTTTCACATGCTTAAATGTGATTGGACAATTTATTGATCAGCAGTTTCGTGGACGGGTGCAACCTGTTCCCACCTTATTTCATAACAAATTAAGAAGATAGAAGGTCTGAAGTTGATTTCAAGTGCTGAATTGGCATTTGGTAGCTGTTCATAAGCACTCTTAATATGCGGTCCAAGAAGGTGTCAATGCAAGTTAAGGAGGTCATCATGAGCACTAACAGCGTACCTCCAGTTATACTTTATTTAGAAAAACTATTGTGCAGGAGTGTGCACGATAATTGTTTTTCTAAAGAACTTGTATTAGTGATTTTTCTTGTAACCGCTGCACAGACTGTGTATAGTCCATGCTTCCAGCGGCTCATAGCTCTGCATTAGGAGACAGCGTTTTGCTTGTCTTCATGGCTCCCAGAACGGCCTCGAGTGCTGTAGGATATCTTTACATTATACAGCGCTGGCTTCTCTGGATGCAGGAGCCAAGCAGGACGCTCTCCTAATGCAGTTATGAGCCGCCGGAATTGCAGACTAGAAACGATGCGTGCTGCTGTTAGAACGCCAATCACTAATACACGTTATTTAGAAAGACTGTTATAGTGCACACTCCTGCACTTTAATAGTTTTTCTAAATAATGTATGTATAATTGGAGGTAGCAGAAACCTTTTTTTGATATATTCTTAAAAAGAATTAATGCACTAGCGAGCTCAGCAACACCAACAGACCTGGAAGACCACTAAAGTGGATAATCGCAGAATTATTTACTTGGTAAAGAAAAACTCCTTCACAACATCTAGCCAAGTCAAGAACTCTCTTAACCCCTTCCCTCTTTAGCCACTTTTGACCTTCCTGACAGAGCCTCATTTTTCAAATCTGACATGTGTCACTTTATGTGGTAATAACTCCGGAATGCTTTCACCTATCCAAGCGATTCTGAGATTGTTTTCTCGTGACACATTGGACTTTATGTTACTGGCAAAATTTGCTCGATATGTTCAGTATTTAATTGTGAAAAACACCAAAATTTAGCGAAAAATTGCAAAAATTAGCATTTTTCTCAATTTAAATGTATCTGCTTGTAAGACAGGCAGTTATAATACACAAAATTGTTGCTAATTAACATCCCCCATATGTCTACTTTAGATTGGCATCGTTTTTTGAACATCCTTTTATTTTTCTATGACCTCACAAGGCTTAGAACTTTAGCAGCAATTTCTCACATTTTCAAGAAAATTTCAAAAGGCTATTTTTACAGGGGCCAGTTCAGTTGTGAAGTGGTTTTGAGGGCCTTATATATTAGAAACCCCAAAAAAGTCACCCCATTTTAAAAACTTCACCCCTCAAAGTATTCAAAACAGCATTTAGAAAATGTCTTAACCCTTTAAACATTTCACAGGAATTAAAGCAAAGTAGAGGTGAAATTTACAAATTTCATATTTTTCTGCAGAAATACATTTTTAATACAATTTTTTTTATAACACAGAAGGTTTTACCAGAGAAATGCAACTCAATATTTGTTGCCCAGTTTTTGCAGTTTTAGGAAATATCCCACATGTGGCCGTAGCGTGCTACTGGACTGAAACACCGGCCTCAGAAGCAAAGGAGCACCTAGTGGATTTTGGGGCCTTATTTTTGTTAGAATATATTTTAGGCACCATGTCAGGTTTGAAGGGCTCTTGCGGTGCCAAAACAGTCAAAATCCCCCAAAAGTGACCCCATCTGGGAAACTAGACACCTCAAGGAAATTATCTAGGGGTGTAGTGAGCATTTTCACCGCACAGGTTTTTTACAGAAATTATTGGAAGTAGGCCGTGAAAATTAAAATCAACATTTCTTCAAAGAAAATGTAGGTTTAGCGATTTTTTTTTCTCATTTCCACAAGGACTAAAGGAGAAAAAGCACCGCAAAATTTGTAAAGCAATTTCTCCCGAGTAAAACAATACCTCACATGTGGTAATAAACGGTTGTTTGGAGACACGGCGAGGCTGAGAAGGGAAAGAGCGCCATTTGGCTTTTGGAGTTCACATTTAGCAGGAATGGTTTGCGGAGGCCATGTCACATTTACAAAGCCCCTGAGGGGACAAAACAGTGAAAACCCCAAACAAGTGACCCCATTTTGGAAACTATACCCCTTGAGGAAATTATCTAGGGGTATAGTGAGCATTTTGACCCCACAGGTTTTTTGCAGAAATTTTTGCAAGTAGGCTGTGAAAATGAAAATCTACATTTTTTCAAATAAAATGTAGGTTTAGCTAATTTTTTCTCATTTCCAGAAGGACTAAAGGAGAAAAAGCACCACAAAATTTGTAAAGCAATTTCTCCCGAGTAAAACAATACCCCACATGTGGTAATAAACGGCTGTTTGGACACACGGCAGGGCTTAGAAGGGAAAGAGCACTATTTGACTTTTTGAGATCACATTTAGCAGGAATGATTTGCGGAGGCCAGGTCACATTTGCAAAGCCCCTGAGGGGACAAAACAATGAAAACGCCCAAAAAGGGACTCCATTTAGGAAACTACACCTCTTGAAGAATGCATCTAGGGGTGTAGTGAGCATTTTGACCCCACAGATGTTTCATAGAATTTATTAGAATTAGGCAGTGAAAATAAAAACAGTCCTTTTTCTTCAATAAGACGTAGCTTTAGCGCAAATTTTTTCATTTTCTCAACAAATAAAGGAAAAAAAGAACCCAACATTTGTAAAGCTATTTCTCCCGAGTACGGCAATACCCCATATGTGGTCATAAACTGCTGTTTGGGCAAACGGCAGGGCTCAGAAGGGAAGGACCGCCATTTGGAGTGCAGATGTTGCTGGATTGGTTTCTGGGCACCTGTGGGCCCAAAACAGTGGAAACCCCCCAGAAGTGACCCCATTTTGTAAACTACACCCCTCAATGCATTTACCAAGGGGTGTAGTAAGCATTTTAACCCTGCAGGTGTTTTGTAGAAATTAGTGTGCGCTCAATGTTGCAGAGTGAAAATGGGATTTTTTTCCATAGATATGCCAATATGTGGTGCCCGGCTTGTGCCACCATAACAAGACAGCTCTCTAATTATTATGCGGTGTTTCCCGGTTTTAGAAACACCCTACATGTGGCCCTAATCTTTTGTCTGGACATATGACAGGGCTCAGAAGTGAAGAGTACCATGCGGAGTGGAGGCCTAATTTGGCGATTTACAAAGTATTGGTTCACAACTGCAGAGGCTCAGATGTGAAATAATAAAAAGAAACCCCTGATAAGTGACCCCATTATGGAACTGCACCCCTCAAGGCATTTATTAAGGGGTGTAGTGAGCATTTTCACCCCACAGGTCTTTTCCATAAATGAATGCGCTGCGGATGGTGCAAATTAAAAATTTATATTTTTCCCTAGATATGCCATTCAGTGGCAAATATGTCATGCCAAGCTTATGACGCTGGAGACACACACCCCAAAAATTGTTAAAAGGGTTCTCACGGGTATGACGGTGCCATATATGTTGAAGGAAACTGCTGTTTGGGCACGCTGTAGGGTTCAGGGCCGAGGGAGCACCATTTGGCTTTTGGAGAGCGGATTTTGCTTGGTACTATATTTGTTTGAGTATTGCTGGTGTTTTATAATGTGGGGGTACATGTAAGCGGGGCGGAGTATATAAGGGGCATAGTCAGGTGGTATAAAAAAATAAAAATAATCCATAGATGTGTGTTACGCTGTGAAGCAATCCTTTCTGCACAGGCCGGTGTCGCACTGATAAATGGTGTCATTTCTTATCCCCCTTTTGGTCCACACTCCGCGCCTTTGTAGTTTGGGGAATTTTGCTGGGAAAGTATTATCCTGGTATAATACGGGCACCGTCGCTTCCATCGGATATGATTGGGCCCTCCCTTCCTGGTTCCCTAATTTTAGGTCCTTGATAAATCGCCTCTTGAAACAGAAGAAATGTTCTCCTCGGGCACAACTGCATATTTTTTTATTTCCTGACTTATTGGAGCCATAACTAATTTTATTTTTCATAGACGTAGCGGTATGAGGGCTGGTTTGTTGCGGGACGAGCTGTAGTTATTATTGGTACCATTTTGGGGTACATGTGACTTTTTGATCACCTTTTATCCTATTTTTTGGGATGCCAGGTAAACCAAAAAACGCAATTCTGGCACAGCTTTTTTTGGTTTTTTTTTATACAGAGTTCACCACGCATTATAAACTACATGTTACCTTTATTCTGCGGGTCAGTACGATTCCGGCGATACCTCATTTATAGAACTTTTTTATGTTTTACAACTTTTTGCACAATAAAATTACTTTTGTAAAAAGAATGTATTTTTTCTGTCGCCAAGTTGTGAGAACCATAACGTTTTAATTTTTTTGTCGACGGAGTTGTATGAGGGCTTGTTTTTTGCGGGACGAGCTATAGTTTTTATAGGTACCATTTTTGGATACGTGCGACTTTTTGATCACTTTTTATTGTAATATTTGTAGGGCAAAGTGACTAAAAAACAGAAACTCTGGTAACGTTTTTTACGGGGTTTTTTTACGCTGTTCACCGCGTGCAATAAATAATATAATATTTTGATACCTCCGGTCGTTACGGTCGTGGCGATACCAAATACATATGGTTTATTATTATTTTTCAATAATAAAGGACTTGATAAGAGTAAAAGGGGGATTGTGTGTTATTTGATTACTTGAAACTTTTATTGTTTTCAAACTTTTATTTTTTGCACTTTTTTTTACACTTTTTTATACTTTTTTTACACTTTTTCTCAAGTCCCACTAGGGGACTTGAAGGTCCAACGGTCAGATTTTTTTTTTTCTAATACATTGCACTACCTATGTAGTGCAATGTATTAGATCTGTCAGTCATTCACTGACAGCAAGCCGTTTAGGCTTCGCCTCCCGGCGGGGCCTAAATCGGCTTCCGTAATGGCAGAGCAGGAGACCATTGTGTCTCCTGTTGCCATAACAGCAGTCGCCAGTCCCGATTGCCTGTCAGGGCTGGCGATCTGCTTGTAACCGCTACGATGCAGCAATCGCTTTCGATTGCTGCATCGAAGGGGTTAATGGCAGGGATCGGAGCTAGCTCCGGTTCCTGCCGTTACAGGTGGATGTCAGCTGTACAGTACAGCTGACTTCCACCGCTGATGACGCCGGATCAGCTCCTGACCCGGCGCCATCTTGCCGGCAGCTACGGAAGCCGATCAGGCTCCGCCGCCGGGCGGATCTTGACCGGCTTCGGTGCTAGGCAGACCGGGAGGCCAGTATTAGGCCTCCGGTTGCCATTGCAGCCACCGGAACCCCGGCAATTTCATTACTGGGGTTCCGATGAGCTGCAAACACCTTAAGTGCAGCGATCGCGTTTGAGCGCTGCACTTAAGGGGTTAATGGCGGGGATCGAAGCTAATTTCGGTCCCCGCCGTTACAGTCGGATGTCAGCTGTAAGATACAGCTGAGATCCGGTGATGATGGGACCGGCTCAGCTTCTGAGCCGGTGCCAAACGTTTGACGTACATGTACGGCAAAATGCGGGAAGTCAGTACTTTCCATGACGTACATGTACGTCAAATGTCGGGAAGGGGTTAAGGAGGCTGGTGTATCATTGTCAAGCCTACAATGAAAAGACTCCTTCGTGCAAACAACTGGTTTCACACAAGAACAGAACAGCCAGAATAGACTTTGCTAGAAAATATCTAAATGAAAAAAAAACGTCCCGTTCTGGAAGAAGATTGTTCTGACTGATAAAACCAAGATGAACTTGTACCAGAATGATGGGAAGAGAACAGTATGTAAAAGGGAAAGGAAGGGCTCATGATCTGAAGAATACTACATCATCTGTCACACATGGTGGCGCTCGGGCACTCGTGTTATGGCATGGGCACTTATGGCTACCAGTGACCTATATAGACCTAAATAAAGATATCTGCTTCAATTTCACTGTCAAACACTTCTGTTCATGAAAGGTGTAGAGTGAGTGGAAAATAGAAAAAAGGAAAATAAAAGCGGAGTATGCCCACTTGACTGTTTTCATTTGGCCTATCACTTTATGGAGAGTGGCTACGTCTCTGACGGGAACAATGCTTTTCTGGATTTTTAAAGATCCCAGCTGTTGCATACCACAGTTTTATTGCATATTCCATGAATATGTCATTAGTGTTTTATTGTGCTAATTTTAGGTACATTTATTAAGATTCCCCCATTCACTATATTTCTAACATTCATTAGAAAGTTGTATTTACCATATTTCTCTATAAAAAAAAAATTGTTTAATTCATAATCTAAGACTTTAACAGAATTATTTTTTCTAAACCGTTTTGGATTATTTTAAGAATTTTAGTTAATATTTCTATTAAGAGAATATTTTCTTATTTTAAGGCTCGTCATGAAGAGGAAAAGCATGGAATGCTTGCTAAAGGTGAGTCAATAGACATGGATGTAGGTTGAGCCATATTCTAGGTTTTAATAACTATTAGGAATGAATTGCAATAAAGGGTGTCCTCATAATAATGAATGAGTTAGTAAACGCTGTGTACGCTTGCGTGTTTTTTTTTTCTATTGCAACTAATGGTTCAAATTAACCTGTTCTTGACATACTCCTACTTCAAAATTTGGAAACTCAGAGCCATTTTATTTATGAATGTATGAATTTTCTATTCCCATTGAAAAGCAAAAACGTCTCAAAAAAATACTACCAAGATTAGCAATGACCTAATTTCAGTGGGGGACAAATTTTCAAGGTCACCATTTGCTGTGGTTGTTAGAAAACGAACACTTTTGTTCATAACTAAAGTCTACTTAAAAATAAAAAAAATATTGCAAACATTGTACTTCTAAATACTCTTGTATTTCCGACATATTGTAGGCACCCCCCTCTTTCCTGTATTGTCCGCATAAACACTAGAGCAGGGGGTGCATTTTATGGCAGCTGAGATGAATGGTAGTCAATTGACTTTTATTTATATATATATATATATATATATATATATATATATATATATATTATATATATATATATATATATATATATACTTTTAAAATATGACTGCAAACAGCTTGCCATTAAATTCAATTTGAAATACCCTGTGTAGTTTATATGAGGCCTATTTGTACACTGCTGGATTTAAAAACACCTCGTAAAAAAGAAGTGACAGGTCTTAAAACCCTTCGAAAATATGCCTCAAAATATACTTTAAAATAAGCTTAAAAAAGCGCTTTGTAAATCAGTTTTCAAAATGCCTGGATTGAGGCTGATTTTCTCTTGAAATCAGCCTTGTGTTTTTCAGTCGGAACCTATGCAATATGAACATAGTCTTATAGTCTCCGAGAAGTGATGGAATACAGCCCCTTTCCCTAGAGACCATAGAGTGACAGCGGAGATGCATATAGAGATATATATATGTTTGTTCAAAGATAGGCAGCACTCCAAGTGAAGTTGAGAAAAGTAGCTTTTAATAGCCCTCGTGCACTTTTTTCACCTTGACTTGGAGTGCTGCCCATCTTTGGACACATATTGGAGGATTTGGAACAGTGATCAGGTTGCCAGGGCGTGCACCCATAGCTGAACAATGATAGCTGATAAGTTTTTTTACTAATGTTCTTAAATTCCTTTTAGTCTTGCTGATCGACTCCATGGATTCAATAACTGACACTCAAAAGATTTTGCAGCAAACACAAGATGAAACTGAATCTGTATTGCCCCAAGGAACAAATGAGGCAATGGACACAGGTGGGTGACAGACCTTTCTAAACTGACTATATAGGTAAATCCTGGCTCAAATGATCACAATGAATATTAACAATAAGTATTTTTTCAGGCTGGAGCAGGCAAAAAGTCAGGTGAAATCCAAACACCTAGAAATAAAACAAAAGTAAATAAAGTTTTTCACTTCTCGAAAAGCACTGAGAAACACACAGTCCAACCAACTTGTTTTCAATGTATGTAATTCTATTCCTGAATTTTTACATGGGAGGACACTTATTACTATCTCATTTGTAGATGTGAATGGACGAGAGCAGAGGGCCTAAGGGAGAAACTGGATTTTCCAATACATGTTGACGTATTGCTTTTATAATTCTAGTGTTAATGAAACTCTTTTTTTTTTTTTTTTTTGTTTTTTTGTTCTACGGTTAGGAAAAAAACTGCACAGTGTGAACGATATTGAGAGTTACCATGTGTATAGGTTTCGATGTAGAGAGGGTTTATGTAATTTAAAAAAAACGTTTATTAAGTTGGTATTACATCAAATTTGGACACACAAATACTGAAATGATTTATTGTGTTACATGCGTCAATTGACAGTTTGTTTAATTTGGGGCATATGGATTTAATAGGGGAGATATTCTTATGGATGACCCAGTTGTCCGCTGTAGAGGGAAGTGAACACTTCCTGGCTGCTTACCCTGGCAATAACCGCTCCTTACGGGGGGCCTTGTAGCAAAACACCCTGCAATTAGCAAATCTTCAGGGGACCTTTTTCAGATCGGTAAGGGTTGTCCGAACTGTCCAAAAGATTTCAAAACTGTGCACTTTTTTGTTAGTATAAATTTTAAAAGCATCATAGAATTACCCTTCAACTTTAATAACCATGCATATTGTACCAAGTGAAATGTAGCATTTATTCAGATATTGGTATTATATACACTACCGTTCAAAAGTTTGGGGTCACCCAGACAATTTTGTGTTTTCCATGAAAACTCACACTTATATTTATCAAATGAGTTGCAAAGTGACTAGAAAATATAGTCAAGACATTGACAAGGTTAGAAATAATGATTTTTATTTGAAATAATAATTTTCTCCTTCAAACTTTGTTTTCGTCAAAGAATGCTCCATTTGCAGCAATTACAGCATTGCAGACCTTTGGCATTCTAGCTGTTAATTTGCTGAGGTAATCGGGAGAAATTTCACCCCATGCTTCCAGAAGCCCCTCCCACAAGTTGGATTGGCTTGATGGGCACTTCTTGCGTACCATACGGTCAAGCTGCTCCCACAACAGCTCTATGGGGTTGAGATCTGGTGACTGCGCTGGCCACTCCATTACGGATAGAATACCAGCTGCCTGCTTCTTCCCTAAATAGTTCTTGCATAATTTGGAGGTGTGCTTTGGGTCATTCTCCTGTTGTAGGATGAAATTGGCTCTAATCAAGCGCTGTCCACAGGGTATGGCATGGCGTTGCAAAATGGAGTGATAGCCTTCCTTATTCAAAGTCCCTTTTACCTTGTCCAAATCTCTCACTTTACCAGCACCAAACAACCCCAGACCATCACATTACCTCCACCATGCTTGACAGATAGCGTCAGGCACTCTTCCAGCATCTTTTCAGTTGTTCTGCGTCTCACAAATGTTCTTCTGTGTGATCCAAACACCTCAAACTTCGATTCGTCTGTCCATAACACTTTTTTCCAATCTTCCTCTGTCCAATGTCTGTGTGCTTTTGCCCATATTAATCTTTTCCTTTTATTAGCCACTCAGATATGGCTTTTTCTTTGCCACTCTGCCCTGAAGGCCAGCATCCCGGAGTCGCCTCTACATTGTAGACGTTGACACTGGCATTTTGCGGGTACTATTTAATGAAGCTGCCAGTTGAGGATCTGTGAGGCGTCTATTTCTCAAACTAGAGACTCTAATGTACTTGTCTTGTTGCTCAGTTGTGCAGCGGGGCCTCTCACTTCTCTTTCTACTCTGGTTAGAGCCTGTTTGTGCTGTCCTCTGAAGGGAGTAGTACACACCGTTGTAGGAAATCTTCAGTTTCTTGGCAATTTCTCGCATGGAATAGCCTTCATTTCTAAGAACAAGAATAGACTGTCGAGTTTCACATGAAAGCTCTCTTTTTCTAGCCATTTTGAGAGTTTAATCGAACCCACAAATGTAATGCTCCAGATTCTCAACTAGCTCAAAGGAAGGTCCGTTTTATAGCTCCACTAAACAGCAAAACTGTTTACAGCGGTGCTAACATAATTGCACAAGGGTTTTCAAGTGTTTTCTAATCATCCATTAGCCTTCTAACACAGTTAGCAAACACAATGTACCATTAGAACACTGGATTGATGGTTGCTGGAAATGGGCCTCTATACACCTATGTAGATATTGCATTAAAAACCAGACGTTTGCAGTTAGAATAGTCATTTAGCACATTAACAATGTATAGAGTGTATTTCTGATTAATTTTAATGTTATCTTCATTGACAAAAACTGTGCTTTTCTTGCAAAAATAAGGAAATTTCTAAGTGACCCTAAACTTTTGAACGGTAGTGTATTTATATGGAAGACCTTTATTTGGCAGTAAAAATAGGACTGCAGGGGAGTTCAGGATTCTGATCCTGTTCCTGTTTTTTATAGCTACATTTTCAGTCAACTTTTCAAAGTTTTTTTCATTTTTATATATTTTTTTAACTATGCCTTTTCTAATAATTGTAATGCATCTGCACACACTCCTTTTTCAGCTTGCTTATTTTAATTTCAGCCTTGATAATAAAGTGAGAGATTATTTTAATTCTGTCAACTGTGCTTATGCCATGTTGTCTATGCCCCAACTGAGCAGTAAGGTTTTTTTAATTTTATTTTTCCTTTTTTGTGTATTTTGAAGGTATTTCAAATCAGTACACAAACAACAGTGACATGGAAGCTTTGCATGAAGCATACCAAAACCTTGACGCATCAATAAAAGACAGAGAACAAACCAATTCTCTTAAAGTTACAGACGACGCAATCACACCATATGAGCATGCTATTGATTCAAAGGAGAATAGCATTAACAAAGCACTTACGGGTGATTCAGGTAACACTCAATTTAAGTAGAATAAAGTCAATATTTTTATGGCATTAAAGAGGCTCTGTCACCAGATTTTGCAACCCCTATCTGCTATTGCAGCAGATAGGCGCTGCAATGTAGATTACAGTAACGTTTTTATTTTTAAAAAACGAGCATTTTTGGCCAAGTTATGACCATTTTTGTATTTATGCAAATGAGGCTTGCTAAAGTCCAACTGGGCGTGTTTAAAGTAAAAGTCCAACTGGGCGTGTATTATGTGTGTTACATCTGGGCGTGTTTACTTCTTTTACTAGCTGGGCGTTCTGACGAGAAGTATCATCCACTTCTCTTCAGAACGCCCGGCTTCTGGCAGTGCAGACACAGCGTGTTCTCGAGAGATCACGCTGTGTCGTCACTCACTTCCTGCCCCAGGTCCTGCATCGTGTCGTACGAGCGAGGACACATCGGCACCAGAGGCTACAGTTGATTCTGCAGCAGCATCGGCGTTTGCAGGTAAGTCGATGTAGCTACTTACCTTCAAACGCTGATGCTGCTGCAGAATCAACTGTAGCCTCTGGTGCCCATGTGGCCGACACGATGCAGGACCTGGGGCAGGAAGTGAGTGACGTCACAGCGTGATCTCTCGAGAACACGCTGTGTGTCTGCACTGCCAGAAGCTGGGTGTTAACCAACAGAAGTGGATGATGCTGATTCGTCAGCATCATACACTCCTATTCCTAACGCCCAGCTAGTAAAAGGTAAAAACGCCCCGATGTACGCACATAATACACGCCCCGTTGTACTTTTACTGTAAACACGCCCAGTTGTACTTTTGCAAGCCTCATTTGCATAAATACAAAAATGGTCATAACTTGGCCAAAAATGCTCGTTTTTTAAAAATAAAAACGTTACTGTAATCTACATTGCAGCGCCTATCTGCTGCAATAGCAGATAGGGGTTGCAAAATCTGGTGACAGAGCCTCTTTAAGGGGGAAATGGAGCTCCCAGGGGCTGAGAATTATACATTAAGCACTTTACTGAAAATTATCATGGTCCTGCTTTTTTATCCACCTCTAAAGTTATATTTATGCTTTAGAGAGCGTCTGCAGCCATAATGCTCCTTTTCTATGCTTCTTTGGAGCAACGTTAGTGTCATATGATAAATACATTCTACTCCTTGTGACTGATATTCCTCCAGTAACTTACACTGAGGCAGTCCTGAATATTATCTTTGTATCTTAACAAATTGGCTGCTGATGAATAGTCTTGAGGGGATTCTTCCCTTGTTTGGCCCTCCCTTTTTATTCTGAATCTGATTTGGTCAGAGCTCTCACTGCAACTCCAGTCTTTCGACTAATTCAGACACAAGCTAATCCTTCAGACTAAGCAGTTTGGGGGGGGATCAAAAGTGCTGATGGACTCAGAATTAATAAAGGTGGCCCCTGCTCAATACCATCATCACAACAGCAACAAAGAGCACCACTCACATGCATTATACGCATAACCTATTGATTTTGACTGTGTAATTCCTAATTTCTCCTGTGGTGGCATTGCAGGGAATTTAAATACTTTCTGCCAGGTTCTCACAAAGATTGCAGTTGATTGCTCGGGGATTCTCTGCAGTGGGACATCCTGTGGTCAGTTTATCATCGGCGATCGTCCTAACATTCTGTAAATGCGTTCATTGTGCATTCCCTTTTTTGTATGCAGTGTTAAAGTGTGTGTCTACCTGTTCTCCTTTACACCCAGTACCATTCAAAGATTAAGTAGGAAGAACAAATGGCCCCATTGCATTATAGAACATCAGCTAAGCTGTTAGGCCTTATTCACAAACAATGGCCGTCACACGGACCTATGTAATTAAATGGGGCCGTTCACACGGCTGTTTCAATGGAGCATATAAAGGGTCCGTGAAAAAATAGTACATGTCCTATTTTTTTGCGCTTCACGCATCCCTTCATAGACTCTAGTCTATGGGGGAATGCATGATAACGCGTCCCGCAGTGTACAGCACGGATGCACCTCGGACGTGAAAAACTATTTTTTCACGTTCGAGGTTTGCAACGTGCGTGTGAATCTAGCCTTAACCCCTTCCCGCACCTTGACGTTAATGAACGTCAATGTGTGCAGTAACTTCGCGCACCTTGACGTTCATTAACGTCAGTGCTTTGACAGTTAACCGCCGCGCGGCGCTACACCGCAGCGGCGGTTAACTGTGCAGGGTGTCAGCCCTGCTCTCCCTGTTGCCGATCAGCGGCCTGTCGCCGCTGAAATCGGCAATTAACCCCTTCGATGCGGTGGTCGATTGCGATCCCCACATTGAAGAGGTTTACAGCGGATCGGCAGCCCCCCACATGTATTTGCGGGGGCTGGCGATCCTTCTCACGGCAACCAGAGGCCAGACAATGACCTCCGGGTTGCCATGTACGGAAGCCTCGGAGGATCAGCCTCCGGCCGTTCCTCCTCTGCTTCCTGTCAATGTGACAGTTACGTCACAATGACAGTTACAACACATTACACTACGTGTGTAGTGTAATGTGTTCCAGCAGCGATCAGAGCTGCAAGTCTAAGTGTCCCCTAGTGGGACAAGTAAAAAAAGTAAAAAAAAGATAATAAAAATGTTTTGAAAAAGTGTAAAAATAAAAGTTAGAAGTGACATAAACAAAGAATGCTTTTTTTCCTATAATAAGTCTTTTATTATAGGAAAAAAATTAACACGATAAAAAAAGTACACATATTTGGTATCACCGCGTTCGTAACGACCCCGACTATAAAACTGTAATATTATTTTTCCCGCACGGTGAACACCGCGAAAAAAATAAACGAAAAACAGTGCCCGAATCACAATTTTTTGGTTACCACCCCTCCCAAAATCGACAATAAAAAGTGATCAAAAAGTCGCATGTACGCCAAAATGGTACCAATACAAACTACAACCCGTCCCGCAAAAAACAAGCCCTTACACCGCATTTTTGACTGAAAAATAAAAAAAGTTATCGCTCTCAGAATATGGTGACACAAAAAATAATTTATTTTATAAATAAGTGATTTTATTGCACAAACGCTGCAAAACATCAAAAAGTTATATACGTATGGTATCGCTGTAATCGTATCGACCCGCAGTATAAAATATAATGGTAATTTATAGCCCAGGGTGAACGCCATAAAAAACAGTTTCAGAATTGATGGTTTTTGGTCACCTTGCTTGCCAAAAAATTGAATAAAACGTGATCAAAAAATTTTCTAGTACCCCAAAATGGTACCAATGAAAACTACAGATTGTCCCGCAAAGAATAAACCCTCACCCAGCTCCGGTGGAAAAAAAATAAAACCGTTCTGGCTCTCAGAATATGGCGATGCAAAATGTGCAGTGTTCCAAAAGCAGATAAGATCGGGCGCCTTTTATCAGTGCGACACCGGCCACATATCTGCGGATTATTATTTATTTACTGCATTATTATACCCTCTTATTATACCCTGATGTACCCCGCACAGATAACATGTACCCTGATGTACTCCGCACAGATAACATGTACCCTGATGTACCCCGCACAGATTACATATGCCCCCACATTATATATTGAGACACCAGTAAAACCCCAAACAGAACTACTACCAAGCTACATCTGCGCCCCAAAAGCCAAATGCTGCTCCCTCCCTTCTGAGCCCTGCAGCGTGCCCAAACACCAGTTTACGCCCATAGATATGGCATCGCCATACCCAGGAGAACCCGCTTAATATTTTATGAGGTATTCGTCTTCAGTGGCACAAACTGGGCATAACATGTAGTGCACTAAAATGGCATATGAGTGGAAAATTGTAATTTTTACTCTGCACCATCCGCTGCACATTAACCCCTGCGCGCACCACAACATAGCATGTCGTAGTGTGGGGGGGGGGAGGTGATGCATGGAGCGTCTCACGTGAAAAATAAAGCATTTAAAACGGCAAAATCACTGTTTTTTGGTCACCTTGGCTCTACCTAAAAATGTAATAAAAAGTGCTCAAAAAGTTGTATGTACCAAAAAATGGTACCAATAAAAACGACCGCTCGTCCCTCAATAAATAAGCCCTCATACCGCTCTATTGACTGAAAAATAAAAAAGTTGTGGCTCTTGGAAAGCGGGGAGGAAAAAACTAAAAAGGAAAAGAAAAAAATGGATCAGTCCAGAAAGGGTTAATTACTTTCTAATGAAAAACCATTTATGACCACACGTGGGGTATTGCCGTACTCGGGAGAAATTGCTTTACAAATGTTGGGCAGCATTTTCTCCTTTATCCTTTGTGAAATTGAAAAAATACAACATTTTAGTGGAAGAAATGTTGATATTCATTTTCACGGCCTAATTCTAATAAATCCTGCAAAAGACTTGTGGGGTCTAAATGCCCACTATATCCCTAGATAGATTCTTTAAGTGGTGTAATTTCCACTTTTGGGGGGTTCCACTGTTTGGCCTCTCAGGGGCTTTGCAAATGCAACATGGCACCCAAAAACCATTTCAGCTAAATTTGATCTCCAAAAGACAAATAGCGCTCCTTCCCTTCTAAGCTCTGCTGTGGGTCCAAACAGCCGTTTATTACCACATATGGCATATTTCCGTAATCGGGAGAAATTGTTTTACAAATGTTGGGGTGCTTTTTCTCCTTTATTCCTTGTAAAAATTAAAAATGGCTACCTTTTTTCAGAAAAAAAGTAGATTTTTACCTTTACAGAATAATTCCAATGAATTCAGCAAAACAACTGTGGCATCAAAATGCTAACTTTACCCCTAGAAAAATTCCTTGATGAGTGTAGTTTCCAAAATGGGGTCACTTTCCGGGGGTTTCCACTATTTTGTTCCCTCCAGTGCAATTCAAACGCGACACGGCATTGAAAACTATTCCAGCAAAATCAGAATTTCAAAATCCAAATGGTGCTCCTTTCCTTCTGAGTCCTGCTGTGGGTCCAAACTGCAGTTTATTACCACATATGGGGTATTGCTGTAATCGGGAGAAATTGCTTTACATATGTTGGGGTGTTTTTTCTCTTTTATTCATTAAAAAAATAAAAAAATTCTACGTTTTTTTCAGAAAAAAAGTAGATTTTCATCTTCACATACTAATTCAAATACATTTTGCAAAAAAACTGTGGGTTCAAAATGCTAACTATACCCATAGATAAATTCCTTGAGGGGTGTAGTTTCCAAAATGAGGTCACTTTTGGGGGTTTTTATTGTTTTGGCCCCACAAGACCTCTTCAAACCTGACATGGTACCTAAAATATATGCTAAAAAAAAAGGAGGCCCCAAAATCCACTAGGTGCTTCTTTGCTTCTGAGGCCTGTATTTCAGTAAATTAGCGCACTAGGGCTACATGTGGAATATTTCTAAAAACTGCAGAATCTGGGCAATAAATAATAAGTTCCATTTCTCGGGTAAAAACTTCTGTGGTATAGAATTTTTTTTATTACAAATGAATTTTGTAAAAAAAAAATGACATTTGTAACTTTCACCTCTACTTTGCTTTAATTCCTGTGAAACGCCTAAAGGGTTAAAACACTTTCTGAATGCTGTTTTGAATACTTTGAGGGGTGCAGTTTTCAAAATGGGGTGATTTATGGGGACTTTCTAATAAATAAGACCCTCAAAGCCACTTCAGAACTGAACTGGCCCCTGTAAAAATCGGCTTTTGAAATTTTCTTGAAAATATGAGAAATCGCTGCTAAAGTTCTAAGTCTTGTAACGTCCTAGAAAAATAAAAGAATGTTCAAAAAACGATGCCAAACTAAAGTAGACATATGGGGGATGTTAACTAGTAACTATTTTGTGTGGTATTACTATCTGTTTTACAAGCAGATACATTTAAAATTTAGAAAAATGCTAATTTTTGCAAATTTTCTTCAAATTTTGGTGTTTTTTACAAATAAATATTGAATTTATCGACCAAATTTTTTCCGTAACATAAAGTACAATATGTCACGAGAAAACAATCTCAGAATCACTTTGATAGGCAAAAGCATTCCGGAGTTATCACCACATAAATGGACACATGTCAGATTTGAAAAATCGGCTTCGTCCTGAAGGCCAAAACAGGCTCAGTCCTGAAGGGGTTAAGGATGCGTCTGTCAATGAGCTTCTTGACGGTTTCCAATAGTAGCCAGCAGAACTGTAAAATTTAGTGCTGGACTATAATACAGTTTGTGACTCAGAATCGGTACAACATAAGTCGTTCAATGTTTGTTTTTAGTGTTACTCAACTTTTTATGTCTGATTTTATATTAACTGTAAAATAGTGTTTAAAAGTGAAAATACCTTTTAAAATAAAGTCCTTCTGATGTTTTTGAACTAGACATGTCTACTGTGGATGAATTAATGCTACGTATTAGAGGAGAAGAAGGCTTAAGTGTGTCAAGGTAAGGCAAAATTAATTGGCAATAAATTTATTCTATGAAAACCTATTTGATCTTTACTAATTTCTCTACAAATTGATTGTTTTAAATAATTAGATGTTCTTTTATATTAAATTAATATGTTTCTTAGTGTAAACACGGACAAGGGAACTCACCATATACCAATAGGAAAAGATTTAAATGAGTCATTGCAAGAAAAGAACGTTTTACAAGAATTGCATGATTGGAAAGGTGAAAAAACAAGATCAAGCAATGTTTTTCCTGCACATGAATTTGATATTCATTCTCAAAGCAAAAAAATAACTGAGGATCAGGATAACCAAGAGCAGCCTACTGATTCCAAAGAGCCAAGTCATTCAGAAACATGGGCGATGTATCCTGGTGAAAGACGGGGCCATGTAAGAATGATGCTACGTGCTTTAAATGTTATGCATGTTTTTCTATCGTTCGTCATGTTATAGAGACGTGTTAGAAGATGGCATGGGGCTTCAGCTACTGGAACCTGTCTGTACTTCAACTTAGGCTTAGAGTTTTTTTTAAATCTGCATTGAACATCAATGGTGAGCCAACATCATAGTAACAAGATACATAAATCTATGAGCCAAAAACCCAGAACCTCAAACTATTTTCTGAATTGTTGTACATATGCTTTAATTCATTTCTTTGTAACACTGCGTAACTATGAATTTTGATAGTTTTCTGCAAACCATAGCTGCCCACATAATAAATAAGGCTCTGTTCACACCATGTTCAGTGCGTACCCCTCGCTTACACATCTGGCAATATAGACTTGTATTGACCAGATGTATGCCAAAAGAACACTCTGACCATGTATTGGCATACCTTTTTTTTTTCTTGAACGGCATTGAAAAGCTTATTTGACTATGCTTTCATTAAGGAGGGCACCCCGCGAAAAAAAAGTTTTTTATTTTTGCAATGTGAGTCAATGATAATGTCATACAGATGCAAACATCTGGGGTTTATGCCGGAAGACTTTCTTGTTGAATATGCCGGGCGTACACACCGGACGTTATGTGCACAGAGCCTAACTAATGGTTTAATCTGTATTGTGACCTCATATTTATTGTTTAATAATATCACATTTAATCTCTGGAAAGTTTAACTCCTTAACAACAAGGACTTTTTTGGCCTTAATGACCAAGGATTATTTTTTTGTTTTTTTACATCGCGCTCCAAGAGTCATAACTTTTTTTATTATTCCGTCGACATAGCCATAAAAAAGGCTTGTTTTTTGCCAGATGACTTGTATTTTTCAATTCCACCATTTTTGGATGCACATAATATATTGATTAACTTTTATTAAAGGCTATGTACATCTTTTTGAAGGCCAATTTTCTTTGAATTTTTTATTTTTTTTTTATAAAGGCTTAATCAGTGTGATTAGTTCAACTTTCTAAATAGTTTGTATTAAAAATGTGTTTTACTTTTTGAGATACAGCTGCTCTGTATTCTCTATACAGAGCAGTTGTATCATTTGAAATGACCTGAATCAGTCAGTCCCCTGGACCACCTGTAATCTATCACATCTAAATTATGAACTTAGATGTGATCGATTATAGGTGGATCCTGCGTGTCAGACACGCAGGATTCGCTGTCACTGAACCCATCATTCCCGCGGACCTGACAGGAACAGGATCTAGCACTATACATCTGCTGTGTATAGAAGATACAGAGCAACTGTATCTCAAAAAGTAAAAATAACTTTTTAATAAAAACTATTTACAAAGTTGCACTAATCACACTGACAACTTTTTTTTTTTTTTTAAAAAGTTGCCTTTCAAAGTTTCATCGGATTTTTCGGACTATAGGACACACTGGACCTTAAGACGCACCCATAAATTGTAGCATAAAAGAGGAGGGGAAAAAAAAAGGTTTTGCCTTTTACTGTACATTTCCTGGGTAATATTGAGACAATAGGGTACCACAGTGCCCCTAATACAATGCCAGCCACAGTGCCCCATAACAATGCCAGCCACAGTGCCCCATAACAATGCCAGCCACAGTGCCCCATAACAATGCCAGCCACAGTGCCCCATAACAATTCCAGCCACAGTGCCCCATAACAATGCCAGCCAAATTGCCCCATAACAATGCCAGCCACAGTGGCCCATAACCATGCCAGCCACCGTGCCTCAATACAATGCCAGCTACAGTGCCCCATAACAATTTCATACACAGAAATACAAGATATTGGCCACTATAGTGCTCTCCCCCTCCACTGAATTTAACAGGCATCAGAGGTGGAGAGGCAGGGGTTAATGGTGTTGAATATGCTCTTCATGCTCTGTATATAGGGGGGGGGGGCGTGGTAGGAAGGTCCTTGCCAGATCAGTACCGGCACAGATTTACTGTGCTGTGTGTATTAATGTTTGTGGTGTTTGCTGAACAGTCAGATGACAGAATTTTGTGTGTAAGGCTTCGTTCACATCTGCGCTAGGGTCCCATTCCGTCTAAGCTTTCCGGCGGATCGGGACCCTAACTGACACAAACGGAAACCAAAAGTTCCTGTTTCCATCACCATTGATTTCAATGGTGATGGATCCGGTGCCAATGGTTTCCATTTGTCTCAGATTTGCAAGGTTTCTGTCGTTTTGACGGAATGAATATCGTAGACGACGACACTATTGATTCCATCAAAATTACGGAACCCTTGCACAACTGAGACCAATGGAAACCATTGGCGCCGGATTCGTCACCATTGAACTCAATGGTAATGGAAACGGAGACCTTCGGCTTCCGTTTGTGTCAGTCAAGGTCCAGCTCCGACGGAACGTCGGAACGGGACCCTAGCGCAGATGTGAAGGAAGCCTTAGATGTGACTGTTAAGTGAGCAGATGATAACAGAGATTTTTTACACACAACACAGGACATGCAGCTTCCATTACACTGCACTGCAAGGACCTTTTGGAGCTAAATCTCCTTCACACAGTGGCAGCTGTCTTACTTCAGGAAATAAGACACAGCAGAAGATTACAACACAGATTCTAAGATAAAAACTGCTCTTATAGTCCAAAAAATCCGGTACTTGGCTTTTAACTTTATTTCAGGAGGGAATTGTAAAATAAACAGCTATTCCAGCATTGTTTTTCGCGGTTCACTATGCAGTGTAAATAACAAGTTCCCTTTATTCTATGGATCAGCTCGATTATGGGAATTCCAAATATGTAAAGTTTTTATATGTTTTACTAAGTACAGTAAAAAATAGTGTAGTACCATGTTAGGCCCCATGCACACGAACGTGCCCGCGATTGCGGGCACGGCTGGCCGCCGACTGCCACCCGCATTTTCGGGCCGTGCTCCCATACAAAGTTTAGGAGCACGGCCCACAAAATGCAAAAGAACGGACATATTCCATAATTTTCGGAAAATTTCTATGGCACGGACACCCTTCCGTAGGTGAAAGGTGTCAGTGTTCAATGAAAGTGAATGGGTCCATTTTTGCGGACCACAATTGCGGTCCGCAAAAACTGAAATTTTTTATGGTCGTGTGCATGGGGCTTTAGGCCCCATGCACACGACAGTATTTTTCATCAGTAATTACTGACCCATTCATTTCTATTGGCCACGGACACCTTTCAGTATTTTTACTGATGGGTGTCCGTGCTGAAAAAATTATAGAACCTGTCCTATTCTTGTCAGTAAATACGGCAAGGACTCTCCCATAGAAGTCTATGGGAGCTTCCGTAAATACGAACGGCTACTGATGTAAATCTGTAAACTGTCCAGATTTACTGAAGCATTTTCTAGGCAACATGCTGATGACACCATTTGCAACCTCCCTCTTTTTGTAAGGCCCCGTATATACGGATGCAATACGGACCGTATTTACGGACATTTGCATAAACTTACGGCTTGCTCTTCTTGGTGTTGCAATTTCAATGTTGAACAGTGTATAAAACACTCTGCACATTTTAGATAGATTCTCTTTTTATGTGCTTCACTAGAGAATGTTGTGCCATGCAATTCATTCGGTATCTTTTTGTTTTTTTTTCTTCATCTATGATAATTGTATGTAAGTGTATTTCTCAAAGGTGCTTGTGAATTTTTTTTCACAGGCTGTCAAACATGGAAATTATTCTGTTGTAAGTACAGCTTCTTCTGGCCTGATCCATAGTAAACACCCACGCAATATCGTCCAGAGTCCACCATCATCTTTAAAGAAAGGTCAAAGCAGACATTATTCCTATGTTAAGAGCTCTGGTTATGGAAAGTTTAGCATGCAAATGAAACAAACTTCTAATGATGACCGTTTAAATTCCAAAGAATTACATACGGACACAAAGACAAAGTCACCTACTGATCCAACCCGAAAAGGTATTAAAAATGTTTATAAAGGGGAATATGTTGGTGCTATATAAGCAACTGAAAATAAAAGGATGTTTCCCTAAACGAACGTTTATCTATTTACTGTACTTCGAGTTTATATAGAGCAGCAGTGTATAAGCTCAACCGCCACTCCATACAAACTGCTTCACACCACGGTCATGCAGGTGAGGCATGGGGCGGACTCAGGACCCCTGTACTAGTGATCGTGGGGACCCCAGCAATTATCGCCTATACTCTGGATACGTGATAAATGTTAGTGGTTTTCAATACTAGGGAAAATTATTTTTGAGTTTTTTTTATATATTCATATGTTGTGTCTACAGTTAGGTCCAGAATTATTTGGACAGTGACACAAGTTTTGGCATTTTAGCTGTTTACCAAAACATATTGAATATACAGTTTATAGAATTCATATGGGCTTAAAGTGCAGACGCTCAGCTTTAATTTGAGGGTATTCACATCCTAATTTAAGGAAGGGTTTAGGAATTACTGCTCTTTAATATGTAGCTGCATCTTTTTTCAAGGGACCAAAAGTAATTGGACAATTAACTCAAAAGCTATATAATGGACTTCATGGGCTATTCCCTCGTTAATCCATTATCAATTAAGCAGGTATAAGGTCTGGAGTTGATTCCAGGTGTGGCATTTGCATTTCGAACTGTTGCTGTGAACCCACAACATGAGTTGTTCTCAATGCAAGAGAAACAGACCATTGTTAGACTGAAAAAAAAAATGAAGAAATCCATCAGAGAGATGGCAAACATGTTAGGAGTGGCCAAATCAACAGTTTGGTACATTCTTGAAAAAATACAGAGGGTTCACCACAAGGTGCAAACCATAAATCAGCCTCAAAAATAGAGGCGCCAGATTAGACTTTTCCAAAAACATCTAAAGAACCCAGCCCGGGTTCTGGAACAGAATTCTTTGGACAGATGAAACTAAGATCAACGTGTACCAGAATAATGGGAGGAAGAAAGTATGGAGAAGGCTTGGAACGGCTCATAATCCAAAGCACACCACATCCTCTGTAAAATACGGTGGAGGCAGAGTGATGGTATGGGCATGCATGGCTGCCAAAGGCACTGGGTCACTAGTCTTTTTTGATGATGTGACTGAAGACAGAAGCAGCCGGTTGAATTCTGAAGTGTTCAGGGATATACTTTCTGCTCAGATTCATCCAAATGCAGCAAGGTTGAGTGGACGTCGCTTTACAGTACAGATGGACAATGACCCAAAACATACTGCGAAAGCAACCCAGGAGTTTAAGGCAAAGAAGTGGAATATTCTGCAATGGCCAAGTCAATCACCAGATCTCAACCCGATCGAGCTGCATTTCACTTGCTTAAGACAAAACTTAAGGCAGTAAGACCCACAAACAAGCAATGACTGAAGACCGCTGCAGTAAAGGCCTGGCAAAGCATCACAAAGGAGGAAACCCAGCGTTTGGTGACATCCACGGGTTCCAGACCTCAGGCAGTCATTGCCTGCAAAGGATTCTCTACAAAGTATTAAAAAAAAAAAAAAACACATTTTATTCATGGTAATGTTCATTTGTCCAATTACTTTTGAGCCCCTGAATTGAGGAGGCTGTGTAGAAAAATTGTTGCAATTCCTAAACGTTTCACAGGATATTTTCGTTTAACCCCTTGAATGAAACCTGAAAGTCTACACTTCAATTGTATCTCCGTTGTTTCATTTCAAATCCAATGTGGTGGCAGCAGAGCCCCAATCATGAAGATTGTGTCACTGCCCAAATAATTCTGGACCTAACTGTACATTATATAAAGATCTTTTAAATGTTAAAGCCAGCTCCTAATCTTCTCTCAAACATGAACGTATTTTTATTTATAAAGGGAAGTCTTCAATATAAATGGAACTAATCTCAGCAGATTGAGTAAAAGGATGTGAAAGCCATTTTATTTAATTTATAAGCACATGTATTATTTTTTTTTACTGATTTTAGAAAATGCCAATAGCCTAACATTTCTTATAAAACAAGTGTTTTCTATTGAGGACACTCAGAAAATGCAGCAAAGCTTCTGAGGGTTGTAATAATATTTCACATGGTCAGTATATCATTGCATTCTTGTAAATATGAGGAAACAACATGTATAGCTTTCCACTATATAATATTAGGAATATGTTGTACCAATAATACTTCAGTTCTTGTTTGGATCAGTAAAGCTTATGGCTATACATATGTGTATAACCCGTATTTGTAACTATTGGAATATATTGAAATTAAAGCTCTTCTTTGCTTTGCCAGTGGTTGGTAGACTTTTTATATTTTTTTAATATTGCCAACATATTTGTTGTTGTTCTGTTTTATTGGTATAGATAAAATCACGTTTTACTATGTTGTCAAAATATAGTCAAGATATAGCAAAATGAACTTGCTTGGCTACTTATTAGATTTAAAAATATTTTCTGATTTATCGTTATTTAGCAAATTGGAGAAATCAAGACGATATGAAATACTTTTACTATTGTGTTGGCTAAATCTGTTTTTTTTTTTCTTACTTTTTTTTTTTTCCCCCCCCCTCCTTCCTGTAAGGCGTATTGTCTGCTACTAAGACTATAAGGTTTGCAGAAAATGCAATCAATTTTCCAAAGGACAAGATGGAATATCAAGAGACTGCTGCTGAAATCTATATAGGAAAAGATAAAGACTATGAAAAGGTGTAATATATTATTAGTTTTGCAGCCTGCAAATTTTTTAATGGGTTGTCCCATCAGGACAGGACATATTGCTGTCCCTTGTAGAAGGAAGGAGGGCTTGTTCCCTGTTCCCTCTTTTGATCCGATGGTATTGGCAGTGTGCTGTCTCTAACCTGACGACAAATGACGTGCAGCATTTGTGAGTGCTCTCAAAATGGCAGACTATTGAGATTTTAAATATATGTGCTTTATTTAATTATTGACTAGATATATCCGTAATTTCTTTCATGGACTATAGATTAAGTTACAAGGGTTTTCCGGGATTTAAATCTTGATGGCCCATCCCTGGGATAGGCAATCTTTATTTGATTGGTGGGGTTCTGACCCCTAGGATCCCTGCTGTTCAGCCGTATGAAGGGTCTGCAGCATTTCAACGTGTGCGTCACGTTCCCTTAATGGTTTCCACATACACGACGGCTTGTCCATAATCGCACCCTAGCTCAGTCTTATTCATGTACCAAGTACAGCCATCCATACAGCATACGAGCCACTGTGCCTGTGTAAACAATGAATGAGACACTGCAGCCTTTCCATTCTACTGATCGACAGGGTCCCAGGCCACTGATAAAATATTGATGGCCTATCCTCAGAATAGCCCATCAATATTGAAATCCTAGAAAACCCCTTCAATTGTTTAGTGGCTATTAGATCTATATAAATAAAATAAAAAACGCATAAACTTTTCTTAATCTGCAGTTGAGCGTTCCAGTTGGTCCAAATGGGTTATCTGGCATCCATTATTCTGATAACAGTGGAACTGAACTGACCATCCTTCAGAGAATTCAGAATGTTGAAGAGAAGTTAAATGCAGGACGTGGGCAAACCGTAACTTTTAATGAAGAATCTTCAAGAAAGGAGCAGGAATTTAAGAAGGCAATAGAACAGATGAAAACAAATTATGAGAGCGAAATCAAAGAGCTAAAGCAGGAAAACTTTATTCTTCAAACAAAGGTAATTTGTTTTAGTTTAGGAATACTGTAAAATAACTAGTCCCGTTTTATTCACTTAGAAATGTATCATCACTTAGCTTATGAGTCTGAGGAGAAATTTATTTTAAGAGAAAATTAAAATGCATTGTAAACAAAAATATACCATGTTTTTATCCTGCATATAAAATCATCAGCGTTTATTCCATAAAGGTACCTTTTGCGCGCAGTTAAATGATTTAACAATCCCATTATTTGTAGGTATTATGGTGGTTTATTGTATGATTTTAAAAATAAATTCATTCTTGAGGAGTTTAAAGTTTTGGGTATTTTGGGCCTTCATGCCCAGAGGTGTTTTTGGTTTTTTTTCTCTTAGTCTACCAAAATATATTTTTGTTTCTTGTTTTTTTTTGCGGGATACATAGGGCTTTCTTATTTAAAATTGGAGCGGATATCAATTAATTTTGTTGGCCTTATTTAGGGCAAAATGTTCAAACCGGAACAGAATGTTCAAACGTCTTTTTACGTCGGTCACTAACGGGCCTTATTCCGATGCCATAGACTTTTTACGTCGCGGCATCGGAATAAGTAAACAGAGCAGGGAGCTGTCAAATCTCCCTGCTCTCAGCTGCCAGAGGTAGCTGAGGGCTGGGAGCGTCCCTGCTCTGCCGGGTGAGATCAATATTCGTATCGATCTCACCCGTTTAACCCCTCATATGCGGTGCTCAATAGTGAGCACCGCATCTGAGTGGTTTTGGAGAGAGGGGGGAGCTCCCTCTCATCCCACCGACACCCGGCGATAAGATCGCCGAGTGTCTGTGTCTCCCATGGCAGCCGGGAGCCTAATAAAGGCCCCCAGGTCTGCCTGTAGCGAATGCCTGCTAGATCATGCCTCAGGCATGACCTAGCAGATGCCTGCCCGTTTTAAACGGACAGGCAGTAATACACTGCAATACAAAAGTATTGCAGTGTATTATAATAGCGATCGGAGGATCGCATGCTGAAGTCCCCTAGTGGGACTAGTAAAAAAGTTTAAAAAAAAGTTTAATAAAGTTAATAAAAAAAAATGTGAAGAAAAAATGAAAAACCCACTTTTTCCCCTTACAAACTGCTTTACTATTAAAATACCAAAATAAAGTTAAAAAGTTACACATATTTGGTATCGCCGCGTCCGTAATGACCCCGACTATAAAGCTATTACATTACTTAACCCGCACGGTGAACGCCGTAAAAAATGAAATAAACGACGGAAAAATTGCTGTTTTCTGTGAATCCTGACTTTAAAAAAATGTGATTAAAAAGTGATCAAAAAGTCCCATCTACTCCAAAATGGTACCAATAAAAACTACAAGTCTTCCCGCAAAAAAAAAGCCCTCATACAACCGCATCGGCGAAAAAATAAAAACGTTACGGCTCTTCAAATATGGAGACACAAAAACAAATAATTTTGAAAAAAGAGCGTTTTTACTGTGTAAAAGTAGTAAAACATACAAAAACTATACAAATTTGGTATCGTTGCAATCATATTTCGCTGAATAAACTTATTGTGTTATTTATACCACACGGTAAACGGCGTAGATTTATGACGCAAAAAAAGAGTGATGAAATGTCAGATTTTTTTTCTATTCCCCACCCCCCCCAAAAAAAGTTAATAAAAGTTAATCAATAAATAATATGTCCCCCAAAATGGTGCTATTAAAAAACACAACTTGTCCCGCAAAAAACAAAACCTTATAGAGCTATGACGACGCAAAAAGTTATAGCTCTTGGAATGCGACGATGGAAAAACGTAAAAAATAGCCTGGTCATTAAGGTCTAAAAGAGGCTGGTCATTAAGGGGTTAAGGGGCTCATTTCCTCCTAAAGGTTATAGTTGCATGCAAAACATAGTGTATATTGGTGATGCAGAGACAAAACCCGGTTGACGTGTTGCTGCCATGTAGTCAGGACTATCATTTTATTATTTAACTACCTTGTAGAATAGCATACTGAAAGACCAAATCTATAAGTGTAATTACAGGTTATTTTCGGCAATCACCTGTGTTGTGTGACTGAGAGAATTCAGGGTAGTATGCTTGCTATTGAGAAACCCATCATGGAAAGATTATGCACGCAGTCTGTTATTAAATTCTTGGTACGGATTTCATGTTCGAAGATAATTTGCCCTTTTCGTTCAACTTGCACCATTAGTTACTTTTATATTTTGTTGTTATTGAATCAGAATGGTAATATATAATCATATTTAAAGTATCCCTGTCACTACGCAGGTGATTTTCATTTAATCAAAGAGTGGTTACATAGACAATGGACTCCCTGCTCCCACACAAGTATGGGGAAAGTTATGGCGGCATTATACGAGGGCCTCTTAAACTTACCATAATTGAATGTGATCTTTTAATTTTAACAAGAGCATATTGTAATGATGACCTTGAGCATAGTGAATGAAGGAACATATTGCAGCAGCTATTATTGAAGCTTATAGCCTTGTAAAATATTTGGAGTCCATTAGCAGAAAATTTGGTATTTGAAGGTTTCTGAAGAATTGTATGTTGAACCCACTACACCTTCAGAATTCTATTTACTTTACTATTATTTGCTCTTAGATCATGGTCATTAGGTCATGACTACCTCACTCTTACCAGCCCACAGCTTACTCAAAAGGTTATGGACACATTTTCAGACATTTTTATTATTATTCTTTTTCTTCCTAAATGCAAAATGAAGCAACTTTCTAAATAGTAATCCGTAAAACTTTTCTACTATTTTGCTGCTGTAGAGTATGTGCAACTCCTTCACCTAGCTGGTTGTCCTGCTGCTTTTGACATAGATTCTACAACACACTGCTCCTGGCTGTGTTGGCTCTCTTGCTCACCCCTCCATCCTCTAAGTGTTAGGCCTCATGTGCATTTGTGTCCGCATACTATCCGCAATTGCGGTTAATGTAGGTCACATTATATCCTACGGGCCAATGCTCCCCACCGTGGTTTCCTCGGTCTGTGCGTTGCCTGGAACCCGGACCGCAAAAAAATAGGACATGTTGTTTTATGGACCACAATTGCCGTCCGGACTCTTAAAGACAATGCACATCTTATGTGTGCACGTCCTGTGATTGCGGACGGCCCACTGATGACGCTCCGTGGGCCGTCCGTGCCGTAATCCCAGATGGTACGCAAGAAGTGACCATCAAGCCAATCCAACTTGTGGGAGGGGCTTCTGGAAGCATGGGGTGAAATTTCTCCCGATGACCTCAGCAAATTAACATCTAGAATGCCAAAGGTCTGCAATGCTGTAATTGCTGCAAATGGAGCATTCTTTGACGAAAGCAAAGTTTGAAGGAGAAAATTATTATTTCAAATAAAAATCATTATTTCTAACCTTGTCAATGTCTTGACTATATTTTCTACTCATTTGATAAATATAAGTGTGTTTTTTCATGGAAAACACAAAATTGTCTGGGTGACCGCAAACTTTTGAACGGTAGTGCAGATGTTTTGTTTTTTTTTCCCCCTGGGTGGCTTTTGGCCGCTAGCGGGGGAGGAAAAAAGCGGCGTGTTCTTTATTGCTGCTGTTTCCTCCTCTGACCTCCCATTGAAATCAATAAGAGGCAGAAAAATCCTGCGGCACTCTTTTCTGAGCGTTTTATGTGGTGTTTTTTTGCAGGAAAAAAAAAAAAAGAGTTCAAACAATGCTGGCAGTTCAAAATCTGCCTCAAATTTCCTGAAGGAATTTTGTGTAGTACCGTGTTAGCCAGAGACAATATGAAATGTTAAATACTTTTGTGTCAAAAAAGACAAAAGTATAATAGGTATGATACCTTTATTGGCTAACCATAAAAGTTCTATATGCAAGCTTTCTGTGCTCTGAAAGCTTGCATATAGAACTTTTATGGTTAGCCAATAAAGGTATCATACCTATTATACTTTTGTCTTTTTTGACACAAAAGTATTTAACATTTCATACTGAAGGAATTTTGAATCAGATTTTTTTCTACATACAAAAATCTCTGTGTGGATTACCCCAAAGATGTGTTTATTATTATATCACTGGATGGAATTTTAATACTTTGTATATGTACCCTGGTAAGAGTACGGCTTTGTTCACATCTGCGCCAGGACTCCGTTCATGGGTTCCGTCTGAGCTTTCCGTCACGGCAACCCGTGAACAGAATCCAAGCTAAAACAAACGGAAACCATAGGTTTCCGTTTGCATCACCATTGATATCAATGGTGATGGATTCGGTGCAAATGGTTTCCGTTTGTCACTGTTGTTTAAGGGTTCCGTCGTTTTGATGGAATCAATATCGTAGTCGACTGCGCTATTCATTCTGTTAAAATGACTGAACCCTTACACAACGGTGACAAACGGAAACCATTTACATCGGATGCATCACCATTGAAATCAATGGTGATGCAAACGGAAACCTATGGTTTCCGTTTGTTTTAGCTTGGATTCCGTTCATGGGCTCTCCTGACGGAAAGGTCCGACGCAGATGTATGCGAAGCCTAAACCGTACAATTCGCTTTTCCCCATGAGTTTACATTCTGCATTTTTATTTAGTTACATGCAGGTGAAGAAAAAATTAAGAAAAAGAGTCATCTGTTGGGAGATCACAATACCCCTATAACAGAAGAAAAAATTCTGCAAATAAGGCATGAAATATTGGAACAAGAGACTCTTCTTCAAGGGTATCAGCAGGTACTCTGTTATTCATTACAGTAAACCACAGTTAACTTGTATACCATAATAGAGGCAGGGCGATTTTGCGCAAAATATTTTTCGGCAGAGTGAAAATACTCCTCTTAGTATTTTTATGATGTATTTTTAAGCAACAGTGCAGTATATCATCATTTTTATTAATTAAAAGCTATGAACATATTTTTGAAGGCGTTTTTTTTTTAATAAATAGATTAGTCAGTGTGTTTAGTGTAACTTTGTAATTAGTCTTTATTAAAAAATCGTTTTACTTTTTGAAGATACAGCTGTTCTGTATTCTCTATACAGAACAGCTGTTTCGCTAGTTTTACACTGAATCGGTGAGTCGCGCGGACCTGACTGGTTCAGTATCGGCGGGTCGATCCACCTTTACCCTATCACATCTAAGTTATGAGCTTAGATTGTGATCGTTTACAGGTGGATCCTGAGTGTGACAGACACGCAGGACCCGACAACACTGAGCCTGTCAGGTCCGCGGGACTGACTGATTCAGTGTAAAGCGAACAATACAGCTGCTCTGTATACGGAATACAGAACAGCTGTATTTTCAAAAGTAAAACTATTTTTTAATAAAGACTAATTACGAAGTTACACTAAACACACTGACCCAGTTTTTTTTTTGTTTTTTTTTAAATGCCCTAAAAGGTGTTCATAGCCTTTTTAATTTTATAGTGCATACATAACATATACAGTACACTCAGAGTAAAATGACCATCAGCCCCCCACTCACAGTAAAATGACCATCAGCCCCCTACTCACAGTAAAATGACCATCAGCCTGCCCCTCACAGATGCCCCCTGTAGGTAGTGCCGCGCACAGCCCCTCGTAGGTAGTGCCGCGCACAGCCCCCTCGTAGGTAGTGCCGCGCACAGCCCCCTCGTAGGTAGTGCCGCGCACAGCCCCCTCGTAGGTAGTGCCGCGCACAGCCCCCTCGTAGGTAGGGCCGCGCACAGCCCCCTCGTAGGTAGGGCCGCGCACAGCCCCCTCGTAGGTAGGGCCGCGCACAGCCCCCTCGTAGGTAGGGCCGCGCACAGCCCCCTCGTAGGTAGGGCCGCGCACAGCCCCCTCGTAGGTAGTGCCGCGCACAGCCCCCTCGTAGGTAGTGCCGCGCACAGCCCCCTCGTAGGTAGTGCCGCGCACAGCCCCCTCGTAGGTAGTGCCGCGCACAGCCCCCTCGTAGGTAGTGCCGCGCACACAGCCCCCTCGTAGGCAGTGCCGCGCACACAGCCCCCTCGTAGGCAGTGCCGCGCACACAGCCCCCTCGTAGGCAGTGCCGCGCACACAGCCCCCTCGTAGGCAGTGCCGCGCACACAGCCCCCTCGTAGGCAGTGCCGCGCACACAGCCCCCTCGTAGGCAGTGCCGCGCACACAGCCCCCTCGTAGGCAGTGCCGCGCACACAGCCCCCTCGTAGGCAGTGCCGCGCACACAGCCCCCTCGTAGGCAGTGCCGCGCACACAGCCCCCTCGTAGGCAGTGCCGCGCACACAGCCCCCTCGTAGGCAGTGCCGCGCACACAGCCCCCTCGTAGGCAGTGCCGCGCACACAGCCCCCTCGTAGGCAGTGCCGCGCACACAGCCCCCTCGTAGGCAGTGCCGCGCACACAGCCCCCTCGTAGGCAGTGCCGCGCACACAGCCCCCTCGTAGGCAGTGCCGCGCACACAGCCCCCTCGTAGGCAGTGCCGCGCACACAGCCCCCTCGTAGGCAGTGCCGCGCACACAGCCCCCTCGTAGGCAGTGCCGCGCACACAGCCCCCTCGTAGGCAGTGCCGCGCACACAGCCCCCTCGTAGGCAGTGCCGCGCACACAGCCCCCTCGTAGGCAGTGCCGCGCACACAGCCCCCTCGTAGGCAGTGCCGCGCACACAGCCCCCTCGTAGGCAGTGCCGCGCACACAGCCCCCTCGTAGGCAGTGCCGCGCACACAGCCCCCTCGTAGGCAGTGCCGCGCACACAGCCCCCTCGTAGGCAGTGCCGCGCACACAGCCCCCTCGTAGGCAGTGCCGCGCACACAGCCCCCTCGTAGGCAGTGCCGCGCACACAGCCCCCTCGTAGGCAGTGCCGCGCACACAGCCCCCTCGTAGGCAGTGCCGCGCACACAGCCCCCTCGTAGGCAGTGCCGCGCACACAGCCCCCTCGTAGGCAGTGCCGCGCACACAGCCCCCTCGTAGGCAGTGCCGCGCACACAGCCCCCTCGTAGGCAGTGCCGCGCACACAGCCCCCTCGTAGGCAGTGCCGCGCACACAGCCCCCTCGTAGGCAGTGCCGCGCACACAGCCCCCTCGTAGGCAGTGCCGCGCACACAGCCCCCTCGTAGGCAGTGCCGCGCACACAGCCCCCTCGTAGGCAGTGCCGCGCACACAGCCCCCTCGTAGGCAGTGCCGCGCACACAGCCCCCTCGTAGGCAGTGCCGCGCACACAGCCCCCTCGTAGGCAGTGCCGCGCACACAGCCCCCTCGTAGGCAGTGCCGCGCACACAGCCCCCTCGTAGGCAGTGCCGCGCACACAGCCCCCTCGTAGGCAGTGCCGCGCACACAGCCCCCTCGTAGGCAGTGCCGCGCACACAGCCCCCTCGTAGGCAGTGCCGCGCACACAGCCCCCTCGTAGGCAGTGCCGCGCACACAGCCCCCTCGTAGGCTGTGCCGCGCACACAGCCCCCTCGTAGGCTGTGCCGCGCACACAGCCCCCTCGTAGGCTGTGCCGCGCACACAGCCCCCTCGTAGGCTGTGCCGCGCACACAGCCCCCTCGTAGGCTGTGCCGCGCACACAGCCCCCTCGTAGGCTGTGCCGCGCACACAGCCCCCTCGTAGGCTGTGCCGCGCACACAGCCCCCTCGTAGGCTGTGCCGCGCACACAGCCCCCTCGTAGGCTGTGCCGCGCACACAGCCCCCTCGTAGGCTGTGCCGCGCACACAGCCCCCTCGTAGGCTGTGCCGCGCACACAGCCCCCTCGTAGGCTGTGCCGCGCACACAGCCCCCTCGTAGGCAGTGCCGCGCACACAGCCCCCTCGTAGGTAGGAGAGAAAGCACGGCAGTGGTTCAGAGGAGTGTCGCGGCACCCCGGTTGGGATCCACTGCCCTAGCTTTTTCAAGTAAAGTACATTGAGCAAAGTTATCAAGAAGGTCACATGGCACCACAATTTCTGCAGGGGTTTAAACAGGACATATAACGTATTTTTTATTTTTTTCATTTAAGTCATTCGTAGTTATGAGATAGCTGTCAGTTAAATAATTATTCAGCTAACAGCAATCACTCCTGACTACCGTAACCCTTTTGCTGCCAGGGTTTTTTGTATGTTTTGCACCTCTGGTAGCCAGGACAAATTTTTCCACTTTTGACATGTACAACTAAATCCTAAATTTCAAAATAACAAATCATACTAAACCCCCATACCTAGATATTTCCTGAAAGTAGATACCTGGCACATTGTCAAATTGCCACTCAGCAATACCAGGCACAGTCATGGAATTTGGTGTCCGTGTTAAAAAATGTTATGCATTTTATAAATAAAAAAAATTATTTGTGGCTAAACGTGTGAGCCAAGTAGAAAATTAGATTCACCACACATCCTAAAAATAAAAGTTCATTCATACCATTTATGCCTATGTCTACAGTGCCTTGCAAAAGTATTCAGTATTCACCCCCTTGGTGTTTTTCCTATTTTGTTGCATTACAACCTTAAATTAAAATGCAGGTTTGTACCATTTTAATTTACACAACGTGTCAACCACTTTGAAGGTGCAAAATATTTTTAAGTGTGACATAAACCATAATTAAGATAAAAAAACTGAGAACTTTAATGTGCATAAGGTTTCACAACTCAAGTCAATACTTTGTGGAGCCACCTTTTGCTGTTATTACAGATGCAAGTCTCTTGGGGGATGTTTCTATTAGCTTAGCACAACTAGACACTAGAATTTTTGTCCGCTCGTCCAATGGCAAACTGTCACTATATTTTAGAGCACTAAGCCACCAGCTCTAAAATCTAGTGACTGGTTATACTTCTGTGGCCTAACATCCTAAACATGCCCCTCTTAAAACTGTCAGTTTTAGCACTTTGTCTAAAAAGAAGTTATATTCCAGTGTGCCCTGTATGTAAATTACCAGAGACGAGTCCTGAGATGAGTCCAACGGCATCCTGGACGTGCTCAGTGCTCGGATGAAGCCGAGGCCAGTACACCTGGATTCCTCTCAGGACTCTTCTCTGGTAATTGAGTGAATGGGACAGTGCTGCAATACTTTGCACAGCCACTACGAATGTAACGGTACTTGCAAGTAGGAACGAAAAATAAATCCATGTAAACCATAAAGAGGCTGCTGCGCTCGTACGAGCCCCATAGCTGCCCCGACACATTATAATGCCCCTATAACTGCCCTCCACACAGTATAATGCCCCTATAGCTGCCCTGTGCACAGTATAATGCCTCCCATAACTGCCCTTCACACAGTATAATGCCCCCCGTAACTGCCCTCCACACAGTATAATGTCCCCTGTAACTACCCACCACACTGTATAATACCCCCCATAACTGTCCTCCACATGGTGTAATGCCCCCATAATTGCTCTCCACACAGTATAATGCCCCATAACTGCCCACCACACAGTGTAACACAGCTACATCTGCCCCCAATAGTGCCAGATAAAAATAATACTATACAGACTCTCCTAATCCTGTTCCAATGACGGGTAGAGGAGATCCCTCTGGTCTGTGCGTCACTACCTCACGTCCAGCCATACATAGTGAATGGTAGAGCAGGGACCTTACGGTCCCCTGCTCTAACCATTGGATTTAACTGCATCCTGAAGAAAAAATGATTGACTAAACCAAAATGTGCAAGATGACGTCTAATTTATTTATTTATTTTTTATTGCACTGAATTTAGATTTAAACTGTTTTTCGTATAATTGCCCAGCCCTACATCAGAGCCATTAATAGCAAGGACGTAGCAGATACGTTCCTGGCTACTGAAGTGCCTTCCTGCCAGTCAGATTTGTCCTTGGCAGGGAAAAGATTAAAGAGAACGTGTTACCTCTCCTGACATGTCTGTTTGAGTAAGTACTTGTATTTCCCATGAAATAGCAATTCTGGAGCATCTTTTCTTATAAATCTGAGTTGTGCTGTTGCTCTGTTAATCCTCCTAGAAACTTATGAATAAATTGACAACTGGCTGTGGTGGGCTGCTACACATTCTCAGGCTGTCACTACTGATTGGAAAGAGTCAACATTTCTAACTGGTAACACCCAGTTATCAAATTATTCATACATTTCTAGGAGTAATAACCGGAACGGCACAATGAAAAGTTCTAAAAAAAGATGGTCCAGAGTTATTGTTTCATGGGGAATAGAAGTATTTTCTAAAACAGACCTGTCAGGAGAGGTGATGGGTTCTCCTTAATAACATGCATGAGAAGAAGAGAAGGATATCTCGTGGCTTTTGAAAACTATCCAACAGTTAAAGCTCCAATTTATTAGCTTCTTTTTGTTTTTCCTTTATGGTAATAAACATTGGGGAACAGTCGGCCAGGCCCCATATACATTACAATAGTCATGTGAAAAAGTTAGGACAGCCAATGAATATTTGATCTTCATTTGAAGAGTATATAAAGATAAAGGTGACATAACTGAAACAAAAAAACAAGACAAATTGACTGCAATAAATTATTAAACAAAAAATTCACTCTGCAAGTTATTCTTCTAGTATCATATGGTTGCCTCAGTAACCAGACTACTTTGCCTGTTGCTGCATGTCCCGCTGCCGATTGCAAATTTAGGTGAGAGATGAGGCTTGTTGATGATGAGAGTAGCACTTTAAAAATCTTGTTTCTATGACCAGCTATATTCCTTATTGCAAGATAGTGAGAAAGGTTGAACTCGATGGATCTGTGTCCTTTTTCCAACCTATGTAACTAATGGGAGTGTTTTTGTTTTTTAAACACAATCATTAAAGTAATTTTAGTGATGTATTAATATGAAGCATTTTCACAAAATACAATTTTTATTTTATACGACTGTTTTTGTACATATTTCCAGGAAAATGAAAGGCTGTATAATAAAGTCAAAGACCTCCAAGTTAAAAACAAACAGAATGAAGATCAAATGTTTCAAGAAAATCAGGCTTTGAATGCTGAGCTTATTTCAATAAGGTAAATTGACATTATAATGCATATTTCACTAAAAGTGCAGCATTAAGAAACCAGTATAGAAGCAAGGTATATTATATTAACATATTTTCTTTATGTAGAACAATGAAAACCTCGCTTGACCACTGTTGAATGAACTCTACATGATCCCAGTCAGAATAATATGTACTTTAAAGGGGTTTTCCCATCAGGGACATATAGCATATCACAGGATATGTCATAATTGTCAGATAGATGCGGGACTCATCTTTGGGACCCACAACTATCTCTAGAACAGGGTCCCTTAAACCCCTACCTCTCTGTGTTCCCGCTGACGCGTGTGATTTCCGACCATGTTCGATGAAAACATCGTAACTCGCTGAGCTACCCTGTTTCCGTAACTCCCATAGTAGTGAATGGCAGTTACGGAAACCGCATAGCTTGCATGCTACGCTGTTTCCGTAACTACTATTACTACTACTACGCTCTTTTTATCTGTTTCCGTAAGTCCCATAGTTTAGTGGGCCCGTTCTAGAGATAGGTGTGGGTCCCAGAGGTGAGACCCGCATCTATCTGACATTTATGACATAGCCTGTGGATTTGTCATAAATGTCCCTGATAGTAAAACCCCTGTAATTTTAAGGGAAGTGTAGCAGCAGAAAAGCAAAATAGCACAATAATACGGTAGAAAAAAGTAGGTAGATACAGTAGGCTGGTTTTAGAATAAGCAATTTCTATAGTTAAAGGGTGGAATCCATCATATTATGACCATTTTCTGATGTAGAAAAGTAGCAATTTGATCAAAAATGTGAGACTTTTTTTTTCTCTTACACTACTCACCCTGCTTTTCAGCGTTGTAGATTTCACATACGCGGCATATAATTTACTGGGGTGGGGTGGAATGGGAAAACAAACCGATTTTACCATAGTTTTGGTTTTTTTTTTGTTTTGTTTTTGCAGTCTTCACTGTGCAGTAAATATGACATGTTAACTTTATTCTGCAGGTCGATACGATTATGGCGAAACCAAATTTATATAGTTTTTTGTTTTTTTTTGTTTTACCACTTTTACAAAGAAAAAATATTAGGTTTTTGTCACCGTATTCTAAAGATTCATTATTTTATTTATTTATTTCTGTAGATTTAAGCCGGGCAAGCTGTACTTTTCATTAGTACCGTTTTTGATAATTTTTTTTGTCAATTTTTTTTTTTGGGGGGGGCATTAAGATGACCAGAAAACAGCATCTCTGACGGTTTTATATTTTTTTACAATGTTCACCGTGCGGGTTAAATAATGTTATGTTAAAATAGTTTGGATGCTAATAAACGAGGCGATACTAATTATTTATTTTTACATTAGGGAGAAAATGGTAAAAGGGTGGTTGTTGTTTTTTTTTTGTAACCTTTTTTGTACATTAAAAAAACTAACCGTTTTACTTTTTTTTTTTTTATTCGTTACCCTAGGGGATTTTAACTAGCAATTGTTGGATGGCTTGCACCATATACTGCAATACTTATATATTAAGGCAGGGCTTAAAAGGAGCACAAAGATGGTAGACTTTATTAGGCCACCCAAGGCTTACATGACAACCAACAGCACCCCGCCACTGTTGTGGGGGCCTATGGGTGCCAGGGCGGCTTCCTGCTCTTTCTAATGGCTTTGATGCCATGTCACTTTTGACCGTGACATCTAAGGGGCTATATGGGCCGGGATTGGAGTTATCCAGGCTGTTACAGTGAGGTATTGGCTGTATGTTTCAGCAACACCCATTAAGTATGATGCGGGCTCAGCCCGTGAACCCGCTCCATACTCCCTCCTTGGTGGCTGTCACGATCATGTATGTGATATGTCACCAACGGGTTAACCCCTTAAAGAGGCTCTGTCACCAGCTTATAAGTGCCCTATCGCCTATATAATCTGATTGGCGCTGTAATGTAGATAACAGAAGTGGTTTTTATTTTGAAAAAAGATAATTTTTTAGCAAGTTATGAGCTAGTTTAGATTTATGCTAATGAGTTTCTCAATGGACAACTGGGCGTGTCTTTACTTTTTACCAACTGGGCGTTGTACAGAGAAGTGTATGACGCTGACAAATCAGTGATCAATCAGTGTCCTACACTTCTCATTGTTCTCATATTTTTAAGAAAATTTCAAAAGCCTTTTTTTTTTAAGGTACTTGTTCAGTTCTGAAGTGGCTTTGAGGGGCCTATGTATTAGAAACCCCCATAAAACACCCCATTTTAAAAACTAGACTCCTCAAAGTATTCAAAACAGCATTTAGAAAGTTTTTTTAACCCTTTAGGAATTTCACAGGAATTAAAGCAATCTGGAGGTGAAATTTGCAAATTAAATTTTTCTTGCTGAATTTAAATTTTATTCCATTTTTTTTCTGTATCACAGAAGGTTTTACCAGAGAAACACTACTAAATATGTATTGTCCAGATTCTGCAGTTTTTAGAAATGTCCCACATGTGGCTCTACTGCGCTCGCGGACTAAAACACAAGCCCCAGAAGCAAAGAAGCACCTAGTGCATTTTGGGGCCTCTTTTTTATTAGAATATATTTTAGGCAGCATGCCTGGTTTGAAGAGGTGTTGAGGTGCCAAAACAGTAGGAATCCCCAAAAAGTGACCCCATTTTGGAAGCTACACCCCTCAAGGAATTCATGTATGGTTGTTGTTACCATTTTGACCCCACAGTTTTTTCACAGCATGTATTTGAATTGGACTTTGAAATTAAAAAATGATTTTTTTTCCAATAAGATGTCATTTTTGATCAAATGTCTTATTTCACAAGAAATAAAATACCCCATTTTGTTGCCCAATTTGTCCTGAGTGCGGCAATACCCCATTTGTGGTGATAAATTGTTGTTTGGGCCCATGTAAGGGCTCCGAAGGAAAGGAACACCATTTGGCCTACTGGAGATTTTCTGCTGCTAAGTCATGTATTCAGAAGCCCCTGAGGTACCAGTGCAGTTGAAACCCCCGAGAAGTGACTCCATTTTAAAAACTACACCCCTTAAGACATTCATCTAGAGGTGTAGTGAGCATTTTGACCCCACAGGTATTGTGTAAAAGGCAATGTGCAGTGTGAGATTTGCAATTTTCTATATATTTGCCATTTCAGTGTCCAATATATTGTGCCCAGCATGTGCCACCGGAGATATACACCCCATAAACTGTAATGTGGGTTCTCCTGGGTACGGCAATACCCTACATGTGGCGGTTATCAGCTGCCTGGGAACACAGCAGGGCTCAGAAGGGAAAGATGAGGGGGGATTAGCTGTGCGGAGTGCGTCAGGTTAGATTAAAAATCTAAGGGATGTATGGTAAATTTTAAAAACACTTTAATACAGAGCCCTGTTTTTTTGGGACACGTGTCACATTGATATATTGTGTCCTTCCTTATCCCCCTCTTATAGCAGACTTTGCACCTCTTTTGACTTTTTCCCTTCTTGCCAGTTTGGGGAACTTCTCCTGGAAAGTGTTGCCGCCCTGGTACGATGCGTGTGGCCCCGCTTCCAGAAGTACTGGGTGCCCCCCCCCTTCTTGGTCCCTAAAGATTAGGTTCTTGATAATCACCTCTTGAAATTCCAGGAACGTTCCCGTCTGGTCTGTACATCGACGTAGCACGTACGCATTGTACAATGCCATCTGTATGAGGTGCCCGGCCAGCTTCTTACACCACACTGCCTGGCGCTGTAGGGCTTCAGGACTTGATCTAACAAGTCCACCCCTCCCATGCACCTATTGTAGTCCAGGATGCAGTCTGGTTTTGGGGTCTCTGTACTGGTACCTCGTACAGGTACATGGGTACTGGTGTGGCCATGTATTGTTGTCAACACAAGGACATCTCTCTTGTCCTTGTACTTGACACACAATATGTTGCTGCTAGATTGTGCCTTGCTCTCACCCCTTCTGAGTGTTTGCCCAAGCAGAGTCTTAGGGAGGCCTCTCAGATTTCTTCTAGCAGTGCTGCATACAACAGGACTTCTGGAAACGAGGCAGTTGAAGAGTGGGACGCTGGTATAAAAATTATCCAGGTAGAGGTGGTAACCCTGGTCCAGCAGTGGGTGCACCAAATCCCACACAATTTTTGCATTACCTCCCAGTAAAGGGGGGGGGGCATTCTGGGGGCTGAATACTGCTGTCCTTCCCTTCATATATCCTAAATTTGTAGGTATACCCTGATGCACTCTCACACAGCTTATACATCTTCACGCCATACCTTGCCCTCTTACTCGGCAGGTACTGGCGGAATTGAACCCTCCCTTTAAAATCTACCAAGGACTCATCAATAGAAATACACTTCTTGGGGGTGTATGCTTGGGAAAACCAGGCACTGAAACGGTCTAATAGGGGTCTCAGTTTATACAAACGATCAAAACTGGGGTCATCTCGGGGTGGGCACTGCTCGTTATCAGTATAATGTAAGAAGCGTATTGCCTCTTTTTTTTTTTTTTTTTAGGTTCCAGTTCAGTTCTGAAGTTGCTTTGAGGGGCCTATATATTAGAAACCGCTATGAAACACCCCATTTTAGAAACTAGACCCCTCAAAGTATTCACATTAGCATTTAGAAAGTTTATGAACCCTTTAGGTGTTTCACGGGAATTTAGAGCAAAGTAGAGGTGAAATTTACATATATTTTTTTTTTGTCAGAAAATCCTTTTTATTTCATTTTCTTTCTATAACAAAAGGTTTTACCAGAGAAACACAACTCCATATTTATTGCCCAGATTCTGCAGTTTTGAGAAATATCCCACATGTGGCCCTAGTGCGGTAATGGACTGAAGCAGCGGCCTCTGAAGCAAAGGAGCTTTTGAAGCTAGTGGATTTTGAGGCCGCCTTTTTATTAGGCCCCATGTCCGGTTTGAAGAGGTCTTGAGGTGCCAAAACAGTGGAAACCCCCCAAAAGTGACCCCATTTTGGAAACTAGACACCTTGAGGAATTCATTGTACTTTTCATGGGGTGCATGCGGGATAAGTTGATAAACTTTTTGATCAGTTTTTATTCTATTTTTAGGTGGTGTGGTGACTAAAACACAGCAATTTTACTATTTGTTTTTTTTATTCTATTTTTTTTACAGCGTTCACCGTGCGCTATAAATGACATTCACTTTATTCTGCGGGGCGATACGATTACGGCGATACCAGATGTTTATAGTTTTTTTAATGTCTTATGGCGTTTGCACAATAAAATACTTTTTGTAAAAAATCATTTTCTTTTTGTGTTGCCTTATTCTAAGCGCCAGAACTTTTTTATTTTTCCATCAAGAAAGCCATGTGAGTTTTTTGCGTAACGAACTGTAGTTTCGATCAGCACCATTTTTAGGTACATGCGACTTTTTGATCTCTTTTTATTCCATTTTTTTTGGGGAGGTGAAGTGACCAAACAATTGTGATTCTGGTACGGTTTATTATTATTTTCTTGTACGGTGTTCACCGCACGGGATAAATAACAAAATAATTTTGTAGTTCAGGCCGTTACGGACGCGGCGATACCAATTATATATAGTTTTTGTTTGTTTATATATTTGTATTAATAATAAAGGACTGATAAAAGTAAAAATCCCCCTTTTTCCCTTATCACTTTTAAAACTTTTATTTTCTTATTTTTACACCTTTTTTTTTTTTTTTTTTTTTTCCCTTTTTTTAACTTTATTACTTTGTCCCACTAGGGGACTTGAGGGCAGGAGGCCCTGATCGCAATTCTAATACACTGCACTACATGCGTAGGGCAGTGTATTAGAGCTGTCAGCTACTCACTGACAGCAAGCATAGTCCGTCCTGACTTTGTCAGGACCCACTAGGCTTTCGTCGATGGCATAGCCGGACGCCATTGTTTGGTGTCCGGTTGCCATAGTCGCCATCGCCGGCCGCTATTGTGAAGCAAGCCGGCGATGGAAGCTTAACCCCTTAAAAGCCGCGATCGCTATTGAACGTGGCTTTTAAGGGGTTAATCAGCGGGGACACAGCGATCGGTCCCCGCTATAGGAGCTGCGGCAACTGCTGTCACAGCTCCTGCATGTGTCGGGAAGACGGCCGAAATGGCCGTTGCTCCCGCGACGTAATATTCCGTCGCTGAGCGCGAACGATACGCTTAGCACGACTGAATATTAGAACTAACCAGATATATTTCATTATGAACTGTAAAATGTATATCTATTCCTAGGCAAAAGCCTAAGGGTGGGGGAGGGTGCGCTTGCAGAAAACCAGCTGGTAGAGGGTGTCTTACAGGCAATGCTCTCTGGGAAAAAATTCTGGAGAATTAATTTGCATAGGCATTAGCTGAAATCTGGAATTTTCTTACACCAATTTTAAATAAACATGTTCTACTATCATTCATTATCTTTTCATTAGCAGTGATGATGATGTGTTAGTTGTAAATAACATATGTTTGACTTTGTAGGGAAAAGGTGAATAGTGCCACACCGCACAACCCACATACAGGCAGTGAATCAGACCTCAATACCAAGCGTTCTAAAGATCTGACTACAGAACTGAGCGCTATTCAGGTAAATAGAACCATGATTTCTTCTTACGGATTTGTTTTAACCCCTTAATGACCGGGCCATTTTGCACGTTAATGACCAAGGATTATTTTTTGTTTTTTCACGGTCGCATTCCAAGAGTCGTAACTTTTTTTTTATTCCGTCGACATAGCCGTATAAGGGCTTGTTTTTTGCGGGACGTGTTGTATTTTGTAATTGTACCATTTTTAGATGCTTATAACATATTGATTAACTTTTATTAACTTTATTTTAGGAGAGAATTGAAAATAAGCATCTATTCCAGCATTGATTTTCACGTTATAAATTTACGCCGTTTACTATGCAGCGTAAATAACATGTTAACTTTATTCTATGGGTCGGCACGATTACGGGGATACCAAATATGTAAAGTTTTTATGTTTTTTCTACGTTTTCACAATAAAAACCCTTTTAGAAAAAAATTACTTGTTTTTGCATCGCCGCGTTCCAAGAGCCGTAACGTTTTTATTTTTCCGTCGATGTGGTCGTATGTGGGCTTGATTTTTGCGGGACAATGTGTAGTTTTCATTAGTACAATTTTGGGGTACATAGGACTTATAGATTAACTTTTATTTTATTTTTTATGGGGGGAATGGCAGAAAAGAGAGAATTTTGCCGTTGTTTTTTGCGTTTTCTTTGGACGCCGTTCATCCGGCGGTTTAATTAATGTGTTCATTTTATTGGTAAAGTTGTTACGATCGTGGGGATACCATATATGTGTATGTGTGATTTGTTTAGACCGTTTTACTAAATAAAACCACTTTTTGGGCCAAAAAAGTAGTTTTATTTGACTGTGACTGTAATTATTATTATTTTTTTTTTTCACAAACTTTATTTAACTGATTGTAATTTTTTTTTTAAGTCCCATCAGGACACTTCAGGACACTTCACTATGCGATCTGTTGATCGCATATATAATGCTTTGGTATACTTAGTATACCAAAGCATTATTGCCTGTCAGTGTAAAACTGACAGGCAATCTGTTAGGTCATGCCTCCGGCATCGCCTAACAGGCAGATGCTGAAGACAGACCTGGGGGTCTTTGTTAGACCCCCGGCTGTCAGGGAAACCCGACGGCGACCCGCGATTTGTTTCCGGGGGCGCCGATCGGGTGACAGAGGGAGCTCCCTCCCTCTGTCAAACACATTAGATGCCGCTGTCACTATTGGGTTAAACTATTGGGTTAAACTGCCGGAATCGGCGCGCGCTTCGATTCCGGCAGTTGCAGCAGGAGCCAGGCTGTGTAGAACAGCCGTGCTCCTGCCGCTGATCGTGTGGGTACAGTGACAGTACCCACGCGATCACAGGACGGATATATCCGTCCTCCTGCGCGAACTGGCAGCTGCTGAGGACGGATATATCCGTCCTTCGGCGTTAAGGAGTTAATGCCATAAAAAGTACTTTTACATCAATCTTCTCTAAATGGCATGCCCCATATGACACCAGCTTAATGCTTTCAGCAGCGGTGGTTAACCGATAATGACCCTCTCTGCTGTACTTACTTAAAAACAACCTTTTCTTTCAGCTGACATTAGATTTTATAGTGTTGATGTTATATAAATCTATTGAATAATAGTCATTTCTTTCCTCAAGAAAATTATAAAGATTTTTTTAAATATTTTGTGGGGGTATGTATTTTTAATTTGTATTATGTTTGTAAACAGAAAAGGGAATGCAATTTGCTAGAAGATATAGCTAGGTACAAGAAGGATAAACAGGCATTGGAAGTAGACCTGTTTCAAATGAAGAAAGAACGTGATCTGCTGAAAGGCCAGTTAGCCAACAATTCAGGTAACACATTTTAAATGTACAGTTGTGTCTTATTTATGCGTTTACATGTAGAACTTACAGTACTGGCCAAACGTTTTGAGACTGACACAAATTTTGGTTTTCACAAAGTTTGCTGCTTCAGTGTTTTCAGATCATTTAGTCAGATGTTTCTGTGATATACTGAAGTATAATTATAAGCATTTCATGTGTTTTTAAACTTTTAATGACAAAGTTTATGCAAAGACTCAATATTTACAGTGTTGACCCTTCTTTTTCAAGACTTCTCCAATTAGCCCTGGCATGCTGGATATCAGCTTCTGGGCCAAATTCAAACTGATGGCAACTCATTCTTGCCTAATCAGTGCTTGGCGTTTATGACAACTACTGTGTTTTTGTTTGTCCACCTGCTTTTTGAGGATTGACCACAGGGTCTCAATGGGATTGAGATCTGGGGAGCTTCAATGTTTTGTTCACCAAACCACTTAGTTATCACTTTTGCCTTGTGACTTAGTGCTCCATCATGCTGGAAAAAGCATTGTTCATCACCAAATTGCTCCTGGATCGTTGGGAGAAGTTGCTCTTGGAGGATGTTTAGATACCATTCTGTATTCATGGAAATGTTCTTAGGCAAAATTGTAAGTAAGCCCACTCCCTTAGATGAAAAGCAACCCCACACATGAATGGTCACAGGGTGCTTTACTGTTGGCATGACACAGGACTCATGGTAGCGCTCACCTTTTCTTCTCCAAACAATCATTCTTACAGATGTCCCAAACAGCCTGAAGGGAGCTTCATCAGAGAAAATAACTTCACTCCACTCCTCTGCAGTCCAATCTCTGTACTTCCTGCACTGTGCGTGCAGATGCTCTGACACATGCCTACTGCCATTCCTGAGCAAGCCCTGCACTGGTGTTAAACCTATCCCATAGCTGAATAAGAGACGGTCCTGGCACTTGCTGGACTTTCTTGCGCGCCTTGAATCCTTCTTCACAGCAATTCAACCTCTCTCCTAGAAGTTCTTGATGATCTTACAGGGAGCAATGTACTTGCCTGTAAAGCCCTTTTGATGCAACGCAATGATGACTGCACGTGTTTCCTTGTAGGTAACCATGGTTAACAGAAGAAGACAATGATTTCAAGCGCCATCCCCCTTTTAAAGCAACCAGTCTGCTCTTATAATTCAATCAGCATGACTGAGTGATATCAGCTGCCTTATCCTTGTTAATACTTTCTCCTGAGCTAACGAAAATATCACTGAAATTATGGTAGCATGTCATTTTGTTGCAGAGCTGAAATGCAGTGGAAATGTTTTTTTTTTTGTGATTAAGTTAATTTTCATGGCAAGGAATGCAACCTGCCACTATAAAAATTGAAGCAGCAAACTTTGTGAAAACCAAAGTTTGTTTGTCTCAAAATTTTGGCCAAGATTGTAGCTCATTATTAGGCTAAGGCTAGACAGACTTATTTTTGTAGTGCGCGATTTAATTGCTGTCTATATGAATGCATTGAGTGGAGAAATTTTGCAGAGATTTTCAAGCTATACAAGTGTGTAGCTCTGAAATCCCAGCATATAGCGATTTAAAAAAATAAAATAAATGGCTAGAAAATCGATTTGGATGGAGCAATTTTGAAGAGATTTTCAAGCTACTCCATGTAGTCCTACGGACAGCTATTTATCACAACAATATCACAGTGATATTTTTTTTGTAGGGAGATAAATCGCTCTAGTCTAATGCATTCCTATAGACAGAGATTAAATCGCTCACTACAAAAATAAGTCTGTATAGCCCCTGTCTTACTACTGTTGTGCATTTGCCTAAAATCTCCCTATCTGTCTGTTTCTTGGAATGCATTGTTAGGAGCTGGAATACTTGTGTAGTTGATAGATGGCCATACACATGCTGATCAATTAACAATTTCACTCCATTTAATAAGTAATGTACAGAAATTTTCTCTAGACATTTTGACCGTAAAATATGGTGCATACAAATTGAGCTCTCCAGTTTTTTTTATGCAAACAATTAGGAATTCATGGAAGATATCCGATGGTGCAGTCGTAATATTAAGTTTATGCGGTTTTATTTACCATTTAATTGCTTATGTCTACCAAACTTTGTTATTCAGGAAAATATCACTGATAATCCCTGCTTGTTTATAGATGATAAATCATACGAAATTAAAAATATGGAAGAGACTTACAAGAAGGAAATTGCGCGACTGAATAAAAGGTTACAGTGGTTTGCAGAAAACCAAGATATACTGGATAAAGATGCTGGGCGACTTAAAGATGCATATGAACAAATAGAAAGTCTGAAGATTCAGGTATACTTTGACTATAAATGTTTATTACCAATTCAGGGCTGTTCCAAAAATGAATTTTATGACTTGTCAATTAGACATTTCATAAAAGTCTGATCAATGGAGTGCTGCTGCTTGGACCCCCATCGATTTCGAGACGTGACTGGTAATAATCATCTATAAGCATATGGACGTCATAGAAAAAGAGTACTGCTTGGGAAGTATTTTCTATGAGTTCGTGCGGAGATCCACTTACAAGCAGCTTCTCATGCTCTGGTGGACTGGAGCCGTCCATATATCACATAGATTGTTATTCATTTGAATTAAAGGGGTTCTCTGTGGTGAAACAACTGCTTTAATAGAAGGCAATTATTATGAATTGAGCGGTAGTAGCATAATAGAAATCTAAGCTGTTCAGATTGTATACGTATTTTTTCTTATTCCAAGGTTGAAAAGCTAAGACACGATGCTGGAAATAAATCTGTCCAACAACAGAATCGTCTAAAGGACAGAGCTGCAGATGCCAAACGTATTCAAGATCTTGAGAGACAGGTGAAATGTTTTTCCTTTTAAGGAGTAATAACAAAAATAGGTCACTTCTGGGCGCCGGCAGATGTGGGCAGGATAAAGGTAATTCACAAACCGCAGTGGAGGTATATTTCTTGTTAATTCATTAGTACAAGGATGCTTTTCGGCATCTGATTCCCATTTGCTGATAAAAACAATTAGATCCTTCGTGACCGTTTCTTAACCCAATGGTAACCCTCGTCTAGTTCCCATAAACATGTAAATTGTCTTTAGATGATATAATATCAGCAGAGCTGAACTGTAGTTTTATTGACGGAGTTATCCAATAGTACATATATGAAGGACATTTGGAGATGTTGGCTACATAGGTAGTGCAGAACTTTGGATGTATACTTCTTTTGCATATGGTGATACACTCAATGGCCACTTTATTAGAACCATCTGTAATTGGAGCTTCACCGTATGGAAATTAGACACGTGCAGAATGCAGCATAAAATCAAGTGAGAAAGTTTCCGTGGATCAGTTTCAGTGTGAATCCACAATAGGCCTTATTCACACAAATGTACAGTATGTATAAAGCTCATAGGTCAACGCTTAACTCTCAATTACACATATAATTCCAGCATTCACAAAGCGGACTTTACCATGAGCCTTTTTGATTGGTTTGGTTTTTTTTGTTGCGTAACCTTAGAATTTAGAAATTGTGTGTTTAATCATCATCTTATTCTGTGTTTCCAACAGGTTAAAGAAATGGAAGCAATTATTAAGAGAAGACACCCCAACTCTATACCTGCACTCATGTTTGCAGCTGCAGCAGCGTCTGAAACAGACAAATCCTCAAAAAGTAATACAGTAGGCTATTTGGAAAGAAGGATCCAAAAATTAGAAAATGACCTTGAAAGCAAAGATGAAGAAGCAAAGAAAAGTCTGCGCAGCATGGAGCAACATTTTCAAAAAGTCAAGGTAAGATTTCATTTTATCAAAGATTCCTGTCATTCTTCAGAATATCATTAAAAAGTAATGTCATTAAAGGGCTTTTCAGCCCAAAAAAACACCATTAAATGAAGAGATTGTTCAACTGGGAAGCACAATCTTGTTTTTTCTCTTTTTTTTTTTTTTTTGCACTGTTGTATAGCGTATCTAAAGGAGGTGGCATTTCTTTATAGGTTGCTTCATAACGTTTTAGGTCTCGTTATTTAAAGGGTAACTAAACGTTCAACAAACTTCTGACATGTCATAGTGACATGTCAGAAGTTTTGATTGCTGGGGGTCTGAGCACTGAGACCGCCACCGATCGCTAAAACAAAGTGGCAGAGGCGCTTGTATGAGCGCTGAGCCGCTTGCTTTCTCTTCGGCTTTTCTCGGAAAGCTGAGAAGTTGGTGTACGGACTGAATAGAAAGTCTATGAGGCCGTACACCACTACATCGGCTTTCCGAGAAATGACGAACGGAAACTAAGCGGCTCAGCGCTCACACGAGCGCTTTTGCTGCTTTGTTTTAGCGATCGGTGGGGGACCCCCAGCGATCAAAACTTCTAACATGTCACTATGACGTGTCAGAAGTTTGTTGAACATTTAGTTACCCTTTTAAAGGAGTTTTTCAGGGATATGGTGAATTTTGTCTACAATTATGCATTATTAGGGATATGGATGTCATGGTTAGGCCCACTTGGGAACCATTCCCTGCTTCTAGCCGGAGCAGAAAGCAGCTCTTTTCTTGCATAGGCTCAATGATTTACCACATTTCCCCTGCAGCCAAGAGCACTTTCTCCCAGCAATAGCAGATGATCACCAACTCATTTAATTAAAAAAAAAAAGCAGTATATACGCAGCACTCACAAAGGCTTCTAGTGAAAAAAGAGGGTGCTTTATTTACCCCAAAAGTTGAGTGCTGCCTATTTACTGCTTTTTGTCTAGAGGGACAGTGGTCAGTTCCCTAAGGCTTGCACCCCTTTTCATTTAAGCCTGTGCTGCTGGATTCTATTTTTGCAACTCATTTAATAGCATGTGGTGAATAAATCCACTTTTTTCACTATCAAGGTGTGGTGTCTCGTATTTTGAAAGTATTCAACTAATTTAATAGATAGATCTGTGTGACTTACTAATACGGGTTTATTAAAAAAATTCTCCTCTGGCTCTCGTTTGTAAAACCTACAGGGTTTTACAAATAGGTGTAGTGGTGCCCAAAGAAGAAACGCTTAATGAGTAAGGCACTGATTTTTTGAAAAATGTAAGTTTGTGCATTTAACAAAAGTTACCGTATTCCCAGGAAACCCCTTCCCGCTGGAGCCATTTTTTTGTCTTTCTAATTCTTGTTTTTTCCTCTCTCTCTTCCAAAACCATTAACTTCTTTTTCTGCCGACATATCCTTATGAGTGTTTTTGTTTTTTTTGTTTATTTTTGCAGGACACGGTGCAGTTTATTGGCACAATTTAATGTATTGTATAATGTACTGGGAAACATTTAAAAATTATTTGGCAGGGTAGAATGGGGGAAAAAAAACAGCAATTCCTCCATAGTTCTTTTTTTATTTACATTTTTACAGCGTTCACCAAGTGGTAAAAGTGACATGTTATATATGTTTTTATATAGTTCTTTTTTTTTTGTTTTACTAATTTACAAAACAAAAACTATTTAAAAATTACAAATTTAGTTTTGTGCCATCATATTATGAGACCAATAATTTATTTTATTTTTTTCGATGGAGCTGTGTGATGACTTTTTTTTTTGGCAAGTGAACTGTCGTTTTTTTATTGGTACCATTTTGGGGTAAATGCGCTTTTTGATCACTTTTTATTCCATTTCTTGGGGGGAGTTAAGGTGACCAAAAAACGACAATTAATATAATTTTTTTAACATTTTTCTATGGCATTCATCCTACGGCAATGCAGGGGTGACGGTGACAGAGGGAGTTGCCCTTTGTGTAATGGCTTAGATGTCACGGTTGCTATTAACCACAGCATCTAAGAGCTTAGGTGGACGGGTTGGCGTTATCCCTGATTCTGGCCATTAGAGTAAGGTGTCAGCTGTAATATACAGCTTTTACCTGCAATGAAACGGCTTATCCCGTTAGGAGTATGGAGCAGGCTAATGGTTTATCCCGTTTATCCCGATTATATGACAGGGACAGGGACAAATATCAGTAAGGGGTTAAGGAACACATTTGAGTCAGTAACATTATCCAACATAATTTTGGATATTTTAGTTTGGAACAATGAATGTGTATGAACATTCATTTTTCATTAGTTTAGTATTAATGCTTACTCATTATTTTCCGTATTATGGAAGAGGAATCTATGTATACATTTCTTTGATCAGCTGAGTTTCCTGCTGGATTTCTTTATGAACACTGCCCACTAGTACTGTAATGATCTGTTCACAGTAGTGTCGTGGCTTCTGTTCATAACCGACAGCTATGATGGATCTGTTTTCAAATTGGTCTTAACCAATTTTGACCGATCCCATTGACTTATAATGGGGTCCATCAGGTTCCTGTCAGGGTTAGTGTTTTTGACAGCAACAATAGCGCTGCAGACCAGGACGTTATTTCCATCAAAAATACCAAATCCCCGACAGAAAGGGAAAGAAGGTAGTTTGAGCAAAGCCATAAATGAACTTTAGGACTCTTGTGACTGGTTCTGTACACAATAATTTTAGTGCTGTGTTGTTTGGGTTTGTTTTTCTTTTATTTAATAGTGCTATTACTAACAATTGATTTTCTTTTTATTTGTATTTAGATACAGTATGAGAGTAGAATAATTGAGCTCGAGGAAATACTTGCTCGGGGACCCCTAAGTGAACCACAAAAGAAACTAGACAACACAGTAAAAGTTAAAGCCCTTGAGCAAGAACTTTCTATATTTAAGGATGCTCACCACACCACAGTAATGAATTTGCAAAAGGAAATGGAGACCCTCAAAGCAAAGAATATTTTTCTAGAACATAAATTAATGCTTAAAAAAGAAAACATGAAGTCAAATAGTTTCATGGAGGAGATTCCTGATCAAGGAAGATTGACAAGACTTCACCAGGAACTTGTTACTAAAAGTAAGGAGGTTCAAGAGCTCTCAAAAACAGTGGAGCGGCTTCAAAAAGAAAGGATGACGATGCTGTCTGTTAAGCCCCATTCAAGTACAGTCAATAACAAAAAGAAGCACATGGTTATGACTGCTGGTATTTTACCACCTGTCAGTGGAAACACAATAGAGAGAGAACACTTTTCTGCAGTGCTTGATGATAAACTATATAAGCCAGACATGTTTACAGAGTTTCAGATTACTGATCTGCAACAAGAAAATCACAGACTCGAGGCTAAGGTGCTCAAATTATCTCAAGACCTGAACCAACAAATTACACAATATGAAACTTCTCTGGTTAATGCGGAGTATGCTTTAAAAAGGTAACCTATAATTTCAAGCCTCATATTTTAAAAGTTGGCTCCAGATTATTTAATGATCTAAAAAAAAAACAAGCAGCCTTCATGTATAAATGGACTTTAAGGTAAATTTGAATGAAGGGTAACAACCACATGGAGTACACTGTAGTATGTTCTTAACTTTGCAAAAAAATTACAATGAAAAAAACAGCTTGGCCCTATTGTAAGAATATAACTTAGATTAGTACTACAGTGCAAATTAGTTTATACATTTTTTTTCTTTAATAAAATCATAAAAAAATCTTTATCAATCAAATCCTGCATCTATACCTATACATTTAATATACAGGACTATAGTAAGATGTATCAATGGAAAAATGTTTTCCCCTCTGCAGGCTCTCTCTAATTCTCGTTTGTCTCTGAACAAGTGGGCGGAGCCTAACGGCTATCATGTCTTCTATACACTACACATAGAGGAGGAGAATCCTGCTCCCCTATCTCTATCATATACATATATAGAAGCTACAGCAGCATGGAGGACATTATACTGTAGTAAGGAGCAGCGTGACTGAGAATCCAGCACTGGGGTGACAAATAAATCTTACCAGAAGCACATCTGTGTCTCTCACTTTGCTCCTTCCCCTCATAAACATGCTGCTTATAGAAGTCTATTAGGTCTTTTTCTCTCTGCTCCCTGCTCCCTTCTCCTGCTCCCCCTCCCCTCTCCATAGACTTCTATAGGCAGGCAGTGAAGAGAGACTGCTCTGTAACTAAGGATGGATTTTGCTTGACAACAGGAGGTGGACAGCAGAGTGTACATTATATTTGTAATATGAGACAAATGGGATCAAAGTTTTATCATTGTTTTACCTGTCTTTTTTGTTTTTCTTTTAGTTTTCTTTGCTTCCTTCTTTATTTTGGAATTAGGGTATGTTCACATGTAGCGTAAATACTGTGGATTTCCCGCAACGTATTTAATTGCGGAGAATCCGCAGTGTAATGCAGTAGCAGCAGAGTCTGAGATGTGAACAAATCTCATCCACACGCTGCATAAAAAATCAGCTGAAAAAACGTTCATAAATTGACCTTCAGTGCGTTTTTTTAATCCGCAGCATGTCAATTAATTTTGCGGAATCGCTGGTTTTATGTTTTGAGTTTTTCTTATTGAATTCAATGGGGAAGTAAAACCCGCAACAAATTGCAAATATTGCGATTTTTGTGGTGGAAAAACTGCAATTCCGCCACAAAAAATTATATCTCAGAAAAATAAAAAAAGGCTATACTTTTCCAGATCTCTATGCTTCTCCATGCAGCCCAGCCTCCTGGGATGACGTCTCATCCCATGTGACTACTGCAGCCAATCACAGGCTTCTGTAGTCACATGGGATGAAACGTCACCCCAGGAGGCCGGGCTGCTGGACATCAGAGGGACGCATCGCCATGACTACGAGTAAGCATTAGTTATTAGAATTTTTTTTTTTTTTAACCTGCTGTTTTCCGCAGTGGACATTCCACACGAAAAACTGCACCACAATTTGGTGCGGTTTTTGAGCTAGAATTCCCTGCGGGATCCAGGACAGATACGCTGTGTACTTTTACACAGCGTATCCCCCTTTGTGAACATACCACTATGATCTTACATAACAATATTATTGATTTCCAATCGTGGCTCTGGAAATCTTGGAAAAAAGTAATTTGTAAAGTGAAGGACAGCTGTATTATAAAGGGAGACCATTCTTTTATTTTTCTGCATAATAGAATGACCCCATCGAAAAATGTAGGCAATGGTAGTACTTTTTTACAGTGCGCATAATTACCTGTCACCTTTACAATTGTACATATTGTATGCTCATTGTTTTCCACTAGTTACAGCCCTCTATCAGTTCTCTTGAAGATGTATTGCCAGAAAATTACCTATTTAAGTCAAGGTTTTTTGGTAACTACTTCCCGACTGCCCAACGCAATTTAAGGAACTAATGGTGTGGTCCCTGTGCCACAACGTCATTAATTCAAGTTAAGTCTTCGAATGCACTGCGCTCTCCAACTTTTCAGTAGTCATCTCATTATCACAAAAGGATTACAATGAAAGGTAAAACCTCTATTCTGTGATCTGGTTATCTGCCTCCAGCTTTATAATAGACAATAGGTGATGGATACAGTTCCCCTGCTTCACCTCCCTACAGAATAATCTCTGCACTGGTCACAGAGCATGCCCTCAACACACTCCCATACAAGTCAATAGGTAGTTTTCTGACTGAGGTTTCTTATTACCGTGCGACAGGTCTGCTCCATAAACATGTGAAGAAAATAAAATATATACAAACAGATTAGGAAAAAGAATGGTTGTGTTTATCTTTAATTAATTGACAAAAAACTATATATATATATTCAGGTAATACATTCCAGCTATGTGGATTTCATCAGGAACCCCATATGAGCAGTCTACCTTTTAGAGCCAGCTTCACCACCTCTCTGTACAAGCCCTTACTAAGTACCAAACTTCAGTAAACTGTTGCTACGTCCACTGCAATGCAAGAATTCAGAATTTATTAACAATTTTTATTTTTCACCTCCTGTTTCGACTTTGAAAACATCCAATCCATTTTCATGTTGATTTGCAGGTTAAACGAAGAGGCAGCTGAACAAGTTGCATCACTTAAACAGTCACACCAGAGAGAGATGGAAAAGCTCATTTGTCAGCAGGCATTAGAACATTCTTCCTCTAGAGTGGCTGAGTTAAGCCGTAAAATTTCAACTCAAGAGGTAAGCAGTTAATGACCTTACCTTTTATTTATAGAATTAAATGAATGTAATTATTGTACAGGTTATATTCACTGGCGTATTATAATACACAGGGCCGGCCTTAGGTTGGATGGCGTCCTGCGAGGGACTCTCAATTGCCGCCCTCCAAAAAACAAAAATTAACCACATATATAGACATGCCACATACTGGAACATATATACTGTACATACATAAAGGCACATATTTAGACAAACAGGCAAATATATATACACATATTCAGGAATATATACATACATAAAGGCAAATCTATAGACATACAGACACATATATACAGACACACACACACAGGCACATAAATACAGACAGGAACATATAGAAATACATAAAAGGCACATATATAGGCACCTATATACAGAAGCACAAAGACACATTCACATACAGACACAAACATACACACGCAGGCACATATATACACAGTGCAGATAATGTAGAAGAGTTACCTGCAGTCCTATGTAACACACACAGACACAGACACACACACACACACACGTGTATATGTAATATATTTATTTATTTGTTTTTATTTATTTATGTCATGCAGTGCACCTCCAAACTGGAGAAACACTTTAATATATTCATGACAATTAATTCATGGAAATAATCTTATTAAAGTTTTATAGATAACCATTTATGAAAATGTAGTGTTTCAGGCCAGCATAGTATATAGGGGGCAGCACAATTCTCTTCCTTTTATTTGTTTTACTTTAATACTGAACACTCCCTTACAAAGAGACCTATATACACATGCAGACACACATATACACACACACGCACATACTGGAACATGTTCTTGCTCCTCGGCTCTTCTTTACTCCGTGTGTTTAACTAACAGCAGAGGACAGAGCAGATGCAGAGCCCAGTGGCGCCCCCTACATGCTGTGAGGGTGTAGCGTCCTGTGCACTCGCACAGGTCGCACACCCCTAAGGCTGTTCCTGATGATACATATGCTATTGTTTGGCTGTAGTCCTGAATTGAGTGGTTAAAAGGGTTCTAAGGTCTATTCACATTTTGGAATCATATAGTGTTTTTTTTGCTGCAATTTTCACTAAATTGCGATAAGACCATGGCAAAAATCGCAATATGACTGCGCCGTGAATAGATCCTAAAACTGAAATTTTATATTGTACTCGATTTAAAAATGTGCTGCCTGATCTGTGTTTTTTGTTGTATTTTTACACTACTCTCGTATCCTCGTCATCAGTGTGTTTTGTGCAACTTTCAAAATACTTTTTATTAAAAATAATTTTTACTTTGAGATACATCTGCTTTGTATTCTGTATACAGGGCAGCTGAACCTGTATCCGTTAGTTCAGCGGTACTGACTGGTTCAGTGTCATTGGGTCCACCTGTTATCAGTCACATCTAAGTTAAAAACTTAGATGTGATCGGTAACAGCGCGATCGTGCGTGTTCGAGGCACACAGGACCCGCATTCACTAAACCCGTCAGAGCCGCTGACTTGACCGGTTCGGGTTTCAGCGCTAGATACAGCTGCTCTGCATACAGGATACAATGCAGCTGTATCTCAGAAAGTAAACATCATTTTTATTACGTATATAGAAAGTTGCACAAAACACACTGATGGACATTTTTATATATTAAATAAAATGTAAAGGTGTATTTAGCCTTTAAAGGGAATCTGTCAGCAGTTTGGCCCCTTTAAAACTGCTGACAGCGCTGTATGGAGAGCTGAGTTCAGAACAACTATACTTGTGGTGACCCATAAATCGTAGTTTTAATGTCCCGGCACTGCAGTCGCCCCCTCTGCTCTGAGTAACTGCTCTAGCAGTCTCCTGATCGGACGCTAGAGACGTCAATCAGGGGAGAGGGACTGCGGAGCATTCAGTTTCTACATATGTAGGTGCCTCCTCAGTAGCGCCTGCAATCGCAACACTGGGGGTATTAAGATATCGGTGTCTCGGTCATGCAATCTGAATGACTGTCACTGCAGGTATGGTTACACTGCTCTCACCATCCTCTTTTAAGCGCTTTTAGCCGTTTTGAGGGGTCAAAACTTTTGACAGCGTTCACTGACTTAAACATTAAATGGATTCTAAATACTGTAGTGATAGAGCCCCTTTAATAACACACATTTATTTTTCTTTTATTATTGTGTACATGTTAAAATATTTGTGCCAAACATTCATTACTTTGAAAACTCTGCAGATCCTCATAAAGCACCTTCAAAAACAAGTTGTTGAGCTACAGAAGGACAGAGAGACCATGGCTGTTTTAAGAATCCGGGAGGAAACTCTACAGAAGGAGGTACATGTGCTTGACCCACCACAAACAAAATGTGCATTATTTTACAACTTGGTTTAGAAATAATCTATTGAAACCGAATGTATTATATAGCATTGACATGTTGACACAGAATTTATTATATTGACATTGTTTTGTATTTTTTAGCATATTATCAGTACAAATTTTTGGTGTAAAGCTAGCATTCACATCTGCGTTGGGACTTCGTTCGTAAGTTCCGTCGGAGCTTTCCGTCAGGGGAACCCATGAACGGAATCCAAATTGAAACAAGTGGAAACCATAGGTTTCCGTTTGCATCACCATTGATTTCAATGGTGAAAATCTGATGCAAATGTTTTCAGTTTGTCACCATTGTGTAAGGGTTCCGTTGTTTTGACGCAATCAATACCGTAGTCGACTGCGCTATTGATTCCGTCCAAACAACGGAACCCTTACACAACGGTGATAAACGGAAACCGTTTGCATCGGATCCGTCACCATTGAAATCACTGGTGATGCAAACGGAAAGCTATGGTTTCCGTTTGGATTCTGTTCATGGGTTCCCCTGATGGAAAGGTCAGACGGAATCCATGAACGGAGCCCTGACGCAGATGTTGAACGCAGCCTAATGGGCATGTTCTTGTACAACTTTATTTTAATCAAACACTGCTCTATTTAGCACAATATTCCTTTCATCCAAAATTGGCAAACACTTTACAGCTCAGCTAGAAGACTACAAGTCTATAAAATGAATATAAATCCTTTTGTGTACAATGTGAAATCGAGTTTTAGCATCCTATGTTGAGATATGATCTTTCACAAAGGTTAATTAGTAGTAGAGGTTTCGCGTTAAATATTTCAAGCAGATCTCCACGTTTCTCCTTACGGATACTCACTTCAGTATATATGGCAATTACCTGATTTTTCTTACCGGTGCTATAGTTGCCTGTATTTCCTAATAATTCTGCCCTTGCTATAATGTGAAATCCATTCCACAGGCTCTGACTTTCTTTAGCGCTTTCGCTTAGACATCACAGAACACACTTGCTGAGCTGCAGTATAATCATAGGGAAGGGAGAGCGGCAACTTCAGCCTCTGAAACAGGAGGGGCTTTTCAGACTACCTTAAAATCCCTGTAGACACCAGCTCTGTCAGTGATCTTAGCTGTAAACTAATGGCGCAGAGTAAAAAGCAGCCAAGTAGTCACGGTTTAAGAAATAAATATCAGGTAGGTACTAAATAAAGATAGTGACTTGCGTTTCTTTTTTCAGACGACAGTTGGATATCTGCTTTAATGTAAATCATTGCTATCATTGTCATTGTATCATTTTATCCTATCCAAAAGTAGTGTTTAGTTAACAATGAAAGTTGGAATATCCATGTTATGCGGAGCACTTTCTCTCCTCTAAAACTTTTGGCTTGGGTGTAGTATTCAAGAAGTCAATCCATGATAACCTTTTTACTCTCGGTCTAAAAGATGTCAAAACTGCTGGATGAACTAAGGATGGCCAAGGAATGTCACAGTCCAGAAATGAAGCACTTTTTAACACTGGAAAGTAAAATCAAACACATGGAAATCAGGCATTCACAAAGGGAGCAAGAACTTCAACAGGTAAAGAAGCAGCACCTTAACTTAAGCCATCTAATTGAAATGTATTGCTATTTACGTTACTGATTTGTTGTAATCCGTGTAAAATTATTAACATTGAAACAATCATTAAAGCGTACCTAACTTATCAGGTAACTTTTCACAATAAGCAGTCAAATGGGTGTACATAGGGCATAACACAATACCTGACCATTATATATACCTTTATTTTTTTAGCAGTTTTCCCCTCTACAGACTGTCTTTCTAATTCTCTGTTTTCTGTGAGCTAATGGGTGGAGCCTAATGGCTATCATGTCTTCTATACACTGCACACATAGAGATAGGAGAGCAGGATTTACCTCCTATCTATCCAACATAGAAGCTGCAGCATAATGGAAACTATTACACAGCAGTTATAAGCAATGTAATAATCCAGCACTGGGGCAACATATACTCTATCTCTCTCTATATCTCTCTATATCTATATATTTTGCTTGATTAGTAGTTTTTTTGTTTGGAGTTCTACTGGTTTTTCCGTTTAATGTGCAAAACCAAAAAACAAATGGGTGTGTATATGGCAAAAAGACTATAAAGCCATGATAGATAACACAAAAAAATGTTTATTCTAATAAATATACCACATGGATAAATAATACCAGACCATTAGGATGCATGAAGTGTAGTATCCAAAGATGGGGAAAAGGGGACTGAAAGACCCACACATATCGCCACCATGTGGCTTCCTCAGGGATATTTTTGACATGGGGTACATTTTAGTTTTATATACTCAATGTGTTAAATATTTATTCAATTCACCTGTGTGTATAATCGATCACACTTACCTACTCCCTCTCCCAGGTGAACGCCATGCTATGGCGCTGGTCGGCATCCGTCTGTACGCAGTGCGCCTGCTCCGAGGGCCAACGTCCGAACTGAGCGTAATGGTCCCCGTGCATGTGCAGTGCAACAGACAGATGCTCTGACATGACATTCTGCGCATGTGCAGTGTGACAGGATGGGGGGTGACGACGTAAAATACGTCTAACAATCAAATGGCATGAATACGAATATATTTGTCCACCAGAGCCAGGCTTGGCCACTAGGAATTCCTATAAAGTAGCATACAATGTACTATTATGAGCAGTCTAGACTGCACACATATTATGCCCGGTGATGGGTATCATACCAGTGAGTGATCTCAATTAAGATACAATTTTGGCCCATTCACACAAACGAGATTCTCGTCTGTGTGTTGTGCATGGAAACAACGCACATCACATGGCCCCATTAATTTCAATGGGGCTGTTCACACATGCGTGGGTTTTCATGCAGCAAGAGTCCATTGAGTGAAACTCACTGCATGTCCTATGTTTCACCCACCTAGCCGCCCATTGAAGCCAATGGGTGTGTAAAAACCACGTACAGCACAGGTATGCACATCCGTTTTTACGCATTCAATACATTAAAAAAAAAAAATGCTTACGAGTGAGTGAAAAATGCATGCCACTCGCAAAGCACACTGATGCATAACGCAACGCACACGGACAGATTTACGCACGTTTTTTACGCACATAAATCTGTCACGCTCGTGTGAATGTAGCCTTTATGAAAGTTATAAGTGAAATAGAGGTTAACTCTCATGTGCATTATAATCTACCATACAAAAATGTAAACCTCGTATTAATATACAGGAAAAAACCCAAAAGATATATATAAAAAATTATTTACAGAAACAATTTCTTTATGGAAATAAAAATGAAAAGTATCTATCTATCTAAGAGTGTGTGTGTGTGTGTGTGTGTGTGTGTGTGTGTGTGTGTGTGTGTGTGTGTGTGTGTGTGTATTAGACCACATACAGGAACAAGTACATAGCAGGCGCTGCTTATTGGTACCAATCAGGATATTTATTTTGCATTATGCACAGAACCATATATATAGCTATTTGAATATGAGCATATATTTCATATTCGATTTTGGCAGCCAACCCAGAACAAAAACAAAATAATCATTCATAAGTCCAAGGAAATACTGAGTTGCGATCCCCAGTTTAATCTGAAATACTCAGATCTATACATAAATACATGTCATGATTAATGTGATAAATCCTAAATGGATATTATAAACCCCATCACGACATATGAAATACATGTACCACTCATATCTTTGTGGTGTACCACAGCACATGAGAGATATATAAAGTTAGTGACTTTGTAAGGACCCACATCTGTATCACTGATACAGGCAGAAAAAAACTGGCAATAATAATAATAAAAAATAACTGGTGAATATGATGCAAACTGAAAACCAGAAAATAATAACAGCATGCAAAGGCTTATATGATGATGATGATGATGGGTGTATAAATCCTGAAATGAGAATATTCTTTGTGTCAAAAAAAAACCGCTAAGTGATCTGTAATATGAAAAATAAAAGTAATAAAATCGCTGCAAACCGTGTAAAAAAATAAATACATTTTTAAATATATATAAACATATATACATGCATATTTGTACACATATATTTACATATACACCCATATATAGATAATATGTTACATTTTATAGAATCCTGTATACAAAAGTTCTTAATTCATGCCCCTAGGAACCATGCTTTTTAAATTATAAATCCATCTGGATTCATGTTGTAAGAGTTTGGGAATGATGTTTCACCCCGTGATGTTAGTTTGTACCTGTTCTAATCCCGTGACTTGTAAACTGGTCGTCTTACCTCTGTGCTTTTGTAAAAAGTGCGAGGCCACTGAAATTCCTCCCTGCCAAGGTGATTGTCGAGATATGTTGTGTCTGACAAAATTACTTCTCGTAATGTGGTCTCTAAGGGTATGTTCACACGTACACGTCCGATACGCCTGAAATTACGGAGCTGTTTTCAGGAGAAAACAGCTGCGGAATTTCAGACGTAATGGCATGTTGCAGGCGTTTTTCGCAGCGTCCATTACGGACGTAATTGGAGCTGTTTTTCTATGGAGTCAATGGAAAACGTCTCCAATTACATCCCAAGAAGTGACAGGCACTTCTATGACACGGGTGTCTTTTTTTACGTGCCGTCTTTTGACAGCGGCGCGTAAAAAAAATGACCATCAGCACAGAACATCGTAAAGCCCATTCAAATGAATGGCCAGATGTTTGCCGGCGCATTGGAGCCCTATTTTCGGACGTAATTCGAGGTTAAAACGCCCGAATTACGTCCGTAAATAGGGTGTGTGAACCCGGCCTAAGAGTGCGAGCCCTTCTAGCCGTCAGAAGTGTTCTTTCAGTAATATGTGGAGACCGTTTAGGTTCTCAAAGTAAGATATTCCAGTTTTTGTCTAAGATGTTTGCCACACCTTGCCATTGGTTGTTGTATGCTGTGATGACCCTAAGTTTGTTGTATTGAATAAGATTTTTGGGTCTTAATGTTTCTGCCCTATCACTGTTAAATTCTCTCTGATAAGCCTCGGTAATGACCTTATGGGGGTATCCTCTTACCTTGAATCTATTTCTCAGTTCTTTTGCGTGATCCCTGAAGTCCTTTTCTTCACTGCAGTTTCTTATGATTCTGAGAAATTGTCCCTCCGGTATTCATTCTTTAAATGTTGTGGATAAAAGCTTTGATAGTGCAGAAGGCTGTTGGTTGAATTTCTGGACCTAAAGGTCATTATCAATGGACATAAAGTCAAGACTACTCTGTATCGCAAAGAGACATTAACAATCTCTCAATATTTTCGCAGTTAGATGTACATTTCACGGATTTCTATTCAATTCCTCTATGTAGAGTTGTCATTCTATTTCTGTACCTGTCAAAAAAATCAGAGCGTCATCGATATAACGATACCATTTGGTTACATGCCATTGGCATTGTGCCAACGGATACACATGTGCCTCCCACCATCCCAGGAAGAGGTTGGCGTAGGAGGGGGCACACCGTGCACTCATTGTGTTAGATAGAATATTCTACATGCAGATTTCTGGTATAGCAAAGTAGTTATGTCCTGGGACATAAAATGTACCCCATGTCATAAATACCCCTGAGGAAGCCATATAGTGGTGATATGCATGGGGCTTTCAGTCCCCTCTTTGGATACTACGCTTCATGCATCCTAATGGTCTGGTATTATTCATCCACTAGCTACGTATGTTGGTAGGTGTTGGTGATCTGTGGGGGCATCATTTGGCCGCTTATTTAGCATGTGAATGCTATTTTAAATAGTTTTAAATTTGTACATGTGGTATATATATTGGAATAAACATTTTTTTGTATCTATCATGACTTTATAGTCTTTTGCCATATGCATACCATATAAACCTCCTGAATGCAAAACCAAAAAACAAATGGGTATGTGGCAATATTTGTTTGGTGTCTGCTGGGGATAGGAGTCCATTTATTATGTGGGGGCATATGTAATCTGTGTGGAGTAAATCCTGGCATAATAGGCAGGTATAATGTGGTAAATAATAAAACTATCCATAGATGTTTAACCCCTTCCCGCCATTTCACTTGCTTTACAAAAGTAGTGGTGCATTTTCTCCTTTTAGTCCTTGTGGAAATTAGAAAAAATTAGCTACATTTTCAAATAAAAGGATGTTCTAAAAACAATGGCAATCTAAAGTAGACATATGGGTGATGTTAATTAGCAACAATTTTGTGTGGTATTACTATCTGTCTTACAAGCAGATACATATAAATTTAGAAAAATGCACATTTTTCAATACATTTTGGTGTTTTTCACAATTAAATACTTAATGTATTGAGCAAATTTTTCCAGTAACAAAGTGCAATGTGTCACGAGAAAATAATCTCAGAATCGCTTGAATAGGTAAAAGCATTCCGAAGTTATTACCACATAAAGTGAAACATGTCAGATTTTAAAATATTGGCTGTGTCCTGAAGGCCAAAATAGGCTGTGTCCTTAAGGGGTTAAAACACTGAGGCAATCTGTTATGCGCAGGCGGAGTCACACTGATAAACTGTGTCCTTTCTTATCACCCATGTTGTACAACTCTGCACCTTTTGGGGACTTTTCCTCCTTTGTAATTTGGGAAATTTTGCTTGGAAAGTATTGCCATGGTATAATACGGGCGCTCTCGCTTCCAGCCGATGTGTAATTTCCCTTGCCATCCTAGTTCCTAAATACTAGGGCCCTGAAATTAAAGGAATGTTCCCCTCGTACCTGCACATTGGGATGTTTTTCCATCACCACATTACTAGTGGTATAATTTTTTTCGGGTGATGGAGCAGTGTGCAGGCTTGTTTTTTGTGAGACAAGCTGTAGGTTTTATTGGTACCATTTTGGGGCACATGACTTTTTGATCACTTTTTATTTCATTTTTAGGAAGAGGAAATAACCAAAAACAAGTAATTCTGGATTATTTTTTTGTTGGCATTCATGTATTGCAGCTTTTGCACAATCAAATCACTTTTTAAAAAAAAAACATTTGTTTTCTGTGTCATCATAATATTCTAAGACCCATAACTTTTATTTTTGCGTGGACAAATCTGTGTCAGGGATTATTTTATTTTTTGTGGGACAGGCTGTTTTTATTGGTACCATTTTGTTCTAAATGTGGCTTTTTGATCACTTTTTATTAAATTTTTTTGGGATGAGATGTGACCTAAAAACAGTGATTCTGGCGTTTTTTCTTTTTTTTACGGCGTTCATCGTGCGGCATAAATTACATAATAGTTTAATAGTTTGTGTCGTTACGGATGTGGCGATACCAATTATGTATAGCTTTTTTTATTTAACTTTTTCCAATAATAAAAGACTTATGGGAAAAAGGCAATTTGTTTTTTTTTTTAACTTGAAACTTGTATTTTTTTTACAACATTTTTATTGACTTACTTTTTTTTTTTGTCCCACTAGGGGACCCGAAGGCCTACATCTCTGATCCCTACACTGTACTATGTACATATGTAGTGCAGTATATTAGAGCTGTCCGTTGTACACGGACGACAAGCATATGAGGACTTTCCGGAGACGGGTCCTCATCAGTGGCGGATTAAGTAGACCATAGGCCCTGGGCTCTTCCCAAAACTTGGGCCCCCCTTCCCCACCGCCGCTCTGCCGTGTCTATAATGAACACCACCTTTTTGTGTGAGCATTGACAAATAGGGTATGGGTATGGTAACACACATTTGTCTGGGTACACAAAGATATGTAGAATACAAGGATTTCCTACAACAGACCTGTCAGGAGAGGGGACAGATCCCCTATAGATCCAGTGACTCACAGATGATGTCTTCTCTGATGGGAGTCGTTTTATTTTATTCTTCATCTGACGCAGACCGTTATGGTGACTTCTCCTGGTGAGACATCTTTGCCCATCACTTCTGTCTAGAGGTCCTTTTGCAGGATATATGCAATGCCTTTTTGCTGAGATTCGTGGCAAAAACGTGACAAAACAATATTGTACTTTGGGCGACCATGGGAGCGGCCACCCAAAACGCCCTATGATGATCCGCCATTGGTCCTCATAGGCTTCTGTACAAGGCATTGTTAGGCCTCCGGTTGCCATACCAACCATCGGCACCCAAAGGATTGCGTCGCTGGGCAAAAACCCCTCAGATGCTGCGATCTCTATTGATTCCACCTTCTGATTGGTTAATCAGCCAGATCGGGGACTAGCTTTGGTCCTGGCTGTTACAGCAGGGTGTCAGCTGTAACATACAGCTGACACCCTGCGATGATGAGCCTGCACTATTACCGCCACGTAATGGTACTGCGCATTGTGGGAACCCCTTCCCGACAGCGCCGTGTATATGGCAGATGTTGGGAAGGGGTTAATATTCATGCAGTTCCCCTTAGGGCGGATTTACACATGTGTGCGTTTTGCGCACACAAAAAATGCGGCGTTTTGTGTGTGCAAAATGCACTTAACAGCTCCGTGTGTCATGATCATATGGTGCGCGGCTGCGTGCTTTTCGCTCAGCCGCCATCATTGACACTGTTTGAATGTAAACAGAAAAGCACCACGTACTTTTCTGTTTACAAACATACAAAGTGTTACTGCTGTTGCGCGAATCACGCGCGTCCCACGGAAGTGCTTCCGTGTGGTGCGCATGATTTTCATGCACCCATTGACTTCAATGGGTGCGTGATGCGCAAAAAAAGCCGAAATAGAGGACCGGTCGTGAGTTTTACGCAGCGGACTCACGCTGCGCAAAAATCACTGACAGTCTGCACTGCCCCATAGACTAGCATAGGTCCGTGCGACGCACGTGAAAAACACGAGCGTTGCACGGACGTATTACACGTTCGTGTAAATCCGCCCTTACAGCAACACAAGCATCAATTAGCGAATATGTTTTCCAATCGTTCCCTAAAGGCACTAATACAATATTTACTGAATAGATTCTTACGTTTTGAAGGCCGATGACATGCCTAGGTTGGTGAAGAAGCTGGGTTTGTGTGGGCGATCTCTCGTATAACGAGAACATTTAGGTTATAACCATGTCAGTTACATTCAGGGTAAAGTAAGCACATTCTGACAGTCGCTAAGTAACAAGCACAAACACATGAGCTCAGACATAAGGAGCATCTGTCTAGGTTGGAAAATGTTTTTAAAACTGGTGTGTCTGTGTGTCTTTGTGTGTCTGTATATGTACCCCTATATGCATAAAAGCCATCATTTAATATTTTGTTTTTCTAACACAAAAAAATTACTTTAAGACACATTGATGTACCATGAACATGACAAAAGTGTACAAAATGTATAATAACAAATACATGTTAGAAGTGGTTTTATATGTGACATTTCTCATACATCTTCGGCAAATCCGTTTGGCATGACATATCCAGATACATTTCTGATCTTCAGAGAAGTCTTTTCAGGACATTCTAAAGATGAAAAATTTGTCCCCATAATGAAAGCTACATTATGAGTACATCATAAAATGTCTGATACCAGGAGTCCTGTTCACCTGTACAGCGGTCGGGCCGGGAAATGCGTCAGACACTGGGACCGGTTTTTATGGGCCGAACTCGGTCGTGTGCAAGGGCTCTATGTAAAATGGTTTTATTAGGATAGCCACAACAATGATTGATATTCCAACACACAAGTAGGAAAATTCTGATACGTTTTACTAGCTTTAGAACAACTATAAATCCAGCGAAAAAAAAGTTCACACTTTTATGCTTATAGATTGAAATGTGTAAGGTGTTTTCGGGGCTACTAAAAAAAAAATAGAAAAAGACATGGCGTACCTACTGATATGAGCACTGCAGCCAGTGATTGCACAGAAATCAGAGCATGCTGTTGTTTTTCAGATTCGCAGGTCATTCTGATGCAAAATTTCAAGGAGGATTTTACCCTTTTAAATGTAGAAGGAGTTAAATTCGCAGGGTATCCCCCGCAAAATCTGCATGCAACAGTTTTTCATTTTGCTGTGGATATGCTGCAGAAAAATCTGCAACAAATCCAGTATGTGTGTGGGTTACTCAGGGTGCGTCCAGATGTGGTGGACAATTTCCGCCACAGATTTTGCCGTAAATTTGTGACAAATCCGCAATAAATCTGTGGCAAATTCCACATATGTTACATGCAGATTTTGTTGTGGCTTTGCCACAGGTTTCAACCTATGCATTGCTTTCAGTGTGGATGTTTTGAAAACCCCATCCACTTGAATTGTACTGTAAATTGCTATGGATTTACGATGTGGAAGTGGCACAACAAATCCGCCACGTCTGTATGGACCCTTGAAGAGCAACAACTTGGAGTCCTGTTTTAAGGCTCTATATCAGTACGAAGTGGAGGTTTTGTTGAGAGGGAACACTTGTTAGACGTGCATCTGAGAATATCTGGTGAGCTGATCTTTGCCATTGCTTTTCAACAATTCCATTTTTATTAGGATACAACCTTTACTCAATCAATATGTGTCTCAAAGACTATTTGTCGATAGACATTAATATATTTTAACATTTCTATTTTCAGATAATTGATCAAACACGTCATGTTGCTGAAGCTACCCAAGTCAAGGAAATTGAAAAATGGAAGAAGCTTGTGCAACAAAAGAACATGGAGCTGGAAAAGTTTAGAACAGAGTTAGATGCAATATTAGATGTTCTCCGAGTGTTACAGAAACAGGGAGTTGTTATTCCAACTTCAGCATCTGAAATATACTAATAAGTACAAATGTAGCAACTTTATATTGCCATTTAACGCATCACAAGCTGTTGAAACGAATGGTATGTAATGTGTTAAATGTAAATTTCCCAAGTTGGTTACATCTGTATGACTGACTAATAACGCAAATGGATATTTCTATGTGCATCTTATAATTTAATAAGTTAAATAAGGTTATTTATAAAATTGTATTTTCTCTATAAAGTGTTTTCTGTACAAATTTTGTTTTATATATTAACATTTCAATGAACACAAAAAAAAGATCTGTGTGATATGATTGTATACAGTAGATTGGGAAATAGTAATCTGTGGGAATTATGTGATCGTACTGTCAGTTCTACACAGGATCTCTGTGATATTTGGCAGCAGGGTCATTTCCATTATTTGACACATGTACTGACGGATGGGGGCTTTTCTGTGAAACGTATGGCAGGTAATGAGGGGGACTCAACCAAATGGAACACAATGGGTCTCATACTAAAAATGAGTGCAGACAATTGTAAAATGCTGAAAAACAATGGAGTTAAAATGACAATTTGCGCACATTTACAAGTATATAAAAATGATAAAACAAGTCAAATATTATCATAAACTTATAAATAAGTGCATTTATTGTCACAACAGTACTGAAAGCCGACATGCACATTTTTTTTTTTTTTGGTGCAGTTTTGAAAAGCTGGTAAGAAAAACACGTTTTTGTTTTTTTTAATAACCCATGCATTTTACAAACTGTTTTAGCTGAAAGCCTATGACTAGTATATTGAAAACCAGATTACAGCTGAAACACTTTAAAAAACGCATGCGTTTTTCCAGATGCATTTTTCTTTGCAGCTTTTTTTAAAAACGCAGAATATGAACTCGGCCATAAAGTTTTCCTTGTTCATGTTTTCAGTGACATTATAACATGGCATACAGAATATAAAAGCTGACTTTCCAATGCAAGACAAGTACTTCCAGGTTTTTTTCAGTTTATAAGGTTCTGCTAGTTTGAACAAGCTGGTTTGTTCTCTAAAATAATTGGTGGGTCATAAATTAGAAGCTCCTCATCAGCTAAAGATGAGTTTTCGTCTGTGCTTACAAAGTTTGGTATGTTGAATTTTGCAAGACCGTTTGGATCCTCATCGACTATAACGTTTCTAACAGTTTGACGAATGGGAATACTATTGTCCAGTGATCTGTTAATTGATTTTGCTCTGTCCAACTGCTCCACTTCACTTATGAAGCAATGAAAGAGTGATCTAGATTCTTCTACTCCTTGCTTGGAAAACATTCTCTTAGCTTCTAATGGTCTACAAAACTCTGCTTCAAAGCTGTTCAGTTGGAGTCTCTTCTCAGACACATCCACATTTCTAATATTCAAGAAGGGGGGGAAAAAAGATACATGAATAATAATTGGAAATACTTATTCTAAATCATATCACGTATTCAGTTTTGTAAATTTCTATTATATGCCCCTTTTTATCAAGTCTGCACTACCATACCAACCATTACCATGACCTTTAATCACACATACAATTTTCCATATTTGAAATCTTTAAAGCTTACTTAACCTTTTATGTGACTCTTCAGCATAAGCAGTCGTGTGTGTGTACTTGAGGATTAACACAATGCCTGACCATTATATGACTTGTATATAGTATTTTTTTCTTCGCAGTGTTTCCCTCTGCAGGCTCTATTTCTAATTCTCCATTTTCCCTGAGATAAAGGGTCGAGTCTAACTGCTATCCTATCTCACATACACAGCACACATACAGAGCAGAGAACGTCCTGGTCCACTATCTCGCTGTAGCACACCCGCAGAAGCAGCATAGAGGAGATTATACAGCAGTAAAACGCCATGTAGCTGAGAATCTAGCACTGGGGTTACAGCCCTCTGTCTTTGTGTTGCGTTCTCTCGTTTGTCCTGTGCTCTCTCTTCTCGTTTGTTGCGCTCTCTCGTTTGTGTTGTGAGCGCTCTCTTTCGTTTGTATCACTCTCTATTGTGTTGCTCTCTCCCTTTGTCTGTCGCTCTCATTTATCTGTAGCTCTCTCCCTCTCGTCTGTCTCTCCCTCTCGCTCTCCCTCATCCTACTCCCCACTTTTTAACAGTCAGTAAATGACATCATTTATATACATCAAATATATTTTAGATTTGCATAAGTTGTTTGAAAGGTTAGTGTCCATTTAAAGAAACACTAATTCATTAAATACCAAATATCTACTGATCTACACCTGTAGTAAAGCACATTTTCCAAATAAATGCAAAAATAGTTTATTATCCAAACACCGTTACAAAGGCCCGTGTACACTTATAGGCGGAGATGTTACTGTTGTGTTGAAGAGTCAAAAGTTTTGTCTGTAATGTCACAAGGAATAACTTAAATGTTGCACAGCAACGAGCTATATGCCGGGTCTGATGTGCTGTGCATCTGCTTCATACCTGACCAAATTCTGTCTTTCCATTTATATAAACTATGAAGAATAAGCCGCATCCATCATAGTACTCTGAATGTGTAGCATAAATGGAAATTTAAGGCAGAATCGGATTTACATTATACATTACGTATATTAGTCTCAGCTACTACACACCAGGGCTTCCCCAAACACTGATCTAGTAATAATATTTAGCAGGATCTAGTAGTAATCTAGAGCAGGGGCGTAACTAGGAAAGACTGGGCCCCATAGCAAATTTTTGACTGGGGCCCCCCCTCCCCCGGGTGTCACACAACCCGCGCCCCCCCCTTGTAGATAGTGCCTTTTTTTTTACAAAACCCCCCCCCCTTTTGATAACGCCATACAGCCCCCCTGTAGATAACACCATACAGCCCCCTTTGTAGATATCTACAGAGGGGGCTGTATGGCGCTATCTACGAGGGGGCTGTATGGCGTTATCTACGGGGGGCTGTATGGCGTTCCCTACAGGGGGGGTGTATGGCTTCTTTACAGGGGGGGAGCTGTATGCCACTAGCTACAGGGGGGGGGCTGTATGGCGTTCCCCCGTGTAGGGAACGCCATACAGCCGTCCCCACATGTAGGGAACGCCATACAGCGTCGTCGTCGTCGTCCCCTGTAGGGAACGCCATACAGCGTCCGTCCCCCCCCTGTAGGGAATGCCATACAGCGTCCCCCCCTCCCAAAAAAAATGCGACCTACAGTGTGTCCTAATAAAAGACATGTATCCCCTATCCACAGGATAGGGGATACATGTGTGATTGCTGGCAGCGATAGGGAGAATGGGGGACTGAAGGTCCCCTGAAGTTCTCCATGACTAACCTCCGACTTCCGGCGTCTGTGCAGCTCACAAAAAATGAAAGGAGCGCTGGTCACGCATGCGCACAAGCGGGACCGGCGCTCCATTCATTTCTCCGGAGCTGCCTACACAGACCCCGGAACTAAGTCCGAGGTTTGTGACTGAGAACTTCAGGGGACTTTCAGCCAGCGATCACACATGTATCCCCTATCCTGTGGATAGGGGATACATGTCTTTTGTTTAATGGCAGAGCGGGGAGATACCTCCCTGCTCTGCCGTAGTGTTCAGTGGTGTCGCGCTGTAGCAGCCATAGCGGCTGCTAGCGGAGCCTCCGGCCATGGTGGGGGCCCGTGCCGGCGGGCGACATGGGCCCCCACATGCCGCGGGCCCCGTAGCAGCCGCTACTGCTGCTACGGCGGTAGTTACGCCACTGATCTAGAGTAATAATGATCCTTGGATATCTCATGTAGACACTATCTTGAGCAGGACATTATAATTGGGAATCTTGAATGGCTAGAGATAGAAGCCCTTATTCATCCTGTCGCCTCTAATCACATTATCCAAATTATTTTTCTTGCACGCTTTATTATGGCTATGCTCATTGCATGTTCTAAGATATAAGCTGATTTGTGATGTGTGTTATATGATGTATTTTCTGTGCAGGAGGCTTCACATGCCCTCCACAGACATATTTGTATTGAGGGCCCCTGATGTGTAACTATGCTCTATAATTTACTGTTTCACTTTCAATCCCATCACTCAATTTTTCATTTTATCAGCCTGAATTTGGTTTACCTAGTCTCCAAACTGCTGTCAGAGTCTATCCATGAAAAATGGTAAGAGCTACATCCAGGTGATATTACGTATATAATAGAGGGCAGGATATTTTTGGTCAATCTATCGGAGAATGATCATTAGGAGCAGAGAATTAAGTTTTAGCGATGGTCCTGACATTTTTGGCAACTAAACTCAGGAGCGGAGATGCAGGATTTATAAGCAGTATTACGCGTGCTCGGACAGGTAAGAGACGTCTCTGTGCCAGTGTCCAAAGTGCAGGCGTAGAGTTAGACGTGCTCCTGATTAGTTACAAAAGCCACATGAAACGGTCACAGCTGTGGGGTAGGTGGACAGACTAGGCCGTAGCGGAGTAGCAGCTGGTCAAATGAAAAGTCTATGACAGACACTAGGGGGAGAGTACCTGGGTAGCAGGCTTGTGCTGGATAACTGGACTTGAAGGCTGCAGTCATCTCAGAGACTTAGAACATGTGAAAGGAAGAAAACAAGGAGAGAAGAGGACAAAACGGCGCTCCTCTAAGGTAATAACGTTTATGGAAAGATAACCGAAGCAATTCACAGTGAGCGGTTAGACTCACCTGGTTTGGTTGTACAAGTATGGGCACAACACTACTACTTTGCATCAATGGAAAAAACAATCTTTCAAATGGACGCCGGCTGCCACCCACTACTATCCCATGGACGAAGCCCACATTGCCTGGGGAGAAGGACTTAATAGAAGGAAAAAAAAGTGTAGCTTTTGGGATACGGCACCAAGCAGGTAATTGTTGGAGTGAAGTCTACAAGTAATCTTCAGTATACATTTTTTTATAAAGAATGTATACTGAAGAATACTTGTAGACTTCACTACAACAGTTACCTGCCTGGCGCCGTGTCCCAAAAGCTACACTTTTTTTTCCTTCTATTCGAATCTCAGAGATTTGACACTGGACTTGAACACTGAAGTCGTCTCGGAAACTTGACGTGGACACAGATAGTGCAGTCGTCTCGGGCACTTGACTTGGTTCAGATACAGGATGCAGCTAGGGAACCTTTGCAGACAAACCCTGGGAAAGACACAGCATTGCTCAGGCACTAGGGAAAGGGGCAAGGTTCCTTTAAGGGTCAGGGTGCGCGGGGATAGTTGGGAACAACTTTACTGGTGTGCGCGCTGTCCCTTTAAGGCTTGGCACGAGCACCCTACGGGACAGACTAGGAGAGGAAGGGAGACACTGGCGAAGATGCACAGTCCTGCAATCGCGGCTGTCGGTAAGGGGATACCGGCGGCCGCGGGCATAACAGTACCCCCCCTTACGCCCGCTCTTCTTATGCCCAGAATGCAGGAGGAACTTCTTGATGAGCGCTGGAGCGTCAGTATTCTCTTCTGGCTCCCAAAAACTCTCCTCGGGAACAAAACTCTTCCAATCTACCAGGTAGAAGGTCTTCCCTCGTACCTTCTTGTAGTCCAGGATCTCCTTTACCTCTAAGAGATTGGAAGAACCACTGGGAGCAATTGCAGAGTCAGGAGATTTACTGTAACGGTTCAGGACCACAGGAGTCAGTAGGGACACATTAAAATAGTTGGGAACCTTGAGAGTAGGGGTAGCTGTAGCTTTGTTTTGGGTACAGTTGGTACATGAAGAGAGATAGTCCACAACATCTTTGGGCAGCGTGGGCCACCAGTAGTGACGAGAAATAAAGTCCTGAGTCTTACGGACACCAGAGTGCCTTGCCAACTTGGAATTATGGACACCAGACCATTTTCTTTCTGCCAGTAGGATGAACAAAACATTTCCCAGGAGGAATGTTTCTAATCTGTAGAGGGTTAACAGAAATAATCCTAGAAGGGTCAATGATATGTTTGAGGGCCCTCTTCTGAGTCATCTGTCTCAAACGACCGAGACAGTGTATCGGCCTTTATATTTTTATTAAGAACTGGAATTTGGAAAAGAACAGCGACCATCTGGCTTGACGAGGGTTCAGTCGTTGTGCAGACTGTAAATTAGTGACGTTCTTGTTATCAGTGTAAATGATAATAGGATGAGCAGTCCCATCTAGCAAATGCCTCCACTTTTCTAAGGCTAATTTGATGGCCAGTAACTCACTGTCCCCAATGGAGTAGTTACGTTCTGCAGGAGAGAAGAGTTTTCAGAAAAAGCCACAAGATACTGCCTTACCCTTGGAGTTTCTTTGAAAGAGAAGTGCTCCAGCACCAATGGAAGAAGCGTCAACCTCCAACGAGACTCATCAGGATGATGAAGTACAGAAGCTGGAGTGAAGGCCCTCTTGCGTTTGAATGCCTCAGGGGTCGAGAGCTTCACATTCACTCCCTTTTTGGTGAGAGCCGTTTGGTATGAACTGGCGGTAGAAATTTGCAAAACCAAGAAATCTCAGAGTGGCCATGTCCTCAAGGTTGTGCCATACAATGATGGACTTCACTTTCTCCGGATCATCTGGAGTCCATGAAATTATACAGCCCAGAAAGGGCAAAGATTTATTTTCAAATACGCACTTTTCAAGTTTGGCGTAGAGGTTATTCCCCTTAACCACGACAGGACTTGGCAAACATGCTTCCGATGTGTTGTCAGATCCAGTGAGTAAATCAAGATGCCGTCCAGATATACCACCACACAGACATACAGTAGATCTCAGAAGATATTGTTTACGAATTCCTGGAACGCAGCTGGAGCGTTACGCAATCCAAGGGGCATCACGAGATATTCGTAGTGACCGTCTCCGGTGTTGAATGCTGTTTTCCATTCGTCACTTTTATGGATACGGATCAAGTTATAAGCCCCGCGTAGATCAAGCTTTGTGAAAATCTTGGCCTCACTAATTCTGTCAAAGAGCTCAGAGATTAGCAGCAAGGGGTATTTGTTCTTGACAGTGATTTGGTTTAAACCACGGTCAGCGATAAATGGCCGGAGAGAGCCATCTTTCTTTTCTACAAAATAGAATCCGGCTCCGGCTGGAGAAGTGGACTTCCTGATAAAGCTCCTCTCGAAGTTCTCCTTGAAGTATGCCGACATAGGTTGGGTTTCAGGCAAGGAGAGAGGATAAACCTGTCCACGAGGAGGTGATGCTTCAGGGAGCAATTAGATTGGACAATCGTAAGAACGATAGGGGGGAAGGACCTCAGCTTTCTTCTTACTGAAGACATCTGCAAAACAGGCATACTGTGGAGGCAGACCAGAGAGTGACTGAGATATCGGGGACTGTACAGGAAGAACCTGAGGCAGGCAGCGGTGAAGGCATCGGTAGCCCCACTGGAGAAGCTCTCCGGAATTCCCGTCGAGGACAGGAGTGTGTTGACAAAGCCACAGAAGTCTCAGCAGGATAGGATTAATAGCTTTTGGCAGAACATAAAAACCTATTTGTTCTGAGTGAAGACCTCCCACTTGCAACTTCAAAGTTTCAGTAAAGGAAAGAATTGGGTCTGGCAGAGCTTAACCATTTACAGAAGAAACTTCTAGATGTTTCTCCAGAGGAGTCGTGGGCAAGTGGAGACATACATAGTTCGTACGGTTGAAAAAAGACACGTCCATCAAGTTCAACCAAGGGATGGGAAAAGGGAAGTAAAAAATTTCTATACATAAGAGCTTAGATTTTTTTGTTCTAGGAAATTATCTAAGCCTTTTTTAAAGCTATCTACTGTCCCTGCTGTGACCAGCTCCTGCGGTAGACTATTCCATAGATTCACAGTTCTCACAGTAAAGAAAGCTTGTCGCCTCTGCAGGTTGAACCTTTTTTTTCCAGACGGAGGGCGTGCCCCCTTGTTTTTTGAGGGGGTTTTACATGGAACCGGATTTTACCATATTTTTTGTATGTGCCATTAATATATTTATATAAGTTAATCATGTCCCCCCTTAGTTGTCTTTTTTCAAGGCTAAATAGGTTTAATTCTTTTAATCTCTCCTCATAACTTAGATTCTCCATGCCCCTTATTAGCTTCGTTGCTCTTCTTTGTATTTTTTCTAACTCCAGGGCATCCTTTCTATGAACTGGAGCCCAGAACTGAACTGTATATTCTAGATGAGGCCTCACTAATGCTTTGTAAAGTGGTAATATTATATGTGGTGCATGGGATGTGTAGTAAGAAATAATAAATGAATAGTGTGTGTGCAAGTGTAATACTATAAGTGAAATATAGGGGGCAGTAATAAATGAAGTGCCTCAATAGAAATAAATGGAAAATGGGGTGCAAGTGAGTGAAACATGGAGGGATAGTGTGTACGTCATGAGGCACAACGTGTATAGCCAGGTAGAAGCCTATTTGTGACGCCTTGATAATTCATAGAGCGGGCTACCCTGCTTGCTATGCCAAACAACAACACACCATGCTCTCCCAGCATCAAAGACCCGGCTGTGTCCAAGAGAAGCGAATATACATAATAATGAAAAATACCTGGGGTATTGGTAATCATTTTGGCCAAAAGGACGCAAGCTCGCAATCCACGACAAGGATCCCCAGACTTGCGAGTCCCTAACTCCTAAACTGGAACAGAACGTTCCTGATGCACAAACAGAACCGATAAAAACACAGGGACATATACAAAAACACCGACAAAGGCCATACTTACAAATGGACACAGCCAGGCCAGAAATGCTGATGAAAGGGCGAGCAGGTGCTTTAAATAATAATAGCCACTCCCACTAGTCTTGAGGGGAGTGGTGTGTGGTGCATGGGATGTGTAGTAAGAAATAATAAATGAATAGTGTGTGTGCAAGTGTAATACTATAAGTGAAATATAGGGGGCAGTAATAAATGAAGTGCCTCAATAGAAATAAATGGAAAATGGGGTGCAAGTGAGTGAAACATGGAGGGATAGTGTGTACGTCATGAGGCACAACGTGTATAGCCAGGTAGAAGCCTATTTGTGACGCCTTGATAATTCATAGAGCGGGCTACCCTGCTTGCTATGCCAAACAACAACACACCATGCTCTCCCAGCATCAAAGACCCGGCTGTGTCCAAGAGAAGCGAATATACATAATAATGAAAAATACCTGGGGTATTGGTAATCATTTTGGCCAAAAGGACGCAAGCTCGCAATCCACGACAAGGATCCCCAGACTTGCGAGTCCCTAACTCCTAAACTGGAACAGAACGTTCCTGATGCACAAACAGAACCGATAAAAACACAGGGACATATACAAAAACACCGACAAAGGCCATACTTACAAATGGACACAGCCAGGCCAGAAATGCTGATGAAAGGGCGAGCAGGTGCTTTAAATAATAATAGCCACTCCCACTAGTCTTGAGGGGAGTGGTGTGTGGTGCATGGGATGTGTAGTAAGAAATAATAAATGAATAGTGTGTGTGCAAGTGTAATACTATAAGTGAAATATAGGGGGCAGTAATAAATGAAATGGAGTGGCTATTATTATTTAAAGCACCTGCTCGCCCTTTCATCAGCATTTCTGGCCTGGCTGTGTCCATTTGTAAGTATGGCCTTTGTCGGTGTTTTTGTATATGTCCCTGTGTTTTTATCGGTTCTGGTAATATTATATCCCTGTCCCACGAGTCCAGCCTCTTTTAATACACGACAATATCTTGCTGGCCCTTGAAGCAGCGGATTGACATTGCATGCCGTTATTTCGTTTATGATTTACAGGTACACCCAGATCCTTCTCAACAAGTGACTCCCCCAGTGTAGCTCCCCCTAGGACATATGATGCATGCAGGTTGTTCGTACCCAGGTGCATAACTTTACATTTATCTACATTAAACCTCATTTGTCAAGTTGACGCCCAAACACTTAGTTTGTTTAAATCCGCTTGTCTAGGCTTCTGCTCACCTCTTCATAAAAACATATCAGGTTAGTTTGACAACTTCTGTCCTTAGTAAAACCGTGCTGGCTGTCTCTTATAATACTATTTTTTTTGTCACATAATCCTGTATATAGTCCCTTAATAGCCCCTCAAACATTTTCCCCACGATGGATGTTAAGCTTACTGGTCTATAATTACCCGGGGAAGACCTAGAGCCCTTTTTGAAAATAGGCACCACATTTGCCCCACGCCAGTCACTTGGCACTATACCAGTCACTGGAGAATCTCTAAATATTATGAAGAGGGGGACAGAAATAACTGAACTAAGCGCTTTAAGAAATCTAGGGTGTAACCTATCTGGTCCCAGGGCCTTGTGTACATTTATTTTATTTAATTAAGCTTGGACCATATCTACATTCATCCAATTCAGTATATCAACTGATATATTAACAGCACTGGCAGCAGCGACATCAGCTGCTCTTTCTTCAGTTGTATATACAGAGCTGAAGAACCCATTTAGTAACTCTGCCTACTCTTGATCCCCTGTGACCAACTCCCCATTACCACTTAGGGTATGTTCACACGGCCAAATTTCAGACGTATACGAGGCGTATTATGCCTCGTTTTACGTCTGAAAATAGGGCTGCAATACGTCGGCAAACATCTGCCCATTCATTTGAATGGGTTTGCCGACGTACTGTGCAGACGACGCGTAAATTTACTGCCTCGGCAAAGAAGTGCAGGGCACTTCTTTGCCACGTAATTTGAGCCGTTCTTCATTGAAATCAATGAAGCACGGCTCAAGGTTTACGAGCGTCTCAGACGCCTCGTAAATTACGAGGAGCTTTTACGTGTGAAACGAGGCAGCTGTTAACAGTCTGTCTTTTCACACGTAACTGCCTCTCAACGTGTGAACATACCCTAACTAGGGGTCCTACATGTTCAGACCTTGGCTTTTTTTGCATTTATATACTTGAAGAATTTTTTGGGATTTGTTTTACTATCCTTGGCCACTCGCCTTTCATTTTGTATTTTTGCTGATTTTATTACCTTTTTACAAATTTTATTAAGCTCTTTATAATTTAAAAAGGCTACAGCTGTATCCCCAGATTTGTATTTTTTCAAATGCCCTTTTTTTGTCATGTATTTCCCTTTTTACAGAAGGTGTAAGCCATGTGGGGTTTAATTTTAGTCATTTATACTTGTTACCTATAGGAATAAATTTTGCACTATAATTTCCCAAAGTAAATTTGAAAATCTCCCATTTATCATTTGTACCGTTATTTGACATTCGTTCTTCCCAGTCTATATCTTGAATTGCAGCCCACATCCTGGGGAAATTGGCCTTCTTAAAATTAAGTGTTTTTGCCCTCCCAGCCTGTGTTTGTTTTTTACAGTATATGTAAAATATAACTATATTGTGATCATTGTTATCGAGGTTTTCACGAACATTGACATTCCCAACAAGCTCTGCATTATTAGAAATGACCAGATCCAACAGAGCTTCACCTCTAGTCGGGTCTTCCACAAACTTGCCCATAAAATTTTCCTGCAACAGGTTGAGGAAATGTCTCCCCTTTGCAGTTGAAGCCGAACCATGACACCAATTAATATCCCGGTAATTAAAATCTCCCATTACCACTACTGTACCCGTCTGTGCAGCCTGCTCCATCTGTTTATATAGCTGAACTTCCATCTCCTCAGTTATATTGTGGGGTCTGTAGATTACACCAAAAGTCATTTTTTTCAGTGTTTACCTCCCTTTGTAATTCCACCAACAAGGTTTCAACCTCCTCATAATCTTCACCATCTTAGGGTATGTGCACACAACCCATTTTCAGATGTAATTCAGGCGGTTTACGCCTCGAATTACGCCTGAAAAGACGGCTCCAATACATCTGCAAACATCTGCCCATTGCCTGCTATGGGTTTTACGATGTTCTGTGCAGAGGAGGTGTAATTTTACGCGTCACTGTCAAAAGACGGCGCCTAAAATTCCGCCTGCGTCTAAGAAGTGCAGGACACTTCTTGGGACGTTTTTGGAGCCGTTATTCATTGACTCCAATGAAGAACAGCTCCAATTACGTCCGTAAAAGACGCCGCAGAAAAACGCGAGTACATGCAAACACTTCTGAAATTCAGGAGCTGTTTTCGCCTGAAAACAGCTCCGTAATTTCAGACATATTTTGCGTTGTCGTGTGAACATACCCTAATGTGTCTTTCACACTCACTTTCATATAACTTCTCACATACAGACATACACCACCACCTTTCCTATTCTACCTGTCTTTCCGAAACAGTGTAAAACCCTGTAGATTTACAGCCCAGTCATGAAAAGAGTCCAGCCATGTTTCAGCAACACCTACTATATCTATATTTTCTTCCAGTACCAAGGCCTTCATCTCCCCCATTTTGCTTGCTGGACTTCTGCCATTTGTGAACATACACATTAACTTGCCTTTTAAATGTTTCACTTTCAGTATCAGAAATTTGATTTGACATTATTTGGGCATTATTTTAATTGCTGTTTTGTAACGAAAGGATCTCCTTATCTTGTTGCCTAGTCCTCTCCCCACAGTCTGTTTCTCCCCCCACCACTATAGTCTGACACCTCTCTAACCTAACTACCCCTTTATTTTTCCAATTGGCCTACCTCCTCAGCCCTAGTTTAAATACTCCGCCACTCCAGCTAGAATTCTCTCCCCCAGCACAGCAGACCCCCTTCCATCTAGGTGCAAATCATCTGCAGAATACAGTTTGCACCCCAATGAAAAGTCAGCCCAGTGCTCTAGGAACCCAAAGCCTTCTCTACACCAAGACTTAAGCCATGCATTTAACTCCCTGAGCTCCCGCTATCTTTCCTGTGATGCGCATGGCACAGGCAGTATTCTTGAGAATACTACCTTGGAGGTCCTTCCGTTCAGCTTGTAGCCTAGTTCTTTAAAATTATTCTTAAGGCTCCTCCACCTACCATTTATTCTGTCATTGGTACATACATGTACCACGACAGCTGGATCATCACCAGCCCCTCCCAGTAATCCACCTGTTCCACCACATGCCGAACCCTTGCACCAGGGAGACCTCAAACCATTCGGTTGAGGTGGTCTTGGCGAGAAAAAAAATTTCTATCCGTCTTCCTAATTATAGAATCCCCTACAACTACCAATTGTCCTGCCTTACCTGCATTACCATCCCGCCGACTACTAGCTGGGCTGTTCTCCCGGCTGTTAGGTAGATCAGTTCCCACTAGGGCTGCCATTTCTGAGACTGACACCCTCGCATCATCACCCAACTTGGTGATTTTGCTTGGAATATCAGAAACAGGATTGGCCTTCCTTTTCTTGGACCCCTTTCTACTGCCCCTAACTACATTAACCCAGCTACTTTCCTGATCCTGCTGACCCATGTCTTCACCCTCAAGTTCTACCCCACTAACTGCTTGCTCAGTCAGCAGCATGCTTTGCTCAAGATTGTCTATCGCCCTCATTCTGCTCCTCCAGATCTCTAATGCGAGCTTCCAGGTGAACAACATGCTCACATCTGCCACAGATGTATTCACCCTGGAACTCCGGCTCCAGTCGTGCATACATATGGCAAACTGTGCACTGAAGAAAACCTCCAATCTTGCTATCATTTATCTCAGTTACAAAAAAACAGTGAACAATTGTTAAAAGAAGAGTACTTACAGGGGCTTTAACTCCTCTTTTTAAATCCGGTTTTATAACTCCACATATCACAAGCCACTTAATTCAGCTAGCTCAGAGTGAGTGCTGCAGGCTAATTTATATCACCTGTGAGCAGTTAACCCCTCCCCCTAGTCAGCTGCTCAGCAGGAAAGCTGCTGCAAAGAAAAAAAGGTTTTTAAATTGTGTCAGTTTTTGCTAGTTTCTATTTGCAAGCACTCAATTCAGTTATCTCGCACAGATTCACACACAGGAACACAATCCTATTTTATAACTCCACTTATATCACAAGCCACTTAAATCAGCTAGCTCAGAACAGAGCTGGTCCACTTAGGACTGTTGCATGAAATTCACAGCCGCTCCAGAATCCAGATAAGCGGAAGTAAAGTGTGATTCTTCTCCAGAGGAAATTGTCACAGGAATCAATAACTTGGGAGAAAATGTTGCAGTCGGCGTCTGTCCTCCTAGGGTAGTGTCTCCTATCAACCCTAGGTGCTGGAGTTTCCTGGCTTCTGAGGACATTGACTCACAAAATGACCCTTATGGCCACAATACAAACACAGTCCTGCAGAACATCTGCGCTACCGCTCCTGTCAGACAGTCGGAGTCCGTCCAGTTGCATAGGCTCTTCAGGGAGAGCAACAGAAGGCTGTAGCAGTGGTCTCTGGAAGTTAGGCGCCAGTCTGTAGGACCATTTTTTCTGACAAACTTCCTGGGTGCGTTCTTGGAACCTCATGTCAATCCAAGTAGTTAGAGGAATTATAGCAAACAATGTAGACGGGAGATTACGGGCCCCCAGTTCATCTTAAATTTGAGGGGCTAACCCTTGCTAAAAGTTTGCTACCAATGCCTCATTATTCCAGGCAAGCTCTGCTGCGAAAGCACGAAACTGGATGCCGTTTTCTCGTTACTGTCAATTCGCCTTGACGGAGAGTCAGGAGCGAAGCAGCTGCAGAAGACGTTTGGTGCGGTTCCTCAAACACTGTACGAAAAGTCTCCAAAAACAAGTGTAGTTTGGAAGATTACGGCCCCACACGTTCCCAGATAGGGTTCGCCCATGCCAGGGCTTTGCCAGAGAGGAGAGAGGCAATAAAAGCAACCTTGATCAATGTCCGAGGGGAAAAGATGGGCGTGCAAATGAAAGTGGATCTTGCACTGGTTGCTAAAGCCTCTACAGATTTTTGCATCGCCATTGTAACGAGGTGAAAGTGACAATGAAATTCCGGACCCAGAACTGACTGGAGTCATGGTGGGTAGAGGAATAGGGGGAGTACAAAATAAAGCAAGCTGGCTTGTGCCAGACTATCGAAAGCAGGCTTGTGCTGGATAACCAGACTTGAACACTGAAGTCGTCTCAGCCACTGGATATGGACACCGGACACGGATAGTGCAGTCTTCTCAGACACTGGACTTGGCTCGGACACTGGACACAGATACAGGATACAGCAGACAAACACTGGGAAAGACACAACATTGCTCAGGCACTGGGGAAAGGGGCAGGGTTCCTTATAAGGACCAGGAACAATTTTACTGGTGTCTCGCACTGGCCCTTTAAGGCTTGGCACTAGCGCGCACCCTACAGGACAGACGAGAGGAAGCATAGAGCACAGCACGCCAGCGTCTCTGGGAAGAGGGGCGCCGGCGAAGATGCACAGTCCTGCTGTGGGGGATGCCGGTGGTCCGCGGGCATAACAGAAATTCTGCATGCTCGGCCATGGAACTAAAAGCCACCACACTAATAGTTACAACAGCTAGACATTGTACAGATCATTGGGCAGAGGTAGATATGGATTTTGAAAATATATTTTTAGTTTTTTTTTTAACATTCAGTATTTTGAGAAATTTCTAAACATGGTAAAACCCCTTTAAGTTATACATTCCCCCAGGAGCTGGGCTGCTATTATATACTTCTGGAATAATAAATGGATCCCTGAATAATAATAAACTACTACTGTAAATACAGAAGTTCTTTGTTTCACAGACCTGTCCAAGACAGTGTGCAAGAGCAGCTGGCAAGTTACACTAGCAGAAACCCCATCAAAATCTTATAAAGGACTTGTAATATATGAGAAATGCATCCCCAGAACTGTCACGCGATGTTGTTGCTGCTGTCTTCTTTATCACTCCACTAGGTGGCACTTGTGCACTGGTAAAACCAGCCACTGTCTGGCAATGTATGGGAGAAGATATGAGAGAGGTGTTGCTGCAAACAGGGGAAAGTGGTAAAATCCACCACCTTACATACCTACATCATCCCGTTGTATCAGTCACCTGCTATAGTGGCTCTCAAGAAAAAGCTTCACATGTTATATTTGGTGGCAGGGTAGAATAGTTGAAAGGTTTTGCTCCTAAATAGTACAGATTCTCACTAGCGTTTTATGCTCACCTTTAGAAAGGGACCAGCTGTACTCCTCTTGGGTGACAAACCTCAGAAAACATTAAATATTGCATATAAACCGATTTAACGTGTAGCCATGACCACACATGTTTTTTCTGCCCAAGCATAAAGGACGCCCACCCTATCCATAATGACTATAATCAGTAGAATTAAGAGAATAATACACTAATTATAAAACTTGAAGCTATTAGAACTGAAAACCAAGGAAAGCTATGAAAAAAATAAACCAACCACTTACCCACATTAGTTGCATATGATCAGACAGGGCTAAAGGTGATTCTTTAAAAATAGTGTCAAGTTGGTAAAACAAGGGCTTTTGGGGACAGCACGGTGGCTCTGACTAGCACTGCCGTCCTGTAACGCTTAGGTCCAATGCATGAATCCAACCAATGTATGTTCTCTCTATGTTTATTGTGGGTTTCTATCCACAATCAAAAAACTTACTGATAGGTTAATTAACTTTTTGTTACTAAACCAAAATATGTCTCAAATTAAATACACAATTAGACCTGTATAGTCCAAAATATAATATTTTATTCATCCATAGACATGGACACCCCCGTCCCGCAATAACATACAAATATATAAAACATAATGAAAAACCATGAACTCTTTTATAGAGACCATCAAAAACGCCAGCAACAACAATGTATACGAATTACAAGTTTATAGTTGCATACAAAAGAGAAAAACCGTGTCTAGGCCTGATTTGCTAATTAATTTTTCTGTGCGAGAGGTTTTGAGCCCCACCATGGACAGAGACTGATGTGCAGGCCCTATTAGACGGAGCGATTATCGTACAATTTTTTTATATGATCGTTCGACTTAACCGCCATGTGTAATAGTGTGCAATGATCGAATGACGAAAAATAAATTGTTGGGTTTCTCTGGATCGGCCACATCTAACTGAGCGTAAGATTATCATTCCTTGCCGCCACTTCCCCTCGTCTAATCGGAAATCTTTCAGTCGTTAACAGCAAAAACCTTTAGCAAAAGTTGTCACGTGTAATCAAACAAACGCAAACGACTCGCTAAATCGTCGCTCGTTCATGAAAGATTATCTGCCTGACTAATAGGATCCTAAATAATAAATTGATAAGGAGGCTTTAACCCGAATATCCAGACACAATTAAAAACGTTTTAATAGGAATTCATATATTTACATTCACTCACATGTAAAATCACGACATCGATTTTTATGTTAAACATTTTTTTTAAATTTTACATGTTTATATTAACCAGTTCAGGACCGGGCTATTTTGAGCATTCAGGACCAGACACCATTTAGCCATTTTTAGCACGTGTTTGTTAAATGGCTATAACTTTTTTATTTGTTGGGCTAACGTCGTGATTTTTGCGATATTTTTTCCGGTGGACAATGCAGGTTTCTTTTTTTTATCATTTTTATACACATCCTTTTTGCTATTTTAGAATTTTTGTTCATAAATTTTGAAAATAATAGTAAAAAAATAAGCTTTTTTACGTTTGAGCTATTTTTTTTTTTGGTAATAACATAGTCTTACCCTAAAATAGAGCTTTTATTTGTGATCGTCATTGTCTACCGTAAATTGTAATATATTACATGTCTATATTAGGGTAATTGGCTCAGGGCTAGCGTTACGACAATGATTGGTGGGAGGGGAATGTTTTTTTTTTGGGGTGGGTATTTTATGTGTATTTATTATTACATTTTTTTTTGCACTTTACGTTACTATTTTTTTATTACTATGGTCTGTCCCTCAAAGGTCAAAAAATACCTTTGGGGAACTTTATTTATATTTTTTTCTTCCTTTTACACGATCATTTCCACTGTAACTGGAGCCGCACAGCAGCCCCAGTTACAGGGGAAATCAGCCCTCTCATAGTGACGATTGTCACTAACTGCGCTGTGCTGGGTCTAGTAAGACCCAGCAGCAGTCTGTCAGTAACGGCACCCGGCGATCATGTGACCAGTCACATGATCACCGGGAGGAATAGAGACAGCGCCGCTGCTGCTGTCGTCTCTATTCCCATACACAGCGTTCATTGAGCGCTGTGTAAAAGAGATCGGAGAAGACAGAAGCAGCGAAAGCTGCTCCTATCTTCTCCTCAGGGTCCCCGGCAGTCACTGACAGCCGGAGACCCGACAATCAGCTGCCCGATCGCTTGGGCAGCATGTTAAAACCTGAGCCGTAAAATGTCTATGGCGCGGGTTTTAAGGACCCTGACCAGTTAAAACATAATACTGAAATATTGCAGTTTTTAAATTAACACTAAGCCTCACAATGGACTGACGCTTCCTGTTCTGTACAGATCACTTTTCAGCAGTCCTCTCCCTATGACTGCAAGCAGGAGAACAATGAGAGTTAACACTTCTATTATAAAGCTGGAGGCAGATAACACAAGATCCACCATTGACATCAGCCGGTGGACAAAGCTCCCCCTCCCTGCACAATGACCATTGCACAGGTCACAGATCATGCCTAGAACACTCTCCCTTAGAAGTCAATAGGTAATCAGACTATTGTTTCCAGTGGCCCATTTGGCTGCTGTAAAGCATATTTCTGAATGCTGTAAATAGAGCAGCTGATCAGCCAAGATGGCCACCTTTATAATCTTGTACATAAAATAGAATCATAAAATCAACAATTAGAGAATAAAAACAGATTGGGGAAAAATATGTTTTACTATTTGGTTTAATTAGTAAAAACATATGTGAGACATTCCCTTTAATGTTACATAATTATGTAAATGTTTGAGACTTACTCTTGGTGTGGAGCTCCTGTCTTGGTCAACAAAGTCAGAACAAAAAACATAAAAATAACAAAGACAGCCAGGCCAACCCAAAATCCAATCACGATAGAATCTGCAATTAATAAAAGAAAGAATCTGTAATAAACGGAGGTTAAAAGCTATTTTTATATATCTGTGTCGATACTAACCCTGTCACTACCCTTTACCACCAAGGAAATGGGCATTAACCCCTTCACTACCTTAGACCAAGGAAGTTAGTATAAACTTACTGTCAGCTGTCTGTCACAGAGACTATGCTGGAACATAGGGAGGTGACTAAACCACTGGTCAATAGGTATATAATATTAAAAGCTATGTAAACCTTTGTAGCCTTTTATTTTTATTATGATTAAATGTATGTATTTTGTGCTTAAAAACATTTTTCTAATTGACTTTTATTACAATTCTGTTTACTTTTGCGATGCAGCTTCTATATATGTACTATACATATAAGCTGCATAGCGCCACTGTAAGCTTAATCCATTAGGCCCTGTTCACACAGAGTTTTTTGATACGTATTTTTTGATGCGGAAACCGTGTCGGAAAACGCGTAAAAAAATCGGCCGAAAATACCTCCCATTGATTTCAATGGGACGCGGACGCGTTTTTTTTACCGCGAGCGGAAAAACCGCCTCGCGGTAAAAAGAAGCGCCATGCCCTATCTTCGGGCATTTACGCCTCTGACCTCCCATTGACATCAATGGGAGGCAGAGAAAGAGTATTTCGCAGCGTTTTTGCCCGTAGCACTCAATGGGCGCGAGCGAAAAACGCAGCGAAAAACACGGCAAATGGATTGCAGGCAGAGGAAAATCTGCCTCAAAATTACAAACAAAAATTGAGGCAGAATTTTCCTTCTACAAAAAACTCAGTGTGAACTCAGCCTTAGGCCTTATTCACACAAACGTGTCCGTTTTGCGTGCGCAAAAAACACTGCGTTTTGCGCGCGCAAAAGCTCAGTGTGACATGTGTATATGGTGCGTGGCTGTGTGATTTTTGCGCAGCCGGCATCATTATGACACTCCCTTTTTATGTGACGACACAGTAAAGAAGGAGGGAATTTTATGTTTCCCTTCTCTTCTTTACCAGCTGTAGCGCGAATCACGCGCGTCACTCGGAAGTGCTTCTGTGTGCCTTGTGCGATTTGCACGCACCTATTGACTTCAATGGGTGCGTGCTGCGCGAAACACGGGCAAGTATAGGACATGTCGTGAGTTTTACACAGCGCACATACGATGCGTGAAAATCACTGATAGTCTGAATGGCCCCATTCACTAACATAGGTCCGTGCGATGCACGTATCATGGACGTATAACACGTTCGTGTGAATAAGGCCTTAGTCTGTCCCATTGTGGTGCGGTTTTTTGCCCAGAATTTCTCTGTTGAGGAAAGCAGTGTAGAAAAAAAATGTTTATACCTACCCCGGCCATTGTCCTAGTGACGCGTCCTTCCTTCGCCGTCCCCTCCGGCCTCCCTGGATGACAATGCAGCCCATGGGACCGCTGCAGCAGTCACATGGGATGGAACATTATCCCAGGAGGCTGGACTGGAGGAAGAGCAGGAAATTCTGGGCAAGTATGATTTTTATTTTTTCTGAGTTGCAATTTTTGTGGCTGAATCGCTGTGATTCTGCCGCAAATGTCGGAACACTTGGCTTTCTGTTACGGGCTTTGCTTCCCTATTGAATTCAATGGGTAAAACCCGAACGCAAAAGCAACGAAAACGCAACATAAATTGACATGCTGCAGATTTAATTTCCATACCGTAGGTCAACTTATTAACGTTTTAGCTGCTTTTTTCTCCGCAGCATGGGCATGAGATTTTCAAAATCTCATCCATTTTAATGCTACTGCAAATGCTGTGGAATTTCTGCACATAATTATGTTGCGGAAATTCCGCAGCATTTACGCTACATGGGAGTCTGGCCTTAGGGTTATCCTGTGTATTAGAGACACGCAGGAGCTGCTGTCAGCAGAGTCGTCTGTCCAGGAGACTGACGTATTTAGCCTGGGACACTGTCATTAACCTCTATACTGTCCTAAACCATCATGAATGCTGAAATTAATCCCTTTACTGCCCTAGACCAGGAAGAATGTTGACATTTATTCCTTCAATACCCTAGACCACCATCGATGTTGGCGTTGGTCCTGTCATTATTCTAAACCCCTGTGGAAGTGGGCATTTACTTCTTCACTAGCCTAGACCAATTGGGATATTATTTATTTAACCACGATCATAGACCAGTAGGGATGTTGATATTGATCCTTCACAAGTGTAGATGACCAGGGTTGTAAACATGAACCCCTTAACTACCCTAGACTACCAGGTATGTTACAATTATCCCTTTACCCCATAGACCAATAGACAGAAGATTTTATTTTTTTCTTGACAAGAAGTCAGGACTGTCCTGACATTTTTGGCGCTTTATGCAACATTTATCTAGATGTTGTGTTGTACTATGTATCTTGTTGCTGTATGGCCAACTATTTGGGTGCTATACAGCAATATTTATTAATATATTTAATGTTTTAGATTGCCCAACATAGAGAGAACAGTGCCTAGTTCTCTAACTGCCCATCTCACCAGCTATAAAGGCTTACACTGGGCTAGACCTAGACCTTTTTTTGTAGAGCGCGTGAGATCGCTGTCCATAGGAATGTATTAGACTACAGCGAATTATCTCACTACGAAAAAATCACTGTGATAAATCGATGTCCATAGAAATTCATTGAGTAGCTTGAAAATCTCTTCACAATCACTCCAGTCAAGAGATTTGGTATTTATTTATTTATTAATCGCTACATGCTGAAATGTTAGAGCTACACACACACAAAAAAAAGAAAAAAGAAATAGTGGCACATCACAGTCCCGGTTGCTTTATGGGAAATGGTTTTCAAATTTCAGGTATACGGTGCACGCAGTAGAAGTCGTAGCCAAGTCGACTTAAAATGTAGACAAAAGAATAGAGAAACCGCAGCACACGTTTCTTGAGGTATCAAAAAATGTTAAAAAAATATTATGGTGGAATAAATACTTTTTACAATTTTTTGATACCTCAAGAAACGTGTGCTGCGGTTTCTCTATTCTTTTGTTAGAGCTACTCAGTCGTCAGGGGCAATTTTGAGGAGATTTTCAAGCTACTCAACTCATATAGACATAGATATCAAAGCAATTTTTTTTTTTGTAGCGAGATAAATCGCTCTAGCCCAATGTATTCCTGTGGACATCGATTTATCGCTCACTACAAAAAAAAGTCTATCTCTAGCCCAGCCTTAGAGGGACCATTGGTGTATATCATATTGATCATAGTGAATTCATATTATAGCAGTATACCCTAGGCACCAATAAAACATTGAAAATGATACACCATTCTGTTTATTCTCACACCGCCTTTGATGTCCCTATGCCACTTGCAGTGCTCTCATCTGGGAAGGTTTTAAATGTGTGTGTGTGGTGACTGGAATATGTGTTACATATGATTGCTATATCATGTCAGCAAGAATATTGTGAGCATGCCAGGACATGTCATGAAATCTTTTATATCACACTAGGTAGAGGCACATATGAAAAGCCTGATATCAGATTCTACTGTTTATATCCAGTTACCCTGATTTGCTTTCGACCTTGTCCTGAAAATGAATGTAACCATAAATAGCACCTCTCTTCCAACTCTGAAACCACAGGAGAAGACGGACTGACCAATGCAACACACATCGAATGAGCATATAAACTCATCAGCTACAGTTCCCTACACTACACTATCAGAATGTATTTTATTAAACATCAGATGGGCTTATAAATGTTGTTATCCCACCATTAAAATAATAAGGTCAGACCAACAGTAATCCTTACTTTGTGGCATATCCTAGGGAGATAAAAAAGGAATACCACCAGAACAATAGAAATAAACATTAAAAAGTAATTATGGTGGTTGCAATGTACTACATATTTATCACAGCTCATTAACACATGACAATACCACCACCCTTCTCACATCTGACTGACAGCAGCCAATGTATAAGCCTGGATACATCGGCTGCCACCACTCAACAGTGAAAAATATTAGGGGGGGGGGCGCGTTCTCATGAGTATTTATTTTTATTTTCTTTTATTTCAAAAATAAATATCTACTGTAAATACAAAACCACTTGTACAATATCATATTTCAAACCATGCAAAAACGCATAGGTGTTGTATCAACTATAAAATAATTTTTTATTGAAAATACTAAAATAGAGCATATAAAAAGGTCCACACACTTAGGCTTTATTCAGACGAACGGGAAAAACGTCCGTGCAACGCGCGTGATTTGCACGCGCGTTGCAGGGACCTATATGTGTCTATGGGGCCATGCAGACATGTCCGTGATTTTTTATCAGTGTGAGTCCGCTGAAAAAAAGTCACGACATGTCCGTTCTTTCGGCGTTTTGCACGCATCACGCACCCATTGAAGTCAATGGGTGCGTGAAAACCACGCATGCCGCACGGAAGCACTTACGTGCGAACTGCATGATTCGCGCAAGAGCTGTCAAAAGGATGAATGTAAACAGAAAAGCACGTGGTGCTTTTCTGTTTACAAACATCCAAACGGAGTGTCTTTGAGATCAGCGAACCCGGACAACCGAACCGAACTTCACCGGGTTCGGCCGAACTCGGCAAAAAAATTTCCGGTACGCGACGTCAGGAGATAGTCACTGTCCAGGGTGTTGAAAGAGTTAAACTGTTTCAGCACCCTGGACAGTGACTTCCGATCCCAATATACATGAACGTGTAAAAAAAAAAAGAAGTTCTGACTTACCGATAACTCCCAGCTTCTTCCTCCAGTCTGACCTCCCGGGATGACAATTCAGTCCAAGTGACAGCTCCAGCCAATCAAAGGCCAAGCACAGGCTGCAGCGGTCACATGGACTGCCGCGTATTTATCTTGCTGCATATGCAAAACCACAAGCACCGAACCAAATTTTCAGACATTATCTACAAATGATACAGTAAGACATAAAAACTGAACAATTTTGGACAGCGCCACAAGAGGTGAACTTGACCTAAATCTTCTTCTCCACATTTAGGGCAGATTGAAGAGCCACGTTTACCAATTTTATACAAAAAGTTAGGCGTATAATATATCCTGTGTAATATTTTATACTGTACCAAATTATATGAAGCACTAAGCCTGGAACTAGCTAGAGTAGTCTAAATTTCATCCCATTATGTTTTAAAGATAGTACCCAAATCCCTAGACCATTTTACTCTTTTATCCTCAAGTATCATAAGTTTTTTATAAATTTTTCCTAAACACCCCTTTCTAGTTTTTGTATTTTCCAAAAAGTAGGAAAATGTACCATTATCCACTAGAAACGACTCCCACAACGCCTCTGCACGTAATGAATTATGTAGTTGGAGATATTTAAATTTATCCATATTGTGAGTCGGTGCATATAAATCCCTGAAGTTATTAAAACTAATGATTTTACCATTATCCAATAATTGTGTTAATTTAGCGATGCCTTTTTTAACCCAAAAGGCAGGTGTCGTCAGTTTCCTGACTTCTTTAAGATTCTTATTATGCCATAGTGGAGAAAATGTTGTAAATTTCACCTTATACTTCTTAAAGGGAATTTGTTGCGAATTAAAACATTTTTTTTTACACAAGTTCCATATTTTTATTATATTTTTTCTGTTTTTTTGTGTATTTTTTTTTTTCTTCCACAAGGCGGGAAGTATTAAAAATTAAATAATCATTTGACATGTTTTCCTATGTTGGCCACCAGAGGGAGCACTTCCAAGAATTACAGCAAGGTGAATCAGGCAAAGCAACCTGACATACAGCTGCTGTAAATGTGGGAGGGAGACTCACCCCACCCCCTATTTTTGGCTACAATCCAGGAAAAGGTGTCTTCAACTTGCTAAGCATTGTCCAGCTTCATTTTTGAAGAGATTGTACAAACGGTAGCTGGCAGAATCTATAGGACACACCAAAACGCCCATACCGGAATTGCTGCAGAAGATTTCTGCAGCCATTCCGTTGAAAGTAGCAGACATTCCGTTGCGGAAAAACCACACCATTTCCTGTGTTTTTTACTGCAGAAAATGGTGCGTATTTTGCTGCGTTTTTCTCAATGCTGGGACATGGTGACATCTTCTCTGAAAAACGCAGCAATTCAGTCCACTTTCCGCAGCAGGAATCGACATGCTGTGGTCCGAAAAATACACACTGCAAGTGAATTTCTGGTCTGAACTTATACACAGCGTGTGGATGCGCAATTCCGGACGGAAAATACATAGCAATTCCGCTACGTGTGGACAAGTCCTAGCAATGATGAAAGTGAAGAGGGAGACCCTGTGGTGAATGAATTTTCAGTTGATAGGTTCACATGGCGTGTAAAAAACGCTTGATTACGCTCTTTCATTTACATAAATGGGAAAGCGCACAGTTAGTGCATACAACCCGCTTTTTTACACGTTTTAAAAAACACGTTGCGTAAATAAAGAAGTGTCGGGTCAATTCTTTGGCACATAAAACGCGCCAAATGTTCCCATAGTCAATGGGAGTCCTAATTATGCACCCAAAAATTAGCAAAAAGCGCACACAAAATGCGTAAAAAACACGCAAAAAAAAGCGACAAACACTTGATTAAACTTCCCATTTACATTTTCCATTAAGTTTCCCATTTACAATGGGAAAGCGAGCGCTTAGTACATACTACACTCTTTTTTACGCAAGCGTTTTTAAAAAAGAAGCGTTGGATTAATTCTTTGGTGCATAAAAGGCGCCAAATGTTCCCAGAGTGAGTGGGAGTCCTAACTACGCGCCCAAAAGCTTGAAAAAAGCACACACAGAACACGCAAAAAAAACCTGCGAAGAAAGCGTCAAAATCCCTATCATTTAAAAACCGCTTCACACGGAACGCTAGTTTATTCGACACATTCACACGTAATTTTTTATTCGTGCCGTGTGAGCGTACCCTAAGGGAATTATTTTTAATTGGCCCCTTCTTTACATTGCGGTGCAGGAAGAAGACAGAAGTCGCAGTTGGTGAGAAGTATTTTTATTTTTAATATTACTAAGGCCTCATGCATACGAACGTATTTTTTTCCTCCCGTAAATACTGGCGTAAATATGAATCCTTGGTCACACGTATTCGACCCGTATTGCACCAGTATTTACGGACCCGTTCTCGTAAATACGTGTACGGTGTCACCGGTATTCCACCCATATTTACGGGCACGTTTTCGCTGCAAAATTGCAATGCACTAATCGGCAGCCCATTCGCTCTATCAGTGCAGGATAGAGAGAAGGGACAGGCCTTTCCGCAGTAAAAGTAAAAGAAATTCATACTTACCCGGCCGTGGTCTTGGTGACGCGTCCCTCTTTCGACATCCAGCCCGACCTCCCTGGATGACGCGGCAGTCCATGAGACCGCTGCAGCCTGTGATTGGCTGCAGCAGTCACATGGGCTGAAACGTCATCCCAGGAGGCCGGACTGGAGGAAGAAGCAGGGAGTTCTGGGTAAGTATGAACATCTTTTTTTTTTTTACAGGTTGATCTATATTGTGATCGGTAGTTTCTGTCCAGGGTGCTGAAAGAGTTACTGCCGATCGTTTAACTCTTTCCGCACCCTGGACAGTGACTATTCCCTGACGTCGCCTAGGAACGCTCCCGTAATTATGGGTGCACACACGTAGTCACCTGTAATTACGGGAGCCCCATAGACTTCTATGGGCCTGCCCGTGCCATAATTACAGCCTGAAATTGGACATGTTCTATATTTTTCAATGTCACAGGCACCTTCCCGTAAGCATACTGGGAGGTACCCGTAGCCAATAGAAGTCCATGGGCCCGTGTGCATGGGGCCTTAGGCCTCATGCCCACTTCAGTTATTTTCTTCAGTGTGCTATCCGTTTTTTTTTATATGGATAGCACACTGACCTATTCATTTCTATGGGGTCATGCACACTTCCGTTCTTTAAACGGAACCGTATGGCCATTCCGACAAAAATAGGGCAGGTCCTACTACTGTCTGTTTTTTTCTGAACAGTCTCGGCAATTTCATTAATTTGGTCCGTTGAAACAATGGACTGCACACAGAAGCCATCCGTGTGTGGCCCGTGTTTCACGGATCCGTCATTAGAAGCTGTACGACGAGCAACGGATGTGTGCATGAGGCCTAAGGCCTCAACGGACGTGTGCATGGCACCATAGAAATGAATGGGTCAGTGTGCTATCCGTTAATAAATGGATAGCACACTGAAGCATTTCACTGAAATGTGCTTAAGCCTAACTTTTATTTTTTTTGTAAGTTCCACTGGACCTATTGGACTACGTCGTAGATTCGGTGGACTACTGTGCTGATTCACGGTTTTTGTTTAAATAAAATGGTTAGCAAGGGATGTGTGGGGGAGTTTTTATATCAATTAAAATATTTTGTTATGTCTGTATTTTTTTAATCATTTATTAACGCCTGGATAATGGCAGTTGTCTGTTTGACAATGTCCACTTCTAAGGCGAGGCATAGTGTGAGCCAGTAAAAAGGCTAGTACTAACCCCCATTATTACCCCGGTACCCACAGCCACCTGGGGTGCTTGGAAGAGCTGGGTACAATCCAGTCCCGGACAATCTGTAATGATGGTCGGGCACTGCGGCAGCTGCACGCTGGTATTATGAGGCTGGCAAGGGCCAAAAACTGTGGCAATTCCCACCCTGGTGATATTAGCCTGCTGCTGCTGTGTTGTATTTGGCTAAAATATAATATTTCATTAATAAAAACACATAAATTGGGCGTGTCCTGGGAGCCGATGGAGTAAGTCGCACAGTCAGGAGCTCCTCTGATCACCGGCCTTAATTAAGCGGTTTCTACTCGTTGTAGCCTCCCAAGACTTACCGATGATGGTGAGACGATCTGCCAAGAAGTTGGAGACTAAGCCGGCACCCTCCGGAACCCCGAGGGGCGGCACCTTGGATGCCTTCTTCTCGGACTTACCGACGGGACAGGCGCCATTGCCTGCGTCCTCACACGAGGAGGCGTCACAGTCCTCCAGATGCCCATCGGACCTGGAGGATCAGGATGTGGCTAACTCACTGCCGTTGGCAGTCGAAGAAACACCTCACCCTGAGGTGAATCCTCAGAACGAAAACGGAGAGGACTGGCCGCCATCTTCTGAACCAGCCTCTATCTCACACGTGGTTGAAGAGGGGTCGGAGACACCATATTCCGCGGAGCCACCCTCCCCCACGAGACTGAAACTACAGGTCAGTAACTTATCACTACGGGCTAGGGAAGACCCCAAGCCACCGTTACCTCGCAGACATGACACTTCCACGTCTAAGTGATCTAGAGGCCTGAGCAGGACAGAGAGAGACCCTGAGATGGAGATGCTCTCTATCTCGGGACATATGCCGCCATGTGCTCAGGATGCAGACTTGCAACCGTGGCTGTCATCATCAGATTCTGAGAGTCCCGCTCCCAAACGCCAGGAATGGCAGTCTTTTCTAAGGCAGCTCCCTACCCGAGATGATTTTAAATCGCTTATAGCGGAGGTGAAAGATACCTGCAATGCGGCTATTGCAACAGTCAGGCAAGACATACAGAAAATGTCCCACAGAGTAGAGTCGTTGGAAGACGATCATGATTGCACTCGCCAGTACGTATCACGGCTGCAAACCACAGTAGTGGCACAACATGCTGCTCTTTCTGATTATCAAAAGCACCTAGAAGATCTAGATAACAGAGGCAGAAGACATAATATTAGAGTTCGGGGTGTACCTGAAGCTACTCAGGATGAAAATCTGAAGGAGCTACTGGCAGCCATTTTCAATAATGTTCTAGATGCTCCCGCTGATCATACTATCAAGTTAGATAGGGCTCACGGAGCTCTAAGACCTAAAGGAGCTTCGCCATTACCTCGTGATATTATTTGCTGTGTGACTGATTACGAGCTGAAGGAAACCATTATGAATAAAGCTAGAGACCTCCGTTTTATTCAACACAAAGGATCCAATGTCCAACTATTACCTGATCTATCATGGATCACGCGGCACAGGCGTAGACAACTACGCCCTTTACTTGCTACACTAAGAGAAAATAATATTCTATACCGATGGGGATTCCCGTTTAGTCTCACGGCCAGACGGGACGGCCGTTCAGCGGTTCTAAGAACATCATCTGATATTCGAGCTATTTGCGACATTATGGACATTCCAGTCCCGAAATTGCCTGAATGGGAACTTTCTCTGCCTCCACCCCCACCAACACCTGTCTGGCAAGAGGTTTCTTCACAGAGGAAGGCTGTGAATCAGCGAGGTTCCATGTCTGAACGCGGACCCAAGCCACCATTTCAGCGTTAACGTATTTAATTGGGGAGGCTCATACTCTTTCTTACATGTTTACATGCTTAGACCGCATTGATAGTTCACTTTATGCAAAAAAAGGGGTTCTTTATGCCCTGTTTTCCTTTTTATAGGCTGTAGAGGAGTTTCGATTGTTTAGAATGTACAGAATTTGTTTATCCCAGTTACTGGGATTGATGGCTGTGTTGCTGATAGATTTGGCTCCCAGTGATTCTTCTCCCTTAAGGAGACGGTATACCCTCCTAGTGCATTTGATGCATCTAGGGGTCGACTCGACACCTATATGTGAGAATTTTACTAATATGCTAATCTTCATATGGAACCTAGATTCCATTCATTGTCGTTTAACCGACTTCATAACACAAGTTTGTTTTTTGTTATATTTTTTGTCTGAAGTTGTCTGTCTCTGTCTCCCCCATCCCTTCCCCTCTTTTCTTCACCTTACTTCCTTGAATAGGAGATCTGGTTTGTGGACTGAGAGCATCTCACTGGTGGGGCGAATTTTCTTCCTGACACCCCAATCTACACACAGGTTGGTGGACCATCTAGGTACGTTGTTCATATTTGCCTTACTGCCTAAAGAACTGTCATGGCGCGTATAGTATCTTTGAATGTCAAGGGCTTAAATTCTAATGTTAAGAGGCGTCTAGCACTTCGAGAGTTGAAGCACCTGAGAGCAGATATCGCCTTCCTGCAAGAGACCCACCATGACAGTTCTGGGTCTTTAAAATTTGCACTTCCTCACTTTCCTACTGCATATACAGCCGTTCAATCTAAGAAAAGGGCCGGGGTTGCTATTTTAATATCAAGGGATTGTCCATTACAAGTAACGAGATCAATTGTTGACCCACAAGGGAGATATTTGCTAAAATTTCCCGTCTACCGCCAACTACTTTGTTTATAGATGGTGACTTTAACATTCCCTTCTCAGAAATCATGGATAGACACTCGCTTAGTTCCCCTTCTCCGCCCATAGAACTACTTCAACGCGCTTCGGCATTTCGACGTTTGATTCGCAAATACAATCTCTATGATTTATGGCGAATCTCAAATCCGTCGGCTAAACAATATACCTTCTACTCGCATCCACATAGAACTCACACTCGGATAGATCTATTCCTTGGCAACGTACCAGGACTTCGTTCAACCTCATCAGCTGACGTAGGGGCTATTACATGGTCGGACCATGCTCCAATTACGTTAGATCTACAGTCTGACTTACGAACGACCCGGATATGTCACTGGAGGTTGAATGAACGATTGATTAAATCCCCAGAGCATAGGGAGACACTTAAAACGCACATTGATTCTTATTTTACCCTTAACAAGGATTCAGTCCCTTCGTTAGCCACAATTTGGGAAGCACACAAAGCGGTTCTCAGAGGGCAATGTATTTCCCTCTCTTCTCACATTAAACGGGACAAAACTCAGCAGCGACTAGAGCTAACGACGACTCTTACTAAACTAGAACATAAAATGTCCCTCTCTCCTTCAACGTCTACTCTTCGACAAATCATTGCTACGCGGGGAAAACTAAAAGATCTTTCTATTGCTAATGTGGAAAAGATGCTTTTATATACTAAACAAAGATACTATGAGCGAGGGAATAAGGCACATTCCTTACTTGCAGCTCAGTTAAGAGAAAAAAAGGCTCTCCGAGATGCAGGAGGTCAATTGATCTATGATCCTAACCAACAGGCGGACATGTTTCACCAGTATTACTCAAAGTTATACTCTCTTACATCCCAACTTCCTACAGACCCCTCCACACGTGAGCAACATTTGATGGATTACTTAAAGTCCTGCCCTCTTCCCACTATCACTTCGGATGAGGCCCTTATGCTTAATGCCCCCATCACAGAGGAGGAATTACAGACTACTATACAAGACCTACCTAACGGAAAATCCCCAGGACCTGACGGTTTCCCATATCTATACTATAAGGTCTTTAAAGATTTATTAACACCACAATTAGTAGCCCTCTTTAACTCCTTTCTGTCAGGTGCTGACATCCCCCCTTCCATGCTTCATTCTTTCATTACGGTTATTCCCAAACCAGGGAAGGACCAGTCCGATTGTTCCAACTATCGGCCAATTTCTTTGTTGAATGCAGATCTCAAAATATTTACTAAGATTTTGGCCAATAGACTTGGCATATTACTCCCTGGCTTGATTCATAAAGATCAGGTGGGATTTGTCACACATAGACAGGCAGATGACAACACTAGACGGGCCATTGATCTGGTAGATGTTCTTAATAAAACGGACTCTCCTGGCTTACTCCTCAGCTTGGATACTGAAAAAGCCTTTGACCGATTGGATTGGTCCTTCCTTTTTGCTACATTAAAAACAGTAGGCATCTCAGGTCCCTTTCTTACCGCTTTACATTCGTTATATACCTCACCAAATGCAGTGGTTAAGTTACCAGCATACATCGACCAAGTATATATTAGAAATAATATTTCTCCAATCAACCAAATATCGAATTTGAGAAGATAAAAAAATGTTAAAAAAAATTTAACAATTTGTTTTTTTTTACCATCCTAAAAAAAGTCCAATATCATCAAATCAAATGACCCAAACAATGCTTTTGGAATCATTGCAGGACAATTAATAAGACTATAAAGGATTTTAGGAAAAATAATCATAATGTTAACTAGCGCAGCCGACAGGGTAAAATGGAATCTCCTCAAATTCTTCAACCTTGCCCATACCCATACCAGAATAGGGGAAAGGCTAAGTTCTAAATACTCCTCAGCCCTACCAGAAATAACAATACCCAGATATTTAAAAGAGTTAGAGTGGGTAATACTGGAAGTACCGCTGCCAATCTCATTGATTGAGTTATCTAGCGATAGCAAATAAGACTTGCCCCAATTTATTATCAGACCAGAAAACCCACCAAACGTACAAAATTATTATCCGCATACTGACTAGGTAAGAAATAGATACGTTATCCAGAAAACGCATAATGTCATCCGCATCCAAGGATATTTTATTCTTGCTGCTGCCCGGGCCAAATCCAATTATTCTATCGTCACCTCTGACTGCAATAGCCAGAAACTCGATAAAAATAGAAAAATTAGCGGTGATAGAGGGCACCCCTGTCTCATTCCACGCTCAATACCAAAACTGTCCGTTGCGTGATTATTCACCAGGACTTGGGCATTCGGGTTGGAATATAACAGTTTAACCCAATCTATGAAAGTATCCCCAAAACCAAAGGCCTTCATCTCCAACCACAGGAATGACCTGTTCGTACAGTCAAAAGCCTTTGTAGCATCTAAGGCCACAAGGGCTTTTCCCTTTTTATCCAAGGGGCCAATCTGGATGGCAGTAAAAGCATTCTTTAGATAATACATAGTCTTCGAAAACAATTCTAATGGAATTCTGGTCCTGGACAAACCCATCCTTGTGCTGCGTGATAATATCAATACATGATTTCCTGTTTTTATTGTCAATATTTCTAGAAAGTAGACCATTAGGTCGAGCCCCTTGGAAATATAGATTTTTCCTATTAGAGTAGGTATAACATAGCGCTTGGTTTTCTAAGAAGCTTCTGTATTTGGTTGTCGCGTTTTCACACTCAGTTTTAAAAACAGCACTAGGGTTGTCAAGCCATGCTTTTTCCCTCTCCAAGGCTGATTCTTTTATCTGGTTTTCCTCCTTGTTCTGGAGGTTTTTTTTAGGTGCTAGTTTATTTTATTATTAACCCCTTAAGGACGCAGCCTTGTTTTGGCCTTAAGGCTCAGAGCCCATTTTTCAAATCTGACATATTTCACTTTATGTGGTAAGAACGTCGGAATGCTTAAACCTATCCAAGCGATTCTGAGATTGTTTTCTCGTGACACATTGGGCTTCATGTTCGTGGTAAAATTTGGTCGATATATTCAGTGTTTATTAGTGAAAAATTACAATATTTAGAGAAAATTTATAAAAAATAGCATTTTTCAGAATTTAAATGCATCTCCTTGTAAAACAGATGGTTATACCACCCAAAATAGTTACTAGTTCACATTTCCCATATGTCTACTTTAGATTGGCATCGTTTTTTGAACATTCTTTTATTTTTCTTGGATGTTACAAGGCTTAGAACATAAACAGCAATTTCTCATATTTTTAAGAAAATTTCAAAAGCCTTTTTTTAAGGTACCTGTTCAGTTCTGAAGTGGCTTTGAAGGGCCTATGTATTAGAAACCCCCATAAACACCCCATTTTGAAAACTAGACCCCTCAAAGTATTCAAAACAGCATTTAGAAAGTTTATTTAACCCTTCAGGCATTTCACAGAAATTAAAGCAAAGTAGAGGTGAAATTTTCAAATTTAATTTTTCTTGCTGTATTTAAATTGTATTCAATTTTTTTCTGTAACACAGAAGGTTTTACCAGAGAAACACTACTAAATATATATTGTCCAGATTCTGCAGTTTTTAGAAATGTCCCACATGTGTCTCTAGTGCGCTCGTGGACTAAAACACAAGCCCCAGAAGCAAAGAAGCACCTAGTAAATATTGGGCCTCCTTTTTATTAGAATATATATTAGGCAGCATGCCAGGTTTGAAGAGGTGTTCAGGTGCCAAAACAGTAGAAATCCCCCAAAAGTGAACCCATTTCGGAAACGACACCCCTCAAGGAATTCATTTATGGTTGTTGTTACCATGTTGACCCCACCGTTTTTACACAGCACGTATTTGAATTGGGCTGCGAAATTAAAAAAATGAAATTTTTTCCAATAAGATGTCATTTTTGATAAACATTTCTTATTTTCACAGGGAACAAAATACCCCATTTTGTTGCCCAATTTGTCCTGAGTGCAGCAATACCCCATTTGTGGCGATAAACTGCCGTTTGGGCCCATGAGTGGCCTCAGAAGGGAAGGAGCGCTGTGTGTTCTTTGAATTGCAGATTTTGCTGGATTGGTTTTCGGGTGCCATGTCGCATTTGCAGAGCCCCAGAGGTATCAAAGCAATCAAAACCCACCAGAAGTGACCCCATTTTGTAAACTACACCCCTCAAGGAATTCATTTATTGGTGTTGTGACCATTTTGACCCCATAGTTTTTTCACATAACTTATTTGAATTGGGCTGGGAATTCAAACAAAATTTATTTTTTCCAATAATATGTAGTTTTGGCTGAAAATTTCTTATTTTCACAAGAAATAAAATACCCCATTTTGTTGCCCAATTTGTCCTGACTGCGGCAATGCCCAATTTGTGGTGATAAACTGACGTTTGGGCCCATGGGAGGGCTCAGAAGGAAAGGACCACCATTTGGCCTACTGGGGATTTTCTGGTGCTAAGTCATGTATGCAGAAGCCCCTGAGGCACCAGTACAGTTGAAACCCCCCCCCAGAAGTTACCCCGTTTTAAAAACTACACCCCTTAAGGCATTCATCTAGAGGTGTCGTGAGCATTTTTACCGGACACATACACCCCATAAAATGTAATGTGGGTTCTCACAGGTATGGCAATACCCTCAATGTGGCTGTTATCAGCTGCCTGAGCACACAACAGGGCTCAGAAGGGAAAGATGAGGGGGATAAGATGTGCGGAGTGCATCAGGGTAAGTAAAACTGGGGTAGATTAAAAATCAAGGGATGTATGATACATTTTGAAGCACTCTTTCATACGGAGCCTTAGTTTTTCGGGACACGTGTCACATTGCTATATTATGTCCTCCCTTATCCCCCTCTTATAGCAGACTTTGTATCTCTTTTGACTTTTTCCTTTCTTGCCAGTTTGGGGAACTTCTCCTGGAAAGTGTTGCCCTGGTACGATGCGTTTGGCCCCGCTTCCAGAAGTACTGGGTGCCCCCCCCCCATCTTGGTCCCTAAAAATTAGTTTCTTGATAACCACCTCTTGAAATTCCAGGAAAGTTCCCGTCTGGCCTGCACATCGACGTAGCACGTACACATTGTACAATGCCATCTGTATGATGTGCATGGCCAACTTCTTATACCCCACTGCATGGTGCTGTAGGGCTTCAGGGCTTGATCTGACAAGTCCACCCCTCCCATGTACCTATTGTAGTCCAGGATGTAGTCTGGTTTGTGGGCGTCTGTACTGGTACCTCGTACAGGTACATGGGTACTGGTGTGGCCATGTATTGTTGTCAATACAAGGACATCTCTCTTGTCCTTGTACTTGACACACAATATGTTGCTGCTAGATTGTGCCCTGCTCTCACCCCTTCTGAGTGTTTGCCCTGCAGAGTCTTAGGGAGGCCTCTCAGATTTCTTCTAGCAGTGCCGCATGCCGCAGTACTTCTGGAAGCGAGGCACTTGAAGAGTGGGACGCTGGTATAAAAATTATACAGGTAGAGTTGGTAACCCTGGTCCAGCAGTGGGTGCACCAAATCCCACACAATTTTTGCATTAACTCCCAGTAAGGGGGGGGGCATTCTGGGGGCTGAATACCGGTGTCCTTCCCTTCATATATCTTAAATCTGTAGGTATACCCTGATGCACTCTCGCACAGCTTAAACATCTTCACGCCATACCTTGCCCTCTTACTCGGCAGGTACTGGCGGAATTGAAGCCTCCCTTTAAAATGTACCAAGGACTCATCAATAGAAATACACATCTCGGTGGGGTATGCTTGGGAAAACCGGGCACTGAAACGGTCTAATAGGGATCTTTGTTTATACAAACGGTCAAAACTGGGGTCATCTTGGAGTAGGCAATGCTCATTAGGAGAAGCGAAGTATTGCCTCATTTTTTTTTTTTTTTAGGTTACAGTTCAGTTCTGAAGTTGCTTTGAGGGGCCTATATATTAGACACCCCCATCAAACACCCCATTTTAGAAACTAGACCCCTCAAAGTATTCACAACAGCATTTAGAAAGTTTATGTACTCTTTAGGTGTTTCACAGGAATTTAGAGCAAAGTAGAGGTGAAATTGACATATTTATTTTTGTCAGAAAATCCTTTTTATACAATTTTTTTCTAAAACACAAAAGGTTTTACCAGAGAAACGCAACTTAATACGTATTGCCCAGATTCTGCAGTTTTGAGAAATATCCCACACGTGGCCCTAGTGTGGTAATGGACTGAAACACCGGCCTCCGAAGCAAAGGAGCACCTAGTGGATTTTGAGGCCTCTTTTTTATTAGGCACCATGTCCGGTTTGAAGAGGTCTTGTGGTGCCAAAACAGTGGAAACCCCCCAAAAGTGACCCCATTTTGGAAACTAGACCCCTTGAGGAACTATTGTAGTTTTCGTGGGGTGCATGCGACTTTTTGATCAGTTTTTATTCTATTTTTAGGTGGCGTGGTGACTAAAAAACAGCAATTCTACTATTATTTTTTTATTCTATTTTTTTACAGCGTTCACTGTGCGCTATAAATGACATATTCACTTTATTCTGCGGGGTGATACGATTATGACTTTTTGATCTCTATTTATTCCATTTTTTGGGAGGTGAAGTGATCAAACAATTGTGATTGTGGTACGGTTTATTATTATTTTCTTTTACGGAGTTCACCGTGCAGGATAAATAATGAAATAATTTTGTAGTTCAGGCCGTTACGGACGCGGCGATACCAATTATGTATAGTTTATCTATTTTTATTAATAATAAAGGACAGATAGGGGAAAAAGGGGGATTTTTACTTTTAAAACTTTTATTTTCTTATTTTTACACATTTTTTTTATACTTTATTACTTGTCCCACTAGGGGACTTGAGGGGAGGAGGCCCTGATCGCTATTTTAATACACTGCACTAAATGCGTAGTGTAGTGTATTAGAGCTGTCAGCTACTCACTGACAGCAAGCATAGTGGGCCCTGACTTTGTCAGGACCCCCTAGGCTTCCGTCGATGGCAAAGCCGGACGCCATTGTTTGGTGTCCGGTTGCCATAGTAACCATCGCCGGCCGCTATCGTGTAGCAGGCCGGCGATGGTAGCTTAACCCCTAAAAAGCTGCGATCTCTATTGAACGCAGCTTTTAAGGGGTTAATCAGCGGGGACACAGCGATTGGTCCCCGGTGTAGGAGCTGCTGTACGAGACAGCAGCTGTCACAGCTCCTGTATGTGTCGGGAGGACGGCCGAAATGGCCGTTACTCCCGAGACGTACTATTAGGTCATGGAGCGCGAACGATACAGCTACCATGACCTAATAGTACGTCCAGGAGCGGGAAGGGGTTAAGCCCCTCAAAAAAGCTTTGAGTGTATCCCATACACAAAGGCTACTTGTGCTTATTACATTAATCTGTAGGAAAAATTTCAATCCGGTCTCTAATAGCTCATCCTTGTTACATAGGCCCAATAAATCTACATTTATTCTATATCTTGGGATTTTGCCAGTTTATTGTAATGTTGTGCTTCATCAGAAGTCTCGGGTCACAATTTCCACATATTTCACAGAAAAAAATAGTGCAGCATGCAGAGCTATTCTTCCTGACAACACAACTGGACCCAATAAATCCAACACTGTCAATTTAGTTTTTCTACTCCTAAGACAAAGCAGAGCACCGGAAATTGACCGTGCAGGTATGAAATCAGCATTTGCTCCTTTTGATCATTGACTTTCTGTATAATATGCTGCCCTTAAAGAGGCTCTGTCACCAGATTATAAGTGCCCTATCGCCTACATAATCTGATCGGCGCTGTAATGTAGGTAACAGTGGTTTTTATTTTGAAAAACTGTCATTTTTGAGCAAGTTATGAGCAATTTTAGATTTATGCTAATTAGTTTCTTCATGACCAACTGGGCGTGTTTTTACTTTTTACCAACTGGGCGTTGTGGAGAGAAGTGTATGACGCTGACCAATCAGTGATCAATCAGCATCCTACACTTCTCATTGTTTCAGCCAAGTGTGATTGTGCAGTGAAAGAAGCTGGGCTGGAACAATGAGAAGTGTATGACGCTGATTGGTCACTGATAGGTCAGCCTCATACACTTCTCTCCACAACGCCGAGTTGGTAAAAAATAAAATCACGCCCAGTTGTCTATTAAGAAACCAATTAGCATAAATCTAAAATTGTTTATAACTTGGTCAAAAATGATTGTTTTTTTTAAATAAAAACCACTGCTGTTATCTACATTACAGCGGCAATCAGATTATGTAGGAGATAGGCCACTTATAATGTGGTGACAGAGTCTCTTTAAAGAGGCTCTGTCACCAGATTTTGCAACCCCTATCTGCTATTGCAGCAGATAGGCGCTGCAATGTAGATTACAGTAACGTTTTTATTTTTAAAAAAACGAGAATTTTTGGCCAAGTTATGACCATTTTTGTATTTATGCAAATGAGGCTTGCAAAAGTACAACTGGGCGTGTTTACAGTAAAAGTACAACTGGGCGTGTATTATGTGTGTACATCGGGGCGTTTTTACTTCTTTTACTAGTTGGGCGTTAGGAATGGGAGTGTATGATGCTGACGAATCAGCATCATCCACTTCTGTTCGTTAACACCCAGCTTCTGGCAGTGCAGACACACAGCGTGTTCTCGAGAGATCACGCTGTGACGTCACTCACTTCATGCCCCAGGTCCTGCATCGTGTCGGCCACATCGGCACCAGAGGCTACAGTTGATTCTGCAGCAGCATCAGCGTTTGCAGGTAAGTAGCTACATCGACTTACCTGCAAACGCTGATGCTGCTGCAGAATCAACTGTAGCCTCTGGTGCCGATGTGTCCTCGCTCATCCGACACGATGCAGGACCTGGGGCAGGAAGTGAGTGACGACACAGCGTGATCTCTCGAGAACACGCTGTGTCTGCACTGCCAGAAGCAAGCCTCATTTGCATAAATACAAAAATGGTCATAACTTGGCCAAAAATGCTCGTTTTTTTTAAAATAAAAACGTTACTCTTATCTACATTGCAGCGCCGATCTGCTGCAATAGCAGATAGGGGTTGCAAAATCTGGTGACAGAGCCTCTTTAACTAGGATAGAATATTCTACTGACAAATTTACTTTAAGCTGACCATATATATAAGACCACTATCTTCCCTAACTCCCCCCATAAACAGGACTACCTCTTTATGTCTAGGAACAATTTTGTTCGATTCTGTTCACACTAGTATCATGGTTTCCGTTAATAAAGGAAACCACGACACATTGCCGGATCTGTCGTCCAATAGATATTACCGGCAACTGACGGAACCCGTTGAATTGCAATGTGCTTCATTGCTTTGATGTGCTTCCATGTCAAATCTGACTTGAACTGCCGAGGGATGATACGAACGGAACATCTGATGGCAGCGTGAACATAGCCTTACTATTGTAAAATGTGATATTCACAAAAGGTGGAAACCAATACTTACACTTGTGAGCCTTCAGTCCATCAAATGAAACTGGTGCATATTCGTAATACTCATACTCCCACCTGTAGTTTGAGTTGGATTGTTGCGTATGAGATGTTTTACTCATATTTACACTGTGTTCAGACATATCTTACCTATGAAGACAAGAAAGATCATTTTATTTATTCTAATTTATTACTGAATTTCCTCTGTTGGCAAAATCATTCAAATTCAGGTTCTATTTTCTGTCATATAAATTCTGTCTGATAATTATCCTACTGATGGGTCACGGTCATTAAAGGGGTTGTCCAGGATTTTTTTTTTTTTCCAAAAAGTGTCCCCCAGCCTTGGTTTGCCTTTCCTAATACCCCCTATTAACCGTCTAACAAGTTTCTGTTTGATCTCCATCGTCACCGCTGCTCTGTTTGTTTACATCCCTTGCTTCTGGTCCTGGCTGTTTCCTGTCTTGTAACCCACCATACCCATGATCCCTTGCTGTATCTGAGGAGACAGCTTGCATCCCCCCCTTCCTCCAAAGCATCTCAGCTATTTTGCATACTGCCACACCCCTCTATGTTCACAGGATCATTACCTGCTCTAATTCCAGGCAGCTCCCTCCCTGCACACTGTCTTACACACTAATAATCATCATTATCCTTTGTGCCTCCATCTATCCCTGATCTAAGTACAGGCACCCATCTCCCTCCCCCGCCCCTTTCACAGCCTGATAAATGTAAGTCTGCCCACTCCACTTATGTCAGACATCTTGGTACACACAATCCAGTCAGCACATTTTCCTCACCTGCTGCTGGATCTGTTCCAAGAGATCCTGTATTAGGCCCTGTTCACACTGAGTTTTTTGCTGGCATAAAATTCTGCCTCAAAATTCGGTCTTGAATTTTGAGGCAGATTTTTACCAGCCTGCACGCCGCTTGCCACGTTTTTGTCCGCGACCATTGAGCGCCGCAAGCAAAAACGCAGCAAAAAACGCTTTCTCTGCCTCCCATTGAGGTCAATGGGAGGTCAGAGATGTAAACGCACGAAGTTGGGGTATGTCGCTTCTTTTTCCCGCAAACTGGTTTTACTGCACGCAGGAAAAAACGCCTCAGATTCCCATTGAAATCAATAGGAGGCGGTTTCGGACATTTTTTGGCACGTTTTCCAAAAATGCCTCCCATTGATTTCAATGGGAGGCAGAGGCGTTTTTTCCAGCGAGCGGTAAAACCGGCTCGTGGGAAAAAGAAGCGACATGCCCTATCTTTGGGCGTTTACTCCTCTGACCTCCCATTGACATCAATGGGAAGCAGAGAAAGCGTTTATCGCTGTGAAAAACGTGGCAAATGGTGTGCAGGCACATCAAAATCTGCCTCAAAATTTCAGATGGAATTTTGAGGCAGAATTTTCTGCCTGCAAAAAAACTCTGTGTGAACAGGGTCTTGCAGTGAAGCAATGCCACACAGGCCCCCTGTAAGCAATGCCACACAGCCCCCCTGTAGGTAATGCCACACGGCCCCCCTGTAGGTAATGCCACACGGCCCCTCTGTAGGTAATGCCACACAGCCCCCCTGTAGGTAATGCCACACAGCCCGCTTGTACATAGTCACCCCCCTTCCTGTAGGGGACGGCTCCTTCACTTCTCCTGGATCCGAATCCCCGACCACAGCAGTGGGGATTCCCTTCAGAAGTCCCTGACGTCACTGTGTCCATATATGGACAGTAAAGGCAGGGACTTCTCCTGGAGCGAAATCCCCGGCCACATCGTCGGCTTCACTGTCCATATATGGGCAACGCTGTGGCCGGGGATTAGTGATTCCGCTCCTCCTTCTCACATGCACTTCAGTGCGAGAGCTCCAAGAGTAAAGGAGGAGGCGTGGACGACGAGACAGGAGGAGGAGGGGGCGTGTACTATGATTGATGACGCTCCGTGTCTTTGCTCAGCCTGCACTTCCTGCTGTATAAAGACACGGCGCATCATCAACTAGGTCTACAGGCGGCGGGACCAGAGGAGGCGGAGCTCTGAAGAGCTCATGAAAAATCCGCCCGGCCCACTGCCTGTAAATGTAGTTTATGACGCGCCGTGCCTTTTTCAGCCGGAAGTGCTGACTGATCAAAGACACGTTACGTCACAGGAAATAAAAAATGAACCGTGGGTGTGGTCACGTGACCGCAGATCAGAATAGGGAAACGCTGGCACAGGTAAGTAGACACTACACCGTGTTCCAAATTATTATGCACATTGGATTTAAGTGTCATAAACATTTAATTATTAGTTTTTCAATTAAACTCATGGATGGTATTGTGTCTAAGGGTATGTTCACACGGCCAAATTTCAGACGTATACGAGGCGTATAATGCCTCGTTTTACGTCTGAAAATAGGGCTGCAATACGTCGGCAAACATCTGCCCATTCATTTGAATGGGTTTGCCGACGTACTGTGCAGACGACCTGTTATTTACGCGTCGTCGTTTGACAGCTGTCAAACGACGACTCGTAAAAATACAGCCTCGTCAAAAGAAGTGCAGGACACTTCTTTCAGACGTTTATGGAGCTGTTTTCTCATAGACTCCAATGAAAACAGCTCCAAAAACGAGTTGGTAAAAAAATGAGTTGGTAAAAATGCGAGTTGGTAAAAAAACGTCTGAAAAGCAGGGTCTGTTTTCCCTTGAAACAGCTCTGGATTTTCAGACGTTTTGGTTGACTACGTGTGAACATACCCTAAGGGTATGTTCACACAACCTATTTTCAGGCGTAAACGAGGCGTATTATGCCTCGATTTACGCCTGAAAATACGGCTCCAATATGTCGGCAAACATCTGCCCATTAATTTGAATGGGTTTGCCGACGTACTGTGCCGACGACCTGTAATTTACGTGTCGTCGTTTGACAGCTGTCAAAAGACGACGCGTAAAATTACAGCCTCGTCAAAAGAAGTGCAGGACACTTCTTGGGACATTTTTGGAGCCGTTTTCTCATAGACTCTATTGAAAACAGCTCCAAAAACGGCCGTGAAAACGCCGCGAAAAACGCAGTGAAAAACGTGAGTTGCTCAAAAAACGTCTGAAAATCAGGTGCTGTTTTCCCTTGAAAACAGCTCCGTATTTTCAGACGTTTTTGGCTCAGCGTGTGAACATACCCTTAGGGCTCTTTGGATCATTGTAATCAATCTCAGACACCTGTGATAATTAGTTTTCCAGGTGTGCGCAATCAAAGGAAAACTACTTAAGAAGGACGTTCCACATTATTAAGCAGGCCAGGTTTCAAGCAATATAGTTACATAGTTAGTACGGATGAAAAAAGACACATGTCTATCAAGTTCAACCAAGGGAAGGGAAAAGGGAAGGAAAAATTTCTACACATAGGAGCTAATATTTTTTTGTTCTAGGAAATTATCTAACCCTTTTTTAAAGCCATCTACTGTCCCTGCTGTGACCAGCTCCTGTGGTAGGCTATTCCATAGATTCACAGTTCTCACGGTAAAGAAGGCTTGTCGTCTCTGCAGGTTGAACCTTTTTTTCTCCAGACGGAGGGAGTGCCCCCTTGTTTTTAGAGGGGGTTTTACAAGGAACAGGATTTCACCATATTTTTTGTATGTGCCATTAATATATTTATATAAGTTAATCATGTCCCCCCTTAGTCATCTTTTTTCAAGGCTAAATAGGTTTAATTCTTTCAATCTTTCCTCATAACTTAAATTCTCCATGCCCTTAATTAGCTTCGTTGCTCTTCTTTGTATTTTTTCCAACTCCAGGGCATCCTTTCTATGAACTGGAGCCCAGAACTGAACTATGGGAAAGAAAAAGGATCTCTCTGCTGCCGAAAAGCGTGAAATAGTGCAATACCTTGGACAAGGTATGAAAACATTGGATATTTCAAGAAAACTTAAGTGTGATCATCGTACTGTGAAAATATTTGTGGCTGATTCAGAACACAGACAGGTTCATTCAGATAAAGGCATAATGAGGAAGGTTTCTGCCAGATAAATTAATAGGATTAGGAGAGCAGTTGCTAAAATGCCATTGCAAAGCAGCAAACAGGTATTTGAAACCGCTGTTGCCTCTGGAGTCCTGCGAACCTCAAGGTGTAGGATCCTCCAGAGGTTTGCAAGTGCGCATTAAGCTATTATTCGGCCACCCCTAAACAATGCTCACAAGCAGAAACGATTGCAGTGGGCTCAGAAATACATGAAGACTAATTTTCAAACCGTGTTGTTTACTGATGAGTGCCGTGCAACCCTGGATGGTCCAGATGGATGGAGTAGTGGATGGTTGGTGAATGGCCACCATGTCCCAACAAGGCTGCGACGTCAGCAAGGAGGTGGCGGAGTCATGTTTTGGGCTGGAATCATGGGGATCGAGCTGGTAGGCCCCTTTAAGGTCCCTGACGGTGTGAAAATGACCTCTGCAAAGTACGTAGAGTTTATGACTGACCACTTTCTTCCGTGGTACAAAAAGAAGAACCGTGCCTTCCGTAGCAAAATTATCTTCATGCATGACAATGCACCATCTCATGCTGAAAATAATACCTCTGTGTCATTGGCTGCTATGGGCATAAAAGGAGAGAAACTCGGTGTGGCCCCCATGTTCTCCTGACCTCAACCCTATTGAGAACCTTTGGAGCATCCTCAAGCAAAATATCTATGAGGGTGGGAGGCAGTTCACATCAAAACAGAAGCTCTGGATCGCTATTCTGACATTCTGCAAAGATATTCAAGCAGAAACTGTCCAAATACTCACAAATTCAATGGATGCAAGAATTGTGAAGGTGATATCAAAGAAGGGGTCCTATGTTAACATTTAACTTGGCCTGCTAAGTTTTTTTTTTATTGAAAGAGCTTTTGATTTCTGTAAATATGACATCCTGATGCTGCAAATTCAACAAATTACCATTTTAGTTCTCTTTACAACCTTTAAAATGTTTTGATCTCTGTTGTGCATAATAATTTGAAACAGTGCATTTTGAGTTTTTTACTTCTAAAAAAAAATCTGTTATCATTACGAGATTTGTTCAATAAAATTCGCATTATACTCGAACGGTTGATGGCTTGAAGATTATACTGGCTGTCATTTGCATCGACTATTTAGGAAAATCAGTGAAAAATAACGTTTGCATAATAATTTGGAATGCGGTTTATATTAGAAATGTTATTAAATATGTCTAATTAAGTTAAAATTTATGTCTGAGATTAACATTGTTTCCGTTCAGCCCCTGATATGGCTCTGCCTACCTTTGAAAATCATTTCCCACAATGTCCAGGGCTTTAACTCCCCACACAAATGTTCAAAGGCCTTCCACTTCTACAAAACTTGTCACGCCGACATCATTTAACTTCAGGAAACTAGATTTTCCACCACCTCTCGTCCAAAATACTTGAGTTCGCACTTCCCAATCTTCGATGGAGCTTATGCTCACAAAGAAGAGACGAGAAGTAGTTATCGCCTTTAGGAGGAATCTTCCTTTTATCTGTACCAAGGAAATTGTTGATCCTACTGGACGCTATATGATATTAGTGGGAACGCTATATGATGTCGACGTGACTCTTGTAGGTTATTATGTCCCCATTGACTTCCAGACACACTTTTTCTCTCACTTTTTTAAACTCAACACCCATTGCCAAGGACTTTTACTGGTCATGGGTGACTCGAACTTAATAATTAACCACTCCTTAGACAAATCCTCAGCCCCAGGTGCATCTACACCCCATACACCCTCTTCTGATTTCAACGACATGCAACACCTCCACAACCTCCACGATATCTGGCGCGAACTCAACCCCTCAGCAAAAGATTTCACCTTCTACTCCTGCCCTCACGCTTCCTTTAGCCGCATTGATCATATTTTCACTTCCCAAAGATCCTTGCCACTTTGCTCTAGAGCTAAAATTGTAAGAACACCCTGGTCGGACCACAACCCTGTGGAGGTCTCTTACTTCTTTAATCCCGTGGGGCTCTTTTACTTTGCGCCTCAATTACTCCATTTTGTCTTCTAAGGACAACTTCGCACAAGTTCAAGATGCTGCGAAGGAATATTTTGAACTCAATGTAGGGTCCTACATCTTCCCCAATTATATTGTGGGAAGCCCATAAAGCTACATTGCAAGGAGCCCTCATTCGCTTAGGGTCCATTAAAAAGAAAACCAGAGAACGGAAAATTTCAGATTTATATAAAACCTTAGAACAACGAGAAAGTGCATGGAAACAAAACCCCTTACATGCCAATAAGAACTCTATGGAAGCTATTAAATTGGAACTGAACCTTCTCTTGACAGAGCAAGTTAAAGGAAAACTTAGATGGTCTAAACAACGTTATTACTCTCAAAGTAACAAACCAGGTAAACTCCTGGCTCATCAATTGAGGGTTCCTGACTCACAAAGAGATCACATTAAGTTGAGAACCTCTGCGGGTACTATAACAGCTGACCCTAGTAAAATTACATCCCTATTCCAAAACTTTCTCTCCAACCTGTATTCTTCTCTTCCTGCATTTGATTCCATGAGGGTGGAGCGCCTATTCGCTAACCTGACCTTTTCAGAGATCTCGCCTTCCAATCTTGACACATTGGAGGCCGAGATCTCTGAAACAGAGTTTCAGGAGGCCATCAAGGACTTGAAACTCCCCAAATCCCCTGGTCCAGACGGATTTTGCTCACTGTATTAAACAAAAAAACTCTCCCCATTATTGATTCCACATTTAACCCAACTCTTTAACGCCTTTAGATCTGGCACTGCTCCTTCCATCTACCCTTAATGCCCATATTGTGATGATACCCAAACCCCAAAAAGACTCTCACCTTATTGCTAACTACAGGCCGATATCCTTGTTGAATACTGATATTAAACTCCTGGCCAAAAGATTGGAATACAAAATATTAAATATTTTAATATATTTTAATGAATATTAAATACAATAGGAGACTAATCTCTCCCCATTTACCTCATCTCCTTATGGCATTATCCCCTTTTTACCCCAGGAGCAGACAATTATCACTCCCTTAAATGGTGGTGGCCTCATGGTATTTTGAGGGTTCATCACCTTCTCTCACCTACCCATTCTCGGATTCTCTCGTTCTGTGATCTTCAAACTTCTAAAAACATTCCTAGTAGTGAGTTGCTCCGCTATCTGCAGATCAAGAACTGGGTTACCTCACTCCTTGGCAACAAAGCTGATACCGACTCTTACTCTCCATTCGAGAGAATCTGCGAAACATGCCCAACCTCTAGAGGTGTAATATCCATACTATACAAATGGCTCCTCAGTCATGCAACTCCTCCTACATTGATAAATGGAATCGGGATTTGGGGACAACAATTTAAACAGCAGATTGGCGTGCTATTTGGAGAACAGTCTCACACTGCTCCATTAACACAACAATTATGGAATCCACTTATAAAGTCATGATGCGGTGGTACTTAGTCCCTAGCCAAATTGCACATGCATTTCCTACCTATCCTGCCTCCTGTTTCCGTGGTTGCCCCACACCCGTTGACATGTACCACATATGGTGGTACTGTCCTAAGCTCACCAGATTCTGGAGCAGAGTTTTTGGTCTTATCCAGAGCCTGTTTGGTATAATTCTCCGCAAAGATCCCAAACTTGCACTCCTTCATCTCAAACCTCCTGAGCTTACACACGCACAATTTCAGCTATTTTCCTACATTCTTATAGCAGCCAAAATGACCATAGCCCGTTCTTGGAAAAAACTTTCAGTTACATTCGCTGACGTCAAATCAAGAATGGATCAAATGTTTATTAATGGGAAGCTCATCTGCATTTTACTTGACAAGATTACAAGGTTTGAGAAACTTTGGCGCCCCTAGACCAACTATGCCTACCGCCACCTACTTGCCACCATGATTACAGAATTGTAATTTTTCCTAGCTCTCAGACTGACTTACCAACATACCCTTCCCCTCTTCCCCACCCTCTTTCTCCCTCCTTTTACTACTTATTGCTATCATTTGTTATTACTATGCTTTGACCGAGACTCTGTGATACCTGTTCAAGTTCTTTCTTCTGTCATATGTTGCTCATTTCTTTCTGTCAATCTTATGCATAAAATGTATATACCTATTTTTACTGCAAACCTTAATTAAACTTATTAAACAGAATTTTTTTTTAATAAAAATGCCAAAAAAAGGTCATTATTTTGTATAAAATATTTTATTGCCGATACATTACATAAAAACAGAAATCCTACATATATTAGGTATCTACATGACCATAATAACCTGAAGAATTTATTTAGTGTGAAATGTGAACGGGATAAAACTAACAAAAAAAATGACAAGAATTGCATTAACCTATAGTCACAAAATAAATGTTATGATATAACGTGCAAAGTAATTTTTTTTTCTACCCCAAAACCACACAGAAAAAAAAATACAATTTATCCTGCATAAAACAAAGTCTCATACAGCCACGTCAATGAAAAAAAATAAAACAATTATGGCTGGTGAAAGGCAGAGAGGCAAAATCTAAAAAAATGTAACAGGTCATTAAAGCCTGATAAATTAACGGGTTAACCCACTTCTGCTTTTACTATTGAATAATACATAGTACTAAATGAGTGTTGTGTATATATCACGTGGTTGACAACATGCCAGCTCTGATGGCTTAGTTTAAATAGCTCTGGATAGGGTTAAAAAGCAATCTATGGCTCTGGTACTTCATCCAACTTCAGTGACAGTGCGATCAACCATCCAAAAGCAACAATTTATCCCAAAAGAGTCATAAAGCGATCTCACCCAGGCAACTAAAAAAATCCTTCTTAGTCACTGGAAGAGTCAGGACCCTCCCTCTTTAGAGGAATGGTTTGCTTAAATATCCCTCTTAAAGAGAACCTGTCACCTGCCCAAAAAAACTGCAGCTGACATCTCGGTTAGATGGCAGACGCCTCAAAGATTCTGCCACTTTTTTTCTTCTACCGTTGCTGAGATATCGGGGCCGTTAGCTCTGGTGTCCGATATGCAAATAAGACCTATGACTATCAAGTGGGTGGTAACCCCTTATCAAGTGACAAGTGTTACCCACCCACTTGACAAATACCTGTCACTTGATAAGAAAATCCAACCGTAGAACACATTCCGCACGACTTTTCTGACTTTTTCTTTTCTGCAGCGTGTCGTGAGATTTGCAAAATCTCATTGACTTTGCTGCTACTGTAAACGCTGCAAAATTTCGGCACAGAACTCTGTTGCGTAAATTCCGCAGCGTATCCTGTCTGTGGGAACATACCCTTAGGATATACGTTTTTATATAGCGTAAACATTGCAGAACTGTGTTTTTCCTTCCAGGGATAGTTTTATATGTTAGAAAGAATGCAGGAAATGTGTGAATTGTAGTGATAAGCTGTGGTGCTGCTCTTCATACTAGACATGTATATTGTAATAAATGTTGTTTTTTTTACATTCAGTAAACTTTGAAGACATTACATTGTCTATCATTTAGCCTTGCTGAGACGAATAGACCTCCAGCAGCAGTGTGATAAGATCCAGGCGTGGGAGTCTGTGAGTCTGCAGCAGCCAAGGACAAGAAGCAAGAAGCTCATTTGCTATATTATAATTGTGTACGCATTTTGGTTTTGACAAACATGCTTTCTTTAGGGTAAGGCCACACGGAGTGGCCCTGGCATGGTTGCGACGTGGCTAACCACGTCATATACCCTGTTAATGGCCGCGCGTTATTGCGCCCTTTACCAGAAAAATCATGCGGCCATAAAGGGTGTATTAATTAATGGCCGCACAATTTTGCAGATAAAGGGACGTTTTACCCACATTAACGCAGGCCATTAACAGGGTATTTGACAGCTGCGCCAAACATGGTGCCAGCGCGGTTGGTGGTCGTGTCACGACCATGTCAGGGCCGCTCCGTGTGGCCTTACCCTTATGTTTCAATGGCACATTTGATTTCACAGCTTTGATCAAGAATACTTCTTCCCCCAAATTGTTTAACTAGGCAGGGAAAGCAACTAACCTTCTGCTCGTTTGTAGGAGCAAAACGAACTGGCCATCCTTAGGGTATGTTCACACGGCAGCGTCCGTAAAAACAGCTGAAATTACGGGGCTGTTTTCAGGAGAAAACAACTCCGTAATTTCAGGCGTAATGGCATGTTGAGGCACTATTTCGCTGCATCCATTACGGACGTAAATGTTTTGGAAGTCAATGGAAAACGGCTCCATTTACGTCTGAAGAATTGACAGGCACTTCTTTGACGCGGGCGTCTTTTTTACGCCCCGCATTTTGACAGCCGGGCGTAAAATAAAATGACTGTGTGCACAGAACATCGTAAGACCCATTCTAATGAATGGGCAGATGTTTGCCAACGCTATCGAGGCGCATTTTCGGACTTAAATCGAGGCGCAAAACGGCCGAATTACGTCCGTAAATAAGCCGTGTGAACATACCCTCAGACACGTGCTATCCCTGTATAACTTTGTTTTCCCTGAAAACAGCCCCGTAATTTCAGGCGTAATGGCATGTTGAGGTGCTATTTCGCTGCGTCCATTACGGACGTAAATGGAGCTGTTTTTCCATGGAGTCAATGGAAAACGGCTCCATTTACGTCTGAAGAATTGACAGGCACTTCTTTGACACGTGCTATCCCTGTATAACTTTGCTTCAGTGCTGACAATTTGGACTAGAACCACTTATTTTACTTGATTATAAATAGTGCACATTTTTGTGATTTTTCTTTTGTTGGGAAATACAGTGGATATTTTTGTGTGAACCCGAACTAAATCATGAGTTTCGTAAAATGGGCTCTTGTTTGTCTATCTGTCTATATTATTATATGTTCACCAGTCACCTGCTGAATAGCTAAAAAGATCTCAGAGAAGAAGGAAGTTACAAACCAAAGGGGATGGCAACAGGTGACATAGAATGGAGGGAGGAGGAAGGTGGGACCTTATAGGGAGGCGCATACTGCAATGAATTGAGTTATTTTGTCGCTTCCAAAAACAAAGTTAGTTCAGCCTAAATATTTAAACTATTCAAGTTTGTTTTTCAATTTCATTTTCAGTAAGTGCAGGCTGCCCAACAGAGCCCAAAGACCTGACAATTTGAGATGTGACGTCTCATCCAATGTGACTGTTGCCGCCAATCACAGGCTGCAGAGGTCATATGGGATCAAACGTCATCCCAGGAGGCCAGACTGCAGGACGTCAGAGGAATGTAAGGGTATGTTCACAAATCAGGCTTATTTCAAAGCGTAAGGGTATGTGCACACACACTAATTACGTCCGTAATTGACGGACGTATTTCGGCCGCAAGTACCGGACCGAACACAGTGCAGGGAGCCGGGCTCCTAGCATCATAGTTATGTACGATGCTAGGAGTTCCTGCCTCTCCGTGGAACTTCTGTCCCGTACTGAAAACATGATTACAGTACGGGACAGTTGTCCTGCAGCGAGGCAGGGACTCCTAGCATCGTACATAAGTATGATGCTAGGAGCCCAGCTCCCTGCACTGTGTTCGGTCCGGGACTTGCGGCCGAAATACGTCCGTCAATTACGGACGTAATTAGTGTGTGTGCACATACCCTAAGGCTGTGTTCACACAAAGTTTTTTGCAGGAGGAAAATTCCTCCTGCAAAAACTGCTCCAGACGTTTTTTGCACAGTGGTCTGACAAAAACTCGCCTCAAGATAGGTCATGTCGCTTCTTTTTACCGCGACGCGGTTTTTCCGCTCGCGGTAAAAAAAAACTCGTCCGCCTCCCATTGAAATAAATGGGAGGCATTTTCGGGCGGCTTTTGACGAGTTTTTTTCGGAGCGGTTTCCGTGCCAAAAAACTCGTCAAAAAACTCAGTGCGAACAGGGCCTCGTGTTACGCTCCAAAATACACATAAAATAATATTTCAATGGGAAATACATTGTCCTCTTCACATGAGGCATATTTTTACGATGCTGAATTAAAAAAAAAAACACCTTGTAAAAAGAAGTACCATGTCACTTTTTGAAGCATTGTTGGAGCCGATTTTCCATTGACACTACAAAAAAAACCGACTTAAAAAAAAGCCTCAAAATAAGCTTCAACTTAAAAAAAGCTTCATTATCAGCTTCAAAAACGCCTTGGATTTAGAGGCTGTTTTCACATGAAACGTCAGCCCAGGAGGCCAGCCTGGACGCAGGGGCATAGACATCTGGGTAAGTATAATCTTTTTTTGAGTTGTGTTTTTTGCGGTGGAATTGCAGATTTTCTGACGCAAAAATCACAACATCTGCTAATCGTTGTTGGTTTGACCTCCCATTGAATTCAATGACGAAAACCTGCAACAGAAAAGCAGCAATTACGAATCATAAATTGACATGCTACAGATTAACCCCTTAAGGACACGGACAATTTTGGCCTTGAGGCCAGAGCAATTTTTTTACATTTCCCCTCTTTGCATCCCGACGCTCATAACGCTTTTATTTTTTGTACGACGTAGCTGTATGAGACTTTGTTTTTTGCGGGACGAGTTGTACTTTATGTAGGTACCATTTTTTGATACAAATACATTATCGTTTAATTTCTAGAAATTTTTATTTTGGCAAATCGTTTAATATTTATTTTTTTACACCATACACCGATCATCATAAATAATGTTATACATTTGTTGTACAGGTTGTTACGGTCGTGGCGATACCAAATATGTCTATATTATTTCATGTTTTGGGACTTATATTTTAAAAAGTTTATTTATTATAAAAAAAATGTGTGTTTCTGTGTATTTTTTTTACTTTTTATTTATTTATCATTAATTTTTTTTTACATTCATTTAACTTTTTTTTTTAATCCCATAAAGGGATTTATCATTTTGATTTTTATTTTGTAACTGCAATGTACTGGCATAGATCTATATGCCAGTACATTAGCCTGTTACTGATTGTACACAGGCAGTTGTTAGGGCATACCTCAGTATGCCCTAACAACAGGAAATATGTTCAGACAGCCCTGGGGTCCTTCAATGGACCCTGGGCTGTCTGGCCATATGAGTTGTTGGCTTTGATCTCGTCACAGTTATTTTCTGTGACGGGATCAATGTGCAGTCCCCCCTCTTTGAACGCCGCGATCTGCTTTCATCGCGGCGTTCAAAGGGTTAACGGCGGAGAGAAGATGTTTCTCTTCTCTCCACTGTCAGAGCGGGGACGTGGCTGTGTATTACAGCCGTTGCCCCGCTCTCGATCGCGCGCACAGACGCGCGCAGGGACGGCTGTCACACAGGACGAGTATGCTCGTCCTAATGCGCGAAGTGCTCGCCGCTCAGGACGAGCATACTCGTCCTGTGTCGGCAACCAGTTAAAAGACCTCACCGCAGGTCAATTTCTGAAAGTTGTTTTCTGCTTTTTTTTTACCCAGCGTGTGGATGAGATTTCTTCAAACCTCATCCACTCTGCTGCTACTGTATTATGATGCGGATTTTCCACAATTAACGGTATCAACAATACTGAGGACTGATGGTCTAAAAAGACAACATATTTTTTTCTTTTAATATTCAGTATTCGGCCTGAATTCACCAAACGGCCGCCAGGGCGGATACGCTGTGTACTTTACGCAGCATATTCGCCTTGTGTGAACGTAGCTTGTCAACACTTATGGAATTGCTGCGTATTTTCCATCCCGGATTGCGAACAAAAAATACGAAGTGAAATACAGTAGCAGCAAAGTGGTTGTGATTTAACAAATATCATCCACGCACTGCGGATTAGTTCCGTCGAGAAATTCATCTGCGGTGCGTAATTTTATTTCCGAAGCACGTCAATTATTTCTGCAGGAAGTGGAATGATTTCCTGTGTTTTTCTGATGTACTGTGTAATTTGCTGCGTACTATAATAATAGCGCTAGGTTTAAGCTTACTGGAAATTTGCGAGTTTTCTCCATGTGCTTATTTTAACAATCCAGTTTAAGAGTCTCTGAATGCAGTCCGGCTGCTCAGTTGGCAGCGTTTGGAAAACACGAGAATGTCAAGTTTGGGCAGCCCCTTTTTAGATACTGCTACAGTGCTATCTGTAGATATTGCCACAGTGCTCTCTGTAGATAGTGCTGCACCCCCTGTAGATAATGCCACATTGCCATCTGTAAATAATGCCACCACCACCCCTCACCTCCCCCGTAGATAATACAACACCCCACCTAGATAATGCCACAGTGCCCTCTGTAGATGGTGCCACAGTGCCCTCTGTAGATGGTGCCACAGTGCCCTCTCTAGATATTGCCATAGTGCCACAATGACCTCTGTAGATAGTGCCACACATACCCACATAGTGCCACACCCTATAGATATGCCCCACACACCCTCTATATATAGTGCCACACTCCACCCCCCCTATAGATAGCGCCACATTTCCAGGAGTAGTGCATTTATACCGCAAACCACAGAGAATATGTACTGAAAATGAAGGCTAGCTGCAGTGCCCCCATAACATTCATTTATATAATAGCCACAGTGCCCCTATAGCTGATTACCTTACAAGGTTAGTTACTCTCTTCACTTATTATAGCTCGGGATCGTGATGTATCAGGGTATCATTTTTCTCAGTAACATATTCCATAAGGACAGTGACTGATGTGAGTGCTAACAGAATTGCTGATAAAAGGTTGCTGCATTATTAGTATGTACGACACGTAAGCCCATACGGCTACCGAGGTTCTTTTAGCAGGTACATAAACAATGCAGACATGTTAGAGGAATGCAAAAGAAAAGCAAAATCCATACACTCAGCCTTTAGATTGTAAGCTCTTATGGCAATGTCCTTTACCCTATTGTCATTTTGTAAGTGTATTGCTTCCCCCTTATAATGCATTGAAGAATATGTTGCCTTTATCGAATAATAGTTATTATTATAGCAATCCTAGCCCAACATTTATTATATTTATTACAACAGAAACAATGCAATGTGTCCTGAGGTTTCACAGGATCTCCTCTTCCAATACATGAAAACCTTTATAAGCAAAGCCTTGTAACACAAGAGTTAGGGACCAAATGGTAAAAAACAAAAAAAACTTAGATCATTATTTTTTTTACTGACCTCTTTCCATTCTGCATGCAACAACCCACAATAGTCTTGTCATCACTAGACCCCACAGTTTTTTCCTCCTCACTTTACACCTGTGGCACAAATGTCAGGTATGCTCAACGTTATTCCAGGACTATTCTGTGGAGTGGTCCATAGGTTAAACCAGACCCCCAAAAAGAGTCCACGGCAAGAAAAGGTTAAAGCTTTATAAAGAATCGGTGGGAATAATCACTGAAAACAGGGCAGTAAACCTCAGTCAGTCATATTAAATGTATAGCATATGATATAACACTCCTAGAAATAAAACATGGACATCTATTCTAGAAGTTTGTGCTGTCATTAAATCCCTGTGAATATGAACAGTCAGAATACAATGCATTATAGGTTCAATGAAGAAATTGTACTCACCGTTCACTGTAGCAACGAGCTCAAAATTTGGCATCACACTCGCAGCAATGGACTTCTCCGACTCTCAGTACCATGCGGACCTAAAAATCAATGCCCATGCGAACTGGAAAATGTGGCCACCACTAGCACGTAGTGAGAGAGTTAGAACACGAGGTGGCGCTGTTAGTTACAGAAGTGCTGAACGCTCCTTCACATCCCGAGTACTGGATACAAGGCAATGTATTGTTTTGGTAAGGTAGCAAAGCATGATGGGGAGTGGTCTATCTAATAGGGTATTCTGTTCCTCTATTTCTGTGATACCAGGTGTAGAGATATTTCTGTTATCAGCAGCCATGACTACTGACCAATGCAATGGGAGCCATTTATCAAAAGAAAAAGCTGCACAGAATGTCTTATTGTGGAAGTGGTTAAGAAAATAACACATGACGTTTTCCATATTTGTATAACAGGTTGCCTTCCTCTTTGTGGATTTAGCTAAAAATTGCGCAGATATCTGCCTCGTGCATAGAGCGCGCACAATAGTTTGTAAACAAAATAAATAGTTGTACATTTTCTTACAGAACTGTCTATATACGTCCTATTACAGCGTATAGATGTCATTGAGGGGCTATGAGCCAGAGCAGAGAGGCACTCTGTTGTCAAAGCATTACACGGACAGCCATTTATTGGACTAGCAGTTGGTTGATTCCTTCCGACTTCACCAATGGGAAAGGGGAATTAAAGCCTCGTGCACACGACCGTATCTGTGTGCATGGTCCCTGATTATGGCACGGACTGCCCAAGAAGTGTCATCCGCGTGCCGTCGGCAATCACGGACCATGCACACACACAAGAGTGCTTTGAATTTAATGACCCCGGACCGCAAATGCGGCCCGTAAAATGACGTTCTATGTTTTTTTCAGGTCTGGGCTCCTGGCAATGCCCGGACTGTGGAAACCACGGTCATGTGCATTGGCGCATAGGATATAATGTGCCCTATACTATTTGAGAATTGCAGTTCCGCAATTGCGGATAGTATGCAGATGCAAATGCACAGTCGTGTGCATGGGGCCTAAGACATTGCCAGACCGTGCTGGGAGCAGCTTATCTCTCGTGGGAATGAGGGAGAAATCCAACATGCCTGATCCTTCAATCCCTGACCGGAGGAGAGTCAGGAAGCCTCCATACACATTAGATAGTTGGCTAGTCTCTCCGATCGGCGGGTTCAGATTTCTTTTATCTAATAGGTATAGCCACTTAGTTCTACATGCAGAGAAACTTCTGGCAAGACGCGCCTTCCCTGGTGATAACAGTTGGATGCCGGAGATTAGAGAAGCCGGTCCCGCCAGTGATCATCTAAACGCTTTTAATTGAAAAGGATTGGACTTTAGACAACCCTTTTCAATATATTCTTACTGAATGTACTATATGCATTTTGCTCTGCCATAATCATACAAGGTATATTTCGCTCTTAAATACAGAGCTGTAAAAACGTACCCTGGCCTGATTTTTCTTCTTTTGCATTCACCAAACTTGTTTCAGATCTTCAAACAAAATGTTGCACAGTCTTCCTTGATGACGACACGACTCTTCGTCCTATGTCCTATGCACAAGCAGTAGTACATCGATTACATAGAGTACCGCGGGGCCGGCCACATGACGAAGACTCGTGTCGTCATTAAGCAACACTGTGCAACTAGACTTCCGGTCCCCCGCAAAAATCTATTCAAATCTCATAATCAGCATGTCGGGGGACTGGAATGTATATTATTGGGTGTACTCACATACTGCAGTGAGTACACTGCTAATACTTTTCAGTCCCTCACATAACCCCTTAAGGACGCAGCCTGTTTGGGCCTTCAGCACACAGACGATTTTTTTAAATCTGACTTGTCTTAGTTTATGTGGTAATAACTTGGGAATGCTTTTACGTATCCAAGCGATTCTGAGATTGTTTTCTTGTGACATATTGTACTTGTTAGTGTTAGTGAAAAAAATTGGTCGATAAATTCAGTATTTATTTGTGAAAAACACCAAAATTTTGAGAAAATTTGCAAAAATTAGCATTTTTCTTAATTTGAATGTATATGCTTGTAAGACAAATAATAATACCACACAAAATAGTTAATAGTTAAAGGGAACCTGTCACCAGCATTTTAGCTATAAAGCCAGCAATACCTGGTGAAAGCGGGTGAAAAATCATTGTCATCTAAGTTATAAATATGTTCTAAGTAAGCTCTGTAGCTTTAGTATTCCGTTTTTCAGTGGTCCCACGCCGTATGCAAATGAGCAGAAAAGAGTCAAATCTTCATCTGAAAAGAGTCAGATTTTCATTCCTCCAGCGTCTCAGAGTGGACTCCACCTCCTTCTTTTTGATCGACAGCTCCTTAGCCAGTCAGGGCCGGACAGGTGGCAATGGTGGGCGGGGTTAAGAAGCTGCGTCCCAGAGGGAAAAATAATTAACATAAAAGGCGGGAAGAGTTTAAACGACGATATTTACCGACAGAGGAGGACTTCAGGAAAGAAGAGAACAGGAACGAACTCTGGACAGCTGCGGCCATTGAGGGGTCAGGCGAGTTTAACAGGTAAGATGTTGATGACAGGATCCCTTTAACATTTCCCATATGTCTACTTTTTGTTTGCATCGTTTTTTGAACGTCCTTTTGTTTTCTAGGACGTTACAAGGCTTAGAACTTTAGCAGCAATTTCTCACATTTTCAAGAAAATTTCAAAAGGCTATTTTTTTATGGACCAGTTCAGTTCTGAAGTGGCTTTGAGAGCCTTATATATTAGAAACCACCCATAAATCACCCCATTTTTAAAAAATGCACCCCTCAATGTATTAAAAACGTCATTCAGAAAGTTTCTTAACTCTTTAGGCGTTTCACAGGAATTAACCCCTTCCCGCTCCTGGACGTACTATTAGGTCATGGCAGCTGTATCGTTCGCGCTCCATGACCTAATAGTACGTCTCGGGAGTAACGGCCGTTTCGGCCGCCCTCCCGACACATACAGGAGCTGTGACAGCTGCTGTCTCGTACAGCAGCTGTCACAGCTCCTACAGCGGGGACCGATCGCTGTGTCCCTGCTGATTAACCCCTTAAAAGCCGCGTTCTATAGAGATCGCGGCTTTTTAGGGGTTAAGCTGCCATCGCCGGCCTGCTACGCGATAGCGGCCGGCGATGGTGACTATGGCAACCGGACACAAAACAATGGCGTCCGGCAATGCCATAGACGGAAGCCTAGTGGGTCCTGACAACGTCAGGACCCACTATGCTTGCTGTCAGTGAGTAGCTGACAGTTCTAATACACTGCACTACGCATGTAGTGCAGTGTATTAGAATTGCGATCAGGGCCTCCTGCCCTCAAGTCCCCTAGTGGGACAAAGTAATAAAGTAAAAAAAAAGTTAAAAAAAGATGTGTAAAAATAAGAAAATAAAAGTTTTATAAGTATTAAAAGTAAAAATCCCCCTTTTTCCCTTATCAGTCATTTATTATTAATAAAAATATATAAACAAACAAATAAACTATACATAATTGATATCGCCGCGTCCGTAACGGCCTGAACTTCAAAATTATTTTGTTATTTATCCCGCACGGTGAACGCCGTAAAAGAAAATAATAATAAACCGTACCACAATCACAATTGTTTGGTCACTTCACCTCCCAAAAAATGGAATAAAAAGAGATCGAAAAGTCGCATGTACCGAAAAATTTTACTGATCGAAACTACAGTTCGTTACGCAAAAAATAAGTCCTCGCACGGCTTTATTGATTGAAAAATAAAAAAGTTCTGGCTCTTAGAATAAGGTAACACAAAAAATGAATGATTGTTTACAAAATGTATTTTATTGTGCAAACGCCATAAGACATAAAAAAAACTATAAACATATGGTATCGACGTAATCGTATCGCCCCGCAGAATAAAGTGAATATGTCATTTATAGCGCACGGTGAACGCTGTAGAAAAAAAATAGAATAAAAAAACAATAGTAGAATTGCTGTTTTTTAGTCACCACGCCACCTAAAAATAGAATAAAAACTGATCAAAAAGTCGCATGCATGACATGAAAACTGCAATGGATTCCTCAAGGGGTCTAGTTTCCAAATTGGGGTCACTTTTGGGGGGTTCCCAATGTTTTGGCACCACAAGACCTCTTCAAACCGGACATGGTGCCTAATAAAAAAGAGGCCTCAAAATCCACTAGGTGCTCCTTTGCTTCGGAGGCCGGCGCTTCAGTCCATTACCGCACTAGGGCCACATGTGGGATATTTCTCAAAACTGCAGAATCTGGGTAATACGTATTAAGTTGCGTTTCTCTGATAAATCCTTTTGTGTTATAAAAAAAATGGTATAAAGAGGATTTTCTGACAAAAACAAATATGTAAATTTCACCTCTACTTTGCTCTAAATTTCTGTGAAACACCTAAAGGGTTCATAAACTTTCTAAATGCTGTTGTGAATACTTTGAGGGGTCTAGTTTCTAAAATGGGGTGTTTGATAGGGGTTTCTAATATATGGGCCCCTCAAAGCAACTTCAGAACTGAACTGGAACCTAAAAAAATAAATAAATGAGGCAATACTTCGCTTCTTACATTATACTGATAATGAGCCGTGCCCACCACGAGATGACCCCAGTTTTGACCGTTTGTATAAACGGAGACACCTATTAGACCGTTCCAGTGCCCAGTTTTCCCAAGCATACACCCCAAGAAGTGTATTTCTATTGATGAGTCCCTGGTACATTTTAAAGGGAGGGTTCAATTCCGCGAGCACCTGCCGGGTAAGAGAGCAAGGTATGGCGTGAAGATGTATAAGCTGCGAGAGTGCATCAGGGTATACCTACAGGTTTAGGATATATGAAGGAAAGGCCACCCCCAAACCATACTGCATCCTGGACTACAATAGGTACATGGGAGGGATGGACTTGTAAGATCAAATCCTGAAACCCAACAGCGCCATGCGGTGTGGTATAAGAAGCTGACCATGCACATCATACAGATGGCTTTGTACAATGCGTACGTGCTACGTCGATGTGCAGGCCAGATGGGAACTTTCCTGGAATTTCAAGAGGTGATTATCAAGAACCTAATCTTTAGGGACCAAGAAGGGGGGGCACCCAGTACTTCTGGAAGCGGGGCCACACGCATCGTACCAGGGCGGCAACACTTTCCAGGAGAAGTTCCCCAAACTGGCAAGAAGGGAAAAAGTCAAAAGAGGTGCAAAGTGTGCTATAAGAGGGCGATAAGGGATGACACAATATATCAATGTGACACGTGTCCCAAATAACCAGAGCTCTGTATGAAAGAGTGTTTTAAAATTTATAATACATCCCTTGGTTTATAATTTACCCCAATTTTACTTACCCCGATGCACTCCGCACAGCTTATCCCCCCTCGTCTTTCCCCTCTGAGCCCTGCTGTGTGCCCAGGCAGCTGATAACAGCCACATGTAGGGTATTGCCATACCCGGGAGAACCCACATTACAGTTTATGGGGTGTAGGTCTCCGGTCAAAATGCTCACTACACCTCTAGATGAATGCCTTAAGGGTGTAGTTTTTAAAAAACTTGAGGGTTTCAACTGTACTGGTACCTCAGGGGCTTCTGCATACATGACTTCGCACTAGAAAATCCCCAGTAGGCCAAATGGTGGTCCTTTCCTTCTGAGCCCTCCCATGGGCCCAAACGGCAGTTTATCACCACAAATGGGGTATTGCCGCACTCAGGACAAATTGGGCAACAAAATGGAGTATTTTATTTCTTGTGAAAATAAGAATTTTTTAGCTAAAATGACATATTATTGGAAAAAATATATATTTTTTAAATTCCCAGCCCAATTCAAATAAGTTCTGTGAAGAAACTATGGGGTCTAAATGGTCACATTACCCATAAATGAATTCCTTGAGGGGTGTAGTTTCCAAAATAGGGTCACTTCTGGTGGGTTTCCATTGCTTTGATACTTCTGGGGCTCTGCAAATGCGACATGGCACCCGAAAAGCAAACCAGCAAAATCTGTACTCCAAAGAAGACACAGCGCTCCTTCCCTTCTGAGGCCTTCCATGGGCCCAAACGGCAGTTTATTGCCACAAATGGGGTATTGCTGCACTCAGGAGAAATTGGGCAACAAAATTGAGTATTTTTTTCCCTGTGAAAATAAGAAATTTTGATAAAAAATTACATCTTATTGGAAAAAATGTCATTTTTTTAATGTCACAGCCCAATTGAAATAGGTGCTGTGAAAAAACGATGTGGTCAAAATGCTAACAACAACCATAAATGAATTCCTTGAGGGCTGTAGTTTCCAAAATGGGGTCACTTTTGGTGGGTTTCCATTGCTTTGATACCTCTGAGGCTCTGCAAATGCGACATGGCACCCGAAAACCAATCCAGCAAAATCTGGACTCCAACAAACATATAGCGCTCCTTTCCTTCTGAGCCCTCCCATGGGCCCAAACGGCAGTTTATCACCACAAATGGGATATTGCCACACTAAGGACAAATTGGGCAACAAAATGGGGTATTTTGTTCCCTGTGAAAATAAGAAATTTTGATCACAAATGACATTTTATTGGAAAAAATGTCATTTTTTTCATTTCACAGCCCAATTCAAATACGTGCTGTGAAAAAACTGTGCGGTCAGAATGGTAACAACAACCATAAATGAATTCCTTGAGGGGTGTAGTTTCCAAAATGGGGTCACTATTGGGGGATTCCTACTGTTTTGGCACCTCAACACCTCTTCAAACCTGGCATGCTGCCTAAAATATATTCTAATAAAAAAGAGGACTCAAAATGCACTAGGTGCTTCTTTGGCTTGTGTTTTAGTCCATGAGCGCAGTAGGGCCACATGTGGGACATTTCTAAAAACTGCAGAATCTGGACAATACATATTTAGTAGTGTTTCTCTGGTAAAACCTTCCGTGTTACAGAAAAAAAAATGAATAAAATTGAAATTCAGCAAGAAAAATGAAATTTGCAAATTTCACCTCCACTTTGCTTTAATTCCTTTGGAAATGCCTGAAGGGTTAAAAAAAACTTTCTAAATGCTGTTTTGAATACTTTGAGGGGTCTAGTTTTTAAAATGGGGTGTTTTATCAGGGTTTCTAATACATAGGCCCCACAAAGCCACTTTAGAACTCAAGAGGTACCATAAAAAAAAGGCTTTTGACATTTTCTTAAAAATATGAGAAATTGCTGTTTATGTTCTAAGCCTTGTAACGTCCAAGAAAAATAAAAGAATGTTCAAAAAACGATGCCAATCTAAAGTAGACATATGGGAAATGTGAACTAGTAACTATTTTGGGTGGTATACCCGTCTGTTTTACAAGCAGATGCATTTAAATTCTGAAAAATTCAATTTTTTCAACATTTTCTCTACATTTTGCAATTTTTCACCAATAAACACTGAATATATCGACCAAATTTTACCACGAACATGAAGCCCAATGTGTCACAAGAAAACAATCTCAGAATCGTTTGGGTAGGTTTAAGCATTCCGACGTTATTACCACATAAAGTGAAATATGTCAGATTTGAAAAATGGGCTCTGAGCCTTAAGGCCAAAACTAGGCTGCGTCCTTAAGGGGTTAAAGAAAAATAGAGGTGAAATTTACAACTTTCATTTTTTTTTTTGCCAAAATTCATTTGTAATACATTTTTTTGTACCACAGAAGGTTTTAGCCAAGAATTGCAAATCAATATTTATTACCCTGATTCTGCAGTTTTTAGAAATATCCCACATGTGGCCCTAGTGTCCTCTTGGACTGAAACACAGACCTCAGAAGGAAAGGAGCACCTAGTGGATTTTGGGGCCTCCTTTTTTTAGAATATATTTTAGGCACCATGTCAGGTTTAAAGAGGTCTTGTGGTGGCAAAACAGTGGAAACCCCCAAAAAGTGACCCCATTTTGGAAACTACACCCCTCAGGGAATTTATCTTGGGGCAAAGTGAGCATTTAAACCCCACAGGTGTTTTGATAAATTTATTGGAAATAGTCTGTAAAATTGAAAATCCACCTTTTTTCTGAAAAAACTTAGAAATTTTAAATTTTTACATTAAATAAAAGGAGAAAAAGAACCCCAACTAAATAACTTTTGACAGGTCCCCAAAAGGAGAGGGGAGGGGAGGTGGATTAGGGGACTTTATGGGGTTAAAATTTGTTTGTGTAGTGATTTACAGTTCTGAGGGGACACACTAAATTCTTTCAGGTCCGATCTCCTCAGAACTGTCACAACTGTGACAGAAATGAGGAGATCCGTCACAGAGGAAGGCGGCATTCACTTTTTTGCTGTGATTGGTCAGTCTGGAGTGACTGACCAATCACAGCGATCCCCAGGGGGATGCCTCTGGCATGACCTAGCAGATGCCTGTCCGTTTTACACGGACAGGCATAATACACTGCAGTACAGAAGTATTGCAGTGCATTATAAATGCGATCAGATAATCGCATAGTGAAGTCCCCTAGTGAAACAAGTAAAAAAGTTTAATAAAAAGTGAAAAAAAAAATGAAAAACCCACTTTTCCCCCTTACAAACTGTTAAAGTTAAAAAGTTACACATATTTGGTATCGTCTGAAAACAGCTCCGTAATTTCAGACGTATTTGGCGTTGCCGTGTGAACATACCCTAAAAAAAAATAGTGATAAAGTGTGTTCCAAAATGGTACCGATAAAAACTACAAGTCGTCCCGCAAAAACAAATCCCTCCTACAATTGCGTCGGCGAAAAAATAAAAACGTTACGGCTCTTCAAATATGGAGACACAAAAACAAATAATTTTGAAAAAAAAGTGTTTTTCAGTGTAAAAGTAGTAAAACATACAAAAACTATACACATTTGGTATCTTTGCAATCGCAAGAACCCACTGAATAAAGTTATTGTGTTATTTATCCCACACGGTAAACAGCGTAAATTTAGGACGCAAAAAAGTGTGGAAAATTGCTGGTTTTTTTTCAATTCCCCCCCAAAAAAGTTAATAAAAGTTAATAAATTCTATGTACCCCAAAATGGTACTAATAAAAATTACAACTTGTCCCGCAAAAAACAAGACCTTATACAGCTATGTCGACACAAAAATAAAAAAGTTATAGCTCTTAGAATGAGACGATGGAAAAACGTAAAATATGGTTATTAAGGTCTAAAATAGGCTGGTCATTAAGGGGTTAACTACAGGACGAGAATGCTCGTCCTAATGCAGCAACTAACCCGCCGCTCAGGATGAGCATTCTCGTCCTGCGTC